>NC_080379.1:97326922-97926922 GCF_014773155.1 Arachis stenosperma | reverse complement strand
TCCAAGTTGAATTCTTGGTTAGCTTAAGATAGAAATTGTGTAATTGTTTAAGTGTGGGGAAAACTTTATGGGAACATGGATGATAGAAACAAAGGTAGAAGAGTTGAAAAGAATAAAGATGTTTTGGGAAGCATGCTCATGTAAAATTAAAATAATTAATTACTACGTGCATTTAAAAAAAATGCAAATTAAAGCAAGTGCACATGGAGCAAAAATTAAAACTAATGCATGAGCATGTAATATCAAAAGTGGAAAAAACATGGGAAAACAGGTAAAGAAGCTTTGCTCTAGAAATTATGTATGTTAGGTGAGATCTTAGACTAATTAAGGATTTACTTATTAGCTCACTTAGCCTTATACATATACCCTTACCTTTACCTTGGCCCCATTACAACCTTAATTAAATACCTCATGATTTTTGGTATGTTTATATTTTATAATTGTTGATTGGTTAGATGAAGAACAAAGTTATAGAAAGTAAGGATAAAAAGAAGAATAGAGTAAATAACCCAATAAACACTGAGTGATTAGAGAGTAAACGCAAAATCCAGTGAGGGTTCAATAACTCATCAACATATATCTATGCTTAATTTGTTAATTGTCTTGCAAGTTTATAAAATATTTTCCTTCCCATCTCAAGTGTAAAAGTGCTTTAACATGATTCAAGGTTGGCTATGTACATATGATTCCTTGAGAACGTGAATTGATTTAACTACATGTAAGCTTTATATATGAGTGAATAAAATTAGGATTGCATGACTCATTTAGGTAGTTGCATTTAGATTAGATTGCATTGCATGGCATTCCACCACTTCAACCTTACTTTTTACCTTGGATATAGCATGAGGACATGCTATTGTTTAAGTGTGGGGAGGTTGATAAACCCATATTTGTGATATATTTTGTGCTTAGTTTGAGTGATCTATTCAATGCTTCACCTACTTATTCATATTAATTGCATGGTTTTACTTTCCATTCCTTATTATGTGATGTATGTGAAAAACATGTTTTCTATGCTTTAAAATTAATTATTTTAATTACCTTTATTTCCATTCGATGCCATGATTAATGTGTTGAGTAGTTTCAGATCTTCTAAGGCAGGAATGACTTAAAGGATGGAAAAGGAAACATACAAAAATGGAAGGAAAGCATAAAACGAAGTTTGTGAAGAAACTGGCAGCGACGCGACCACATGGACGACGCGGCCGCATGCCAAGCGCGAAGAAGCAGCGATGCGGCCGCATGACTGACGCGACCGCGTGCCTAAAGAAGAACGCCTATGACGCGGCTGCATGACTGACGCAACCGCGCGACAAGGAAGACTCCAATTGACGCGACCGCGTGACCCACGCGGACGCCTGACAGAGGCCACGCACCAGAAATTATAGAAAACGCTAATAGCGGATTCTGAAGCCCTTTTTGGCCCAAATCCAAGACCAGAAGGCATAGACCAGAGGTTATGAAGTATGGGAATACATCCATTCAGGGAGTCTCAAATTTTTAGTCACTTTCCATGATTTAGGTTTAGTTGGGAGAGAGGTTCTCTCCTTTCTCTTTAGGATTAGGATTTAGGACTTCTCTTAGTTTTAGGAGTGACTCTCGATCCCAGGTTCAATGTTCTTTTACTTTATATTTATCTCTTATTCTCAGATACTTTAATGCTTATATTAGTTATGTTGCCTATTTGGCTTATGCCACATTCATGATGATTTTCTTATTTAATGTTATTTGAGGTATTTAGTTTAATATTGCCTTCTTTTATTTATGCCATTGATTATTCCCAATCTAAAGACATTTTCATTCCAGTAGAATTAATTTACTTTTTCCTTTTTGGTCTTGGTTAAGAAATCAGTAACTCAGGAGTTATCTTAGCTCAACATAATTGATAACTGCTATGTTGCTAATTGAACTGAACTTCAATAATCCCAACCTTTTCTTAGGAAATAAATAGGATTCGAAGGTCAAACTAATTAGTCCCTTGACTTTCCTTTGCTTTAGCAAAGGTTAACTAAGTGGAATTAAGATTCAACTTTCATTATTATTGATAAGAATAACTGAGTCTGGACTTCCAATTTCTCATACCTTGCCAAAGGGTTTGCTTTACAGTATTTATTTATTTTAATCACCATTTAAATTAATTGCCATATTCATTCCTCATTCTCAAACCCCAATTTACAAACTCATAACCAATAATCAGAACATACCTCCCTGTAATTTCTTGAGAAGACGACCCGAGGTTTAAATACTTCGGTTATCAATTTATTTAGGGGTTTGTTACTTGTGACAACCAAAACATTTGAATGAAAGGACTTTTGTTGGTTTAGAAGCTATACTTGCAACGGGAATTTATTCTGAATTCTAGACCACGCAAAAGTTCTCTCATCAATGCTTATTTGGGATACAACCAGATCTTGATGCATCGGCCTGACAAGGACAAGACAGCATTTATAATGCCAGGGGGAACTTACTGTTATAAGATCATGCCATTCGAGCTGAAAAACGCGGAGCGACGTACCAAAAGGTGATGAACAAGGTCTTCAGGGACCATATTGGCAAGTTGGTAGAGGTCTACGTAGATGACATGCTAGTGAAGACGGCCGAACTGAGCAACCTCATAACCGACCTAAAAGTCATCTTTGACTCACTCCGAAGGCACAACATGAGGATGAACCCCCTGAAGTGCGCGTTTATCATGGAAGTGTGGAAATTCCTTAGATTCATGATCACATAGAGAGTAGTAGAAGCCAACCCGGATAAGTGTGAAGCCATTCTTCACATGATAAGCCTTGGATGCATGAAGGAAGTATAAAGACTAGCAGGGAGGTTGACAGCCCTATCTCACTTCTTCAGCACCTCGGCAGTCAAAGCGCTACCTTTCTTTAACTTGATGAAGAAGGGGATGGCCTTTGAGTGGACCCCGTCCTGTGAAGAAGCTTTCAACCGCTTCAAGAAAATCTTGTCAGAGCCACCGGTTCTTGGGAAACCAAAACAAAAGGAGACCTTGTACCTGTACCTGGCAGTCATAGAAGAGGCCATGGTGGCTGCCCTAGTCCGGGAGTAGAATAAGCAACAACAGCCTATATGTTTCATAAGTAAGGTGCTCCAAGGAGTAGAGTTAAGATATACAAGGCTAGAAAAATTAGCTTTTCCCTTGTTGATCTCCTCTCATAGGTTAATGCAATACTTCTAAGGGCACTCGATTACCCTATGAACCGACCAAGCAATTTGTCAAATCTTGCGGAATCCTGACCTAACGGGGCAAATGATAACCTGAAAATAGAGCTATCTCAGTATGATATTCAGTACGACCCCCCGTCATGCAATTAAAGCACAAGCAATGGTTAGTTTCTTGGTTGAAATGACCAGAGACACTCCCGAGGTCTAGAGCACACGGTGGAAGCTCCATGTGGACAGAGCTTCCAACCAAGCATTTGGTGGAGTTGGGATCATTCTGGGAAGCTCAAAAGGAATAACTTACGAGTAGTCTATCAAATTTGAATTCCCAGTCTCTAACAATTAAGTCGAATACGAAGCCATGATCGGTGACTTGATACTAGCCAAGGAGGTCGGGGCAGCAAAGCTTGAAGTTAACAGCAACTCACAGGTCGTGATAGCCCAAGTGAATGGGACATACCAAGCTCGAGACCTGTTATTGCAAAAATACCTGGAAATAACCAAACAATTGTTCAAAGATTTTGAAGATTTAGTGGTCCAACATGTACCCAGGGAGAGAAATACTGGAGCAGACCTTTTGTCAAAATTGCTGAGCGCCAAGCCTGGAATGGAAAACCGATCTCTTATCCAAGTGTTGGTAAAGGAGTCATTGGTGACCCTGTGCTTGACCCAAAGTCAAGATGAACCTCCTTCTTGGATTAACCTAATTCAACGTTTTCTTGAGAAAGGGGAGCTGCCGGAAAATGAGAAAGAAGCCACGGCTGTGATAAGAGAAGCTGCCAAATACACAGTGGTACAAGAGCAGCTATACAAGAGAGGGCTCAACTAATCCTTGCTGAAGTGCTTGCGGCCCGATCAGACAGAGTATATCTTGAGAGAAGTGCATGAGGGGTGCTGCGGATACCACAATGGAGGAAAATCCTTAACTCGGAAGCTCATTAGAGCTGGCTACTATTGGCCCTCTATGATGGTTGATGCTCATAAGTTCGTTAAGAAATGCAGGAGGTGCTAAGAAAACACAAACTTTCACAACACACCGGTAGAAGAGCTAAGCTCTGTTTTGTCCCCGCAACTCATCTCCCAATGAGGAGTCAACCTATTGGGTCCCTTCCCAATGGCCCCGGGACAGGTCAAGTATCTAATTATACCCATTGATTATTATACCAAATAGGTAGAGGCTGAACCTTGGCAAGTGATGAGCAGATATTTTATACACTTTTTGGCATCATTTTTATATAGTTTTTAGCATGTTTTGTTTAATAGTCCATACTTTACTTTAGAATAGAAGGCCCAAAACTGGCGTCCAACGTCAGGCTTCTGCTCAAGTCCAGGCGTCCAGCGCCCAAAGGAGGAGACCAGCATCCAAACGCCCAAAGAGGACCCCCTAGCCAGCGTTCAATGCCCTAGAGGCCTCATAGCACATGGATCTCATCAAAGCTCAGTCCAAACACTCACCAAGTGGGCCCCAAAAGTGAATTTTAGCACTAAAAATACTGTTTTACCCTTTCTTATGTAATCCTTAGTCATTAGTTTAGTATTTAAAGACTTTTTACACTTGATCTTTGAATCATATAGGACCTTTATGCCATACTTCGTTTTACACATTGTATTTTCTATTAGTATGAGTTTCTAAACCTCTTAGGTTGAGGGGAGGAGCCCTGCTGAGTTTTATGGATTAATAAAAGTATTACTGTTTCTCTTCAATCCGTGTTTGATTCAATTTTAAGAGGTATCTTCATTCTTCAACTTGATGAATGGGATGACCCGTGACAATCATCTTCGTTCTTCATCCTAAGACCGCGTGCCTGACAACCACCCGTGTTCTTCTTAGATTTGTGTGAATACGTAACTGGAAAGTATCGAACCACCAGCTTGATTATACATCTCTTAGACGGCTAATCCACAACTTCGTTGGGGACTTCTCGAGACACCAGTTCAGCCGAGGTGTGGGGAGATTAGGGTCTCTGTGGTAGAGGCTAGAACCCAAAGGCGCAGCATTCTCTGATCTAGAAGATTTTCGACCTTGTCTGTGGCAGTTTGAGTAGGATCATTAAGAAGAATGGACTGTAGGAGCTTCACCCTCAATCAGAATGGATCCACACTAACCCTAGGTTTCAGTTCTGGAGGAGCATTGGCGACCTCTCAACCGGCAACAATCACATACAACCTACTTTCCAAAGAAATCATTCATAATTGAAGAAGACGGTAATACCAGAGTTACTCCAGAAGGACAAATCTCCAAGCCTTAACCATCTTCTTAACATCATAAACAGGTCAACCTAGCTCAGATCTCATTATTCCTTTTCTGCAATTAAACAACATACCAACATCTCCTACTCACCTGACTAAGATCTGCAAGATAACCATAGCTTGATTCAAACCACAATCCTTGTGGGATCGACCCTGACTCGCTCATGTATTACATGGAGGACCCAGTGCACTTGCTGGTTCAGTTGTACGAAGTGTGGGGATTCGTGCAGCAAGTTTTTGGTGCCGTTGCTGGAGATTGTTCGAGTTTGGACAACTGACAGATTATCTTGTTCCTTAGATTAGGTATTGTCTTTAATTTTGTTAGAGTCTTTTATTTTATTTTATTCTCTTTTTCTTTTGTTTTTTAAAAAATCAAAAAAATTTTCAAAAAAATTTTTCAAAAACCTTTTCTTTTCTTTGTTTAATCTTTGTTTTTTTGTTTGAGTCTTTTGTTTATGTTCTTGGTTGAAATTTTTGAATTCTTTGAGTCTTTCAGTCAAAAAAATTTCAAAAATAGTTTCTTTTGTTGAGTCTTGTGTTAATCTTTAAGTTTGGTATCTTCTTGTGTCTTTTCTTTAAAATTCTAAAAAATTTTGTCTTTCATTTTCAAAAATTATAAGTTTGGTGTCTTTTACATGTTCTTGTGTTCTTTGAATTCTTTGAGTTTTATTCTTGGTGTTTTTCTTGATCTTTAAAGTGTTCTTGTTTTTCTTCTTGTTTGATCTTAAAATTTTTAAATTTAGTGTCTCTTTGTGTTTTTCCTTCCAATTTTTGCATAGTAGGTGTTTTTGATCTAAAAATTTTAAATTTGGTGTCTTTTTGTTGTTTTTCTCTTTCTTCATCAAATTCAAAAATAAAAAATATCTTTTCTATCTTTATTTTAATTAAATTTTTGAAAATTACAATAAAAATTTAGATTTTAATTTTAAATTATTATCTTACCTTATCTTAGGTTTAAATTTTAAAATTCAAATCTTTTTAAAATTAAATCTTTTCAAAAATCATATCTTTTTCAAAATATTATCTTTTTATCTTTCTTCAAAATTCAAAAATCTTATTTTATCTTATTTCAAATTCAAATTTTAAAATTCAAATTCAAATTTCAAAATTTAAATTTCAAATTTCAAATTTTAAAAGTTAAACCTTTTCAAAATTTAAATCATTTTCAAATCTTTATTTTATCTTGTTTCAAATTCAAAATTTCAAAATTTAAATTCTAAAATTCAAATTTCAAAATTCAAATTTCAAAATTTAAAATTCAAAATTTAATTTTCAAAATTAAAATTGTAAATTCAAATATTTTCTAATCTTCTATCTTATCTTAATTTCAAATCTTTCTTAATTAGTTACTTGTTTACTCTCTCTTAATTTTCGAAAATCCTTCCTCTATTTCTCTCTCTTCTTTTTCGAAATTCATAATTAAATTTTCAATTCCTTTTAATTCATTAACCTTAGTTTCGAATTACATAAATATATAAAACAAAAATAAAAATATTTTAATTCTTGTTTATCTTTTCTACTTCTAATTCTTCTCCTCTCAACTTCTATTTATTCAAATTCTTCTTCTCCTTATTCTATCTTCATTCTTCTTCCTCTTCTTTCTTCACATCTTACAGAGAGTCCTCTGTCCTTGGTTTCTTCTTTTCTTGTTTATGACCAAGAACAGGGATAAAGAACCTCTCTTTAATCTTGATCCTAAACCTGAGAGGACGTTGAGGAGGAGCTTACAATAAGCTAAAGCACAACACTCCAGAAGAAACCTCTCAGAAAATTTTGAACAAGAAGCTGAAGACATGGCCGAACATGAAGGAGAGGCAAGAAAGGTTCTTGGTGACTTCACCATGCCTACCTCTAATTTTTATGGCAGAAGTATCTCTATACCTGCCATTGGAGCTAACAATTTTGAGCTTAAGCCTCAGTTAGTCTCTCTTCTGCAACAGAATTGCAAGTTCCATGGACTTCCACTAGAAGATCCACACCAATTCCTATCAGAATTCTTGCAAATTTGTGATACTGTTAAGACCAATGGAGTAGATCCCGAGGTCTACAGACTTATGCTCTTTCCCTTTGCTGTAAGAGACAGAGCTAAGATATGGTTGGATTCTCAACCTAAAGAGAGCCTAAACTCTTTGGAAAAGCTAGTCAATGCTTTCTTGGCTAAATTCTTTCCTTCTCAAAGAATGAGCAAAATCAGAGTGGAAGTTCAAACTTTCAGACAAAGAGAAGGTGAATCCCTCTATGAAGCTTGAGAAAGATACAAGCAACTGATCAGGAGGTGTCCTCCTAACATGCTCTCAGAATGGTCTATCCTAGGAATTTTCTATGATGGTCTGTCTGAGATGTCCAAAATATTGTTGAACAGCTCTGTAGCTGGATCACTTCACTTGAAGAAAATGCCTGCAGAACCAAGAGAACTTATTGAGATGGTTGCAAACAACTAATTCATGTACACTTCTGAAAGAAACCCTGTAAGTAATGGGGTACTTCAGAAGAAAGGAGTTCTTGAAGTTGACACTCTGAATGCCATATTGTCCCAGAACAAGATCTTGACCCAGCAGGTCAATATGATCTCTCAGCATTTGACTGGAATGAAAGCTGCACCTGGCAACACTCAGAAAGCTTCTTTTGAAGTAGAAGCTTATGATCCTGATCAACCTACCATGGAGGAGGTGAATTACATGGGAGAACCCTATGGAAACACCTACAATCATTCATGGAGGAATTATCCTAACCTTTCATGGAAGGATCAACAAAAGTCTCAGCAAGGCTTCAATAATAATCAAGGTGGAAAGAACCAAAATAGGTTCAACAACAAGCCACCATTCTCATCCTCTCAAGGGAATATGGAGACTCCTAAGCAGAGCCTTTCTGACTTAGCCATTCTAGTCTCCAGCCTCTCTAAGACCACTCATAGTTTCATAACTGAGACAAGGTCCTCCATCAGAAATTTGGAGGTACAAATAGGTCAATTGAGAAACAGGATCCCTGAGACCCCTCCTGACACTCTTTCAAGTAACACTAAAGTGAACCCAAGAGAAGAGGGCAAGGCCATCACCACTAAGGCTGAGGCCGAATCTGGAAAGACTAGAAAGGCATTGAACACCAGTGAAAAAGATCTCACTAGGTATTCAACGCCCAAACTGGCTAAGAGCCTAGCGCTGAACGCCAATGAAGAAGTCCTCATTGGGCGTTCAACGCCCCAACAAGCAGGGAAGCTGGTGTTGAATGCTAGCCAGGACATCCTTGCAGGGCGTTCAACGCCCAAAATGGTAAGGGAACTGGCGTTTAACGCCAGCAAGGGTATACAGCATGGGCGTTCAATGCCTAAAAAGCCATCAGAGCTAGCTTTGAACGTCAGTAAATGCACACCCTCTGAGTGCTCAATACCTACTCAAGAAATCCCTATCCAAGAACTAAAGGAAGCCAAGGCTCATATAGAGACCATAGAAGTTCCCTTGCATGCACTCCTGCAGTGCATGAGTTCTGATGAACAATCGTCCTCTGATAAGGATGAAGATACTAGGGAAGAGCAAGTTGCTCGGTACCTGGGAGCTCTTATGAAGCTAAATGCCAAGCTATTTGGTATAAAGCCTTTGGAGGAAGAACCTCCAGTCCTTTCCTGAATGCTTTCTGATTCCTTGCACCATAAGCACCATGACCTTTGAGAAGGTTCTGTGTGACCTAGGGACAAGTATAAACCTTATTCCACTCTCTGTAATGGAGAAGTTGAGAATCTTTGAGGTACAAGCCGCAAATATCTCACTAAAGATGGCAGACAAGTCAATGAAGAAACCATATGGCTTAGTAGAGGATGTCGTGGTAAAGGTTGAAGACCACTACATCCCTGTAAACTTCAAAGTCTTGGATACTAGAGAAGATGAGGATGAATCAATCATCCTAAGAAAACCTTTCCTAGCCACTACCAATGCTATCATTGATGTAGCTAAGGGAGAATTGATTCTACAACTAGGGGAGGATCACATCTTGTTTAAGATGCCTCATCCTAACTCTCCCTCTGAGATAACTGTGCAACACTTAGTGTTCCAACCATCTCTTTCAGTTTAGAGCTTTACTAATCCCCCAAACATCAATTCTAAATTTAGTGTTGGACAGCCATCAACAAGCACTTGAAACAAAGGTACTCGGAAGAAAGTACCTAAAGGCTGGAGGGACAAGAAAGTTCCAACTGAAGGCCTCTCACCTGGCTTGAAAGTTGTCTTCACCAAGAAACCAGTCATACCACACACAGTGAGTCGTACCTTGTCTCTAGAGCATGTAGAGCTCATTCATGAGAAGACTGGTTGAAAGTTCACTGTAAGGGGCGAAATTATAAGCCCATACCCACCTCCGTAAGGAACTAACCGTCAAGCTAATGACGTTAAAGAAGCGCTTATTGGGAGGCAACCCAACCTTAATTAATTATTTCTATTTCTTTTAATTCCTTAATTTTATTTTTATTTTTCTTTAAAGTTTTTTTTAGGTTCATGATTATGTGTAGTAGTCAGAACAAAGACAGAAAAAAAATTTTAGCTGTGAAAACAAAACACTCTGGATGGAGTGTTGCTAGCGTTGAACGTCAGTCAGGGAGTAGACCCTGGGCGTTCAATGCCAATACAGAGGACAGGGATTTTGAATTTCCTAGCCTTTCAGGACCAGTGGGTCCCACAGCCTCTTTACCTACCCCATTTCTTCCTTGTTTCTTTCACACTTCTCCATACACACTTCCCTATAAACCCTAGCGCAATCACATCCATATCACTTTCCCACAACCATCATAACTCCCACCAACCCCCACCCACTTCAAAATCAAATTTTCCTCCCATTTATCCCACCTTTAACCGAACCTACCCTAGCCTACTCCTATAGATACCCATAATTCTAACCTTTCATACACACACCTCTCATACACATCAAAACCCCCCTTGGCCGAATTGCCTTCTCCTCCCATCTCCTACTATTTTCTTCTTCTTCTACTTCATTCTTCTTTTTTCTTTATTTTTGCTCGAGGATAAGCAAAGCTTTTAAGTTTGGTATGGAAAAAGCGTTGCTTTTTGCTCTCCATTACCACTTATGGCACCCAAGGTTGAAGAACCCTCTAGAAAGATGAAAGAAAAGGCAGTAGCCGCCACCTCCGAATCTTGGAATATGGAGAGATTAATCACCAAAGCCCACCAAGACTACTTCTATGAAGTAGTGATAGAGAAGAAGGTGATCCCTGATGTCCTTTTTAAGCTCAAGAAGAATGAGTATCCAAAAATCTGAAGAGAGATCTGGAGAAAAGTTTGGAAAGTCCTAACCAATCTATCCAAGAGGTTGGGATCTTAATGGTGCAAGAGTTCTATGCTAATGCATGGGTCACGAAAAACCATGACATTAGTGTGAACCCAAATTCCAAGAATTGGAGCACCATGATCCGAGGGAGAATCTTAGATTTTAGCCCGGAAAGTCTGAGGTTGGCGTTTAACTTGCCTCTAATGCAAGGAGACCCACATCCTTACACTAAGAAAGTCAACTTTGATCAAAGACTGGATCAAGTACTCTCAGATATCTGTGTGGAAAGAGCACGGTGAAAAAGGGATTCCCAAGGCAAATCCATTCAACTAAGAAGGCTTGACCTCAAGCCCATAGCTAGAGGGTGGTTGGAATTCATCCAACGCTCTATTATCCATACTAGCAACCAGTCAGAAGTGACTATTGAAAGAGCCATCATAATCCATTGCATTATGAATGGAAGTGAGGTAGAAGTACATGAGGTGATCCCTCAAGAACTGTACAAGATAGCTGAGAAGTCTTCCACCAAAGCAAGGTTGGCATTTCCACACCTCATCTATCTTCTATGCAATTCAATTGGAATTGTCATAGAGGGGGATATCTCCATTGAAGAGGATAAGCCCATCACTAAGAAGAGGATGGAGCAAACTAGAGAGCATACACATGAGCCTGTGCAACCGCCTCAACATAAAATCCCTGAGATACCTCAAGGGATGTATTTTCCTCCTCAAAGATAGTGGTATCAATGGCATACTTCCATGGGAGAATTGAGATCTAACATGAATCAGTTGAGGATAGAGCATCAAGAGCATTCCACCATCCTCAATGAAATTAGAGAAGATCAAAGGGCTATGAGGGAAGAACAACAAAGACAAAGGAGTGATATTGAAGAGATCAAGCACTATATTGGATCCTTAAGGAAGAGTACTAGCCGCCACCATTAAAGGTGGATTCGTTTTCTTAATCTCCTTTTCTTATGTCATTTTTTCTATTTTCTGATATGCTTTATTGTCTGTTCTCTTACTCTTTTTGCATGATCATTTCTATTTATGTCTTAAAGTTGTAAAATGTTCCATATATCTCTCACCTTGCTTAAAAAGAAAATTTTATTTGAAAATAATTGAGAGATACATGAATTTCAAGTTTATCATAAGAATAGTTTAATTATTTTGATGTGGTGGCATTGCTTTAGTTTTCTGAATGTATGAATAAACAGTGCATATTTGAAGTTGGAATTTTAGAATGTTGGCTCTTGAAATAATGATGAAAAAGGAAAAGTATTATTGTTGATTTGAAAACTCTAAATAAATTGATTCTTGAAGCAAGAAAAAACAGTAAAAAGAAAAAGAAAAAGCATGTTGCAAAAGAAAAAAAAATAATATATGCATGCGAAAAAAATAAATAAATAGAAAAAAATAGAAAAAGCCAATAGCTCTTTAAACCAAAAGGCAAGAGCAAAAAGCCAGTAACCCTTTAAATCCAAAAGTAAAGGTAAAGAGGATCCAAAGATCCTAAGAGTGTGCTTAAGAACCCTAGACACCTCTATCTGGGGATTCTAGCAAAGTTGAATCACAATCCGAAAGGGTTCACCCAGTTAAAGTATTTGTGGTATTTATGTATCCAGTAGTAATACTGGAAAACAAAGTGCTTAGGGTCACGGCCAAGACTCTAAAAGCTGTGTTCAAGAATAAAAAAGATCTAAACTAGGAGAGTCAATAATATCATCTGGGTTCTAAGTTCCTAAAGAGACCAACATTTCTAAGTTTCAATGGATAGTGAGATGCCAAAACTATTCAGATATAAAAAACTACTAAGTCCCGCTCATCTAATTAAAACTGAGCTTCATTAGAAACTCTGAGATTTATTGTATCTTACTCTTCTTTTTATCCTACTATTTTTTTAGTTGCTTGGGGACAAGCAACAGTTTAAGTTTGGTGTTATGATGAGCGGATATTTTATACACTTTTTGGTATCATTTTCATATAGTTTTTAGCATGTTTTGTTTAATTTTTTTGAAGTTTTCATAGATTTTAGTGTTAAATTCACATTTTTGGATTCTACTTTGAGTTTATGTGTTTTTATGCAATTTCAGGTAGTTTCTGGCTGAAATTGAGGAGCTGGAGCAAAAGTCTAATTCAAAGACAGAGAAAGCACTGCAGATGCTGTCCATATCTGACCTCCTTGCACTCGGAAGATATTTTCTAGAGCTAAAGAAGTCCAAATGGAGAGTTTTCAACGGCATTGGAAAGCTGACTTTCAGAGCTTTCCAGCAATGTAGAATAGTCTATACGTTGCTTCAGAATAGAAGGCCCAAAACTAGTATTCAATGCTAGCCTCTTGCCCCAGTCTAGGCGTCCAGCGCCCAAAGGAGGATACCAGCGTCCAAACACCCAAAGAGGATCCCCTAGCCAGTGTTCAACAACCTAGAAGCCTCATAGTACGTGGATCTCATCAAAGCTCAGCCCAAACACTCACCAAGTGGGTTCCAGAAGTGGATTTTAGACTAAAAAAACTGTTTTACCCTTTCTTATGTAATCCTTAGTCATTAGTTTAGTATTTAAAGACCTTTTACACTTGATCTTTGAATCATACAGGATCTTTATGCCATATTTCATTTTACACATTATATTTTCTATCAGTATGACTTTCTAAACCTCCTAGGTTGAGGGGAGGAACCATGTTGAGTTTTATGGATTAATAAAAATATTACTATTTCTCTTCAATCTGTGTTTGATTCAATTCTAAGATGTATCTTCGTTCTTCAACTTAATGAATGGGATGACCCGTGACAATCACCTTCGTTCTTCATCCTAAGACCACGTGCCTGACAACCACCTGTGCTCTTCTTGGGTTCGTGTGAATACGTAACTAGAAAGCATCGAACCACCAGCTTGATTATACATCTCTTAAACGGCTAATCCATGACTTCATTGGGGACTTTTTGAGACACCAGCTCAGTCGAGGTATGGGGAGATTATGGTCTCTGTGGTAGAGGCTAGAACCCAAAGTCGCAGCATTCTCTGATCTGGAAGATTTGACATTATCTGTGGCATTTTGAGTAGGATCATTAAGAAGAATAGATTGCAGGAGCTTCACCCTCAATTAGAATGGATCCACACTAACCTTAGGGTTCAGTTCTGGAGGAGCATTGGTGACCTCTCAACCGGCGACAATCACATACAACCTTCCATAGAAAAAATCATTCATAATTGAAGAAGACAGTAATATCAGAGTTAATCCAGAAGGACAAAGCATCTCCAAGCCTTAACCATCTTCTTATCATCATAAACAGGTCAACCTAGTTTAGATCTCATTATTCCTTTTATGCAATTAAACAACATACAAACATCTCATACTCACCTGACTAAGATCCGCAAGATAACCATAGCTTGCTTCAAACTACAATCCTCGTGGAATCGATCCTGACTTGCTCAGGTATTACTTGGATGACCCAGTACACTTGCTGGTTCAGTTATACGAAGTGTGGAGATTTGTGCACCAGCAAGCATATCATCCGCAAACTGCCAAAAATTTCTTTGGAGGCAGGTGATCGAGGTTCGAAATTTCGAAAGTCATGGTATCAGATGATGAAACACAGTTTTTCAAAAAGAAATTTGGAGAGGTCCTGGGAGGACTTGGAATCAAACAAAAGTTCTCATCCGTAGAATACCCCCCAGAGCAACTAACAAGTCGAGGTGACAAATAAGGTCATTCTAAGTGGGATGAAGAAACACATAGATTAGAAGAAGGGATCCTGGGCAAACGAGTTAGTCTCGGTTCTGTGGTCCTATAGAACAACACCACAATCCTCTGCTGAGGAGACACCTTTTTGGCTTACTTATAGTGCGGATGCGATGATTTTCATGGAAATCGGGGAACTAAGCCCAATACTACTCCTTGAGGGAAGCGACGAAGCAACTAAGAAGGATATGATAGATGAGACTAGGGAGATTACCCACTTGTCAGAAGCAACGCTGAAGCAGAGGTTAGCACTGTGCTATAACTTCAGGATCCAAAACAGAAAGTTTGAGGAAGGCGACCTGGTGCTATGACGCAACGATATTGGTCGGCTGATGTAAGAACCGCAACTAATCAACCGGTTAATTAAATTATTAATTTCCCAAATTAGATTTAGAAAATTTGGAGAGAGAATTTGAGGATTTAAACGTGATTTTTGGACTCATTAGGTCTTTTTGAGTCAAAAAATGTGTTTTCTACGAAAAATCGTGAAAAACCGTGAATCGGCAGTTGAACCGGTTCAAGTCTGTCCGGTACCGCACGAGAAAAATGAAAAATCATTGAAAACCTTAGATAAATATTACAAGTTGAAAACCGGGCGTTAATTTTAAAAGGTTTGGCCCGAAGTTGGGCCAAACGGGCTAAAAACGCTAACGGGTTGGACCGGGCCCAAGTTGGGCACAAGCCCAACATATAAAAGGGTTCATTAAGTGAACCGACTCATCACACAACACTCATAACACACACACATCAGAAATAAGAGAAGAGGGAGAGGAGAAGGGAAAATGCTATTCACTCTCCGATTTACGTGCCGTCAGCAGCTACGCGTTCCTTGTGAAGAGCTCTACAAAACCCATATAAGAAATTGGAAAGGAAAGCTCGAATCCCTCTCAATTTCTCTCTTGAAATTTTCGGGCATTTAGGGCTTTTGATTAAATGAGCTTTTTTTATTTTGGATGTTTAGGGTTGCTTTAATCATTGCTTAGCCTTGGGTTTTGACATCCAAATCTGGTGAGAAAGGTAAGAGCCATTAAACCCTTGTGAATTTATATTTAATTGGAATCCTAGGTTGATTTGAGGTGATTTGTATGTATATAGTTTGATTTTTGTGGCTTTGGGAGCTATTGGAACTTAATTGTGCTTATTGGAGTGGAATTGAAAGCTTGGATTGTGGTTGGAAGCTCGTTTGTGCTAAATTGGAGATTTGGTGCATATAGGGAATCGGCCAAGGTATGGTTTCGATTTCCTCTATGTAGTATATAATATTCATGGACACATAGGCTAGTGACCAATATGATAGGTTTGAATTAAATGATTGTTGGTGTGTTAAATGTTGAAGAGTTGATGAATGTTGGGTTTGATTGTGATGAATTACAATGATATGATGATATTGAATGATTGTATGGATTGGAAGTTGGTTCATTATGATAATTGTAGTGGTATGATTTATGAAATTGTAGGTTTGATGGTGATTTGATCATAAGTATTATATAGTTGATGCTGGAATTGAGAGTAATAAAATGAGAAGGATAATGTGGTAAGGTTGGTGTATTATGATACAACAGGTAAATTTGATGAAAAGTGGAGTTTTGGATGGTTTGGTATGATTTGGTATGGGTATGGTAAGAAATTGTGGACGCACACGTTGGTATGATTTGGTATGGGTATGGTAAGAAATTGCGGACGCACACGTTGAGAAGGTCAGTCTGTTGGGGGCGCTTGCACAGGTTGTGCGAGTGAACAGATCTTGCAAATTTTTACACCTGTGCGTACGCATACCCCTGTACGTACGCACACAATTTAAAAATTTTCCTGGGCGTGCGCACGCCCTCCCCTGTGCGGCCACACATGCCCTGTTTCTTAAATTTTACTTTGTTTTTAACTATTCTACCTTCCCAACAAGGTTGCAAGCTTTTCTAACACCATTTTAGGACTCTTGGGCCTAGTTTTGTACATTTAAAACATTGGGAAAGAATTTAATGGTTTTAGATGATATTATTTGAAAAACTTAGAAAACGGAGGCCTAGGTTTCTGGTGTGCTGAGGATGGTTTGACGTTATGTGATGAATGGTTGATGTATGAGATGAAAATTGAGGAACTGCTGGATTCAGAATGAAAATGTGAATTGACAGTGGTTGAAATGAGTCGAGGACTCTGAACGAGATGATGGATCCATGTATACTGAAAATGTTTTCTGAAAACCACTAAAGTACTAATTTGTACTGAGAATTGTTGATACGCTATGCGTCTGGCAGAGACGGGGTTGGATCCCGCCTATCGAGGTAGTGGCAGCGGCGTAAGGGTGGTGGTTCGTCCCGCTTGCGTTGAGATGTAAAGTCTATGGCAAGAGTATCCCGCTCGCATCCCTTCGGAACTATAGAGCGTGCAGGCGCCGGTACCTGGACAGTGATTCGAGCACTATATCTCGGGGTTCCCATATGAGAATTTTGAAGGGCGACGTCTCCATGGAGATGTGTCGGGTTAGCAGTTGAACCGACAATATGATATCACAGCCAGTAGGGCAGGCATTCATCATATGCATTTTCTATCTGTTTGTATGCTTTGTTTACTTGAAATGGCTTGCCTAATTGAATAACATGCTTACTTGCTATCTGAATTAATTGCTTTATATGCTTCTACTTGTGCTTTACTTGCATTGTAAATTACCTGTGTTTTCTACTGGGATTGAGGAGGTTCGGAAGGCGGTGGCGATGGGATCGCATGGAGGATCGGTTGGTGAAGGCTGTGAGATAGCGGTGTTTGGTTAGAGTAGAAATTTCCTATGATAGATTACCTGGTTTATTTAAGTTAATGTTGGTATATCATGCTTATTTGTTTTAGACTGCTTTAAGTTTGAATCTTGTGATGGATATGGAGTCTAGGATTGCCTTTGGCATCCTGAGGTCCTATATCCTACATCACTGGGCATTGTTACCATACTAAGAACCTCCGGTTCTCATACCATATTTCTGTTGTGTTTTTCAGATGCAGGTCGCAACCCACCCTCGATGATTGTCTGGTTGGTGACAGGAGCAGAAGATCCGGATACTTCTTTTTGAGTCTTTTGATTTATGTTGAATATGTCTCTCACTTTTGTATTTTGTTTTGCCTAGAGGCTTGTATTTGAGAGAACAAAACTTCTAAAAGCTGTTTTTACTATGTGTTGTCATGTATGGTCTGTATATGGCTAGCCAGCTTAAACTCCGCGTGCCGTGGCTAGTTCCTTCTAATATTATACTATTATACTACTATCTTGTTTATATCACATCTGTTTCTTGTGCGTTAAGTTAGAAGCTTCATTAGCACGTTTTGTGCTTTTGAAATCCTGTTTTGCGCTATATCTTTCATCAGGCTTCTAGATTATACCATTCTTTCTATATATATATATATATATATATATAAGCTTAGAACTGTCGTAACCTTTGATTAACCTTTACTTTACGACGCGAGGTAAGGCTTAGGCTAATTAGGGTGTTACAGCCGATGCCGGGAGAAGGGAAGATCTCCCCTAATTGGGAAGGACCCTACAGGATAAAAGAAGTGCATGGAAAGGGCGCCTAGAAGTAGAAGCGTTTGGACGAGAAAGAGATTTCGAGGACTTGGAATGCAACGAACGTTAGGAGATTTTACTCTTAAGGACTTGACGATCTCCTGTCCAACCGGTTATCTTTCCTTTCTCTCAAGCTCGTTAATTGTCCCTACTTTCATTAACGAGGCCCATTGTTGAAAAGCGTTTACATATTGTATTTGAGATTTATTTATGTTTTGAAATTTATTCATTATAAGTTACCAAGTCATAAAATCGGCTTTCCGGGACTGATCAACCCAGGAATCTCTGTGCAACGATATTCGGATGTCCATCAAATTACAGCTAAACGGTTAAATGAATAAATGATATAGCAGTAAAGCAACTAATATAACATGCAAGATTAGTCATTAAAACCATTAAAACTGCAGTCCAAAAGGGCATCACATCTTCCCAACAACAACAATAAAATGACAAGTTCAAGATTACAAATACAAAGGGCATCCCATCGGCCCGATAACAAAAAGGGTTCAAAGAAATATTACAAGTTTTAAAGCATGTCATTTTCTCAGAATATCAACAATCTTGCCATCATGAATCATTTTAAAGGCACCAATGGTGGAAGTGTCGAAGTCGAGAGCAAGAAGTGGGACCTAAGCCTTGATTGCCTCCTCGGTAGCGGCAATGGCCTCCCGGGCATCTTTAAGGATATCCTTATTCTTCTTTTTCATGCTCGCAGCCTCTTGACAAGGCGAGTCTGCCGACTTCACGGCCCCCGCAAACTTTTCCTGAAGCTCCTTGGTGCACGGATTGTGATTCACACTTTTCACAACTCCGGTGCCACTAACCAGCAAATGCATTGAGTCATCCAAGTAACACCTTACGTGAGTAAGGATCGATCCCACGAAGATTGTCGGCTTGAAGCAAGCTATGGTCATCTTGTAAATCTCAGTCAGGCGGATTCAATTGGTTATGGGGTTTTGATAATTAAAAGATGAATAAGACATAAAATAAGATAGAGATACTTATGTAATTCATTGGTGGGAATTTCAGATAAGCGTATGAAGATGCTTTGTTCCTTCTGAATTTCCTACTGCCTTCTTCCAGTCATGCGTACTCCCTTCCATGGTAAGCTGTATGTTGGGGGATCACCGTTGTCAATGGCTACCGTCCGTCCTCTCAGTGAAAATGGTCCGGCTACGGGTTACGTAGGGCTAATCATCTGTCGGTTTTTGATTGTGTCGGAATAAGATCCATTGATCCTTTTGCACATTGTCACTGCACCCAACAGTCACAAGTTTGCAGCGCGTCACAGTCATCCCATCCTAGATCCTACTCGGAATACCACAGACAAGGTTTAGACTTTCCGGATCTCGAGAATGCTGCCAATTGATTCTAGCTTATACCACGAAGACTCTGATCGGACAGAATGGAAGACTCTATTGTCAAGAGAGGAAACCATGCTTCGTGAACCAGGAGGCCAAGAGATATGCATTCAAGCTTGTTTTCAGGTAGAATGGAAGTGGTTGTCAGGCACGCGTTCATAAGTGAGAATGGTGATGAGTGTCACTTGATCATCACATTCATCATGTTGAAGTGCGAATGGATATCTTAGAATAAGAATAAGCTTGAATTAAATAGAAAATAGTAGTAATTGTATTAATTCATGAGGAACAGCAGAGCTCCACACCTTAATCTATGAGGTGTAGAAACTCCACCGTTGAAAATACATAAGAACAAGGTCTAGACATGGCCAAATGGCCATGCCTCCAAAATAACATGAAACAATCAAAAAAGGGTTCAAAGACCTGATCCCAAGATCAAAGATGATCCAAAGATGAAAATACAATAGCAAAAGGTCCTATTTATAGTGAACTAGTAACCTAGGGTTTACAGAAATAAGTAAATGATGCAGAAATCCACTTCTGGGGCCCACTTGGTGTGTGCTTGGGCTGAGCATTGAAGCTTTCACGTGCATAGGCTTTTCTTGGAGTTAAACGCCAGCTCTGGTGCCAGTTTGGGCGTTTAACTCCAGCTTTTATGCCAGTTCTGGCGTTAACCGCCAAAAAATGTCTCTGACTGGCGTTTTGACACCGATTTGGGCCATCAAATCTCGAGAAAAGTATGGACTATTATACATTGCTGGAAAGCCCAAGATGTCTAGTTTCCAACGCAATTAAGAGCGCGCCAATTGGGATTCTGTAGCTCCAGAAAATCCATTTCGAGTACAGGGAGGTCAGAATCCAACAGCATCTGCAGTCCTTTTTCAGCCTCTGAATTAGATTTTTTCTCAGGTCCCTCAATTTCAGCCAGGAAATACCTGAAATCACAGAAAAAAACACAAACTCATAGTAAAGTCTAGAAATATGATTTTTTCATAAAAACTAATAATTATATACTAAAAACTAACTAAATTATACTAAAAATTACCTAAAAACAATGCCAAAAACCGTATAAATTATCCGCTCATCACAACACCAAACTTAAATTGTTGTTTGTCCCCAAACAACTGAAAACAAAATAGAATAAAAAAAAGAGAATATACAATGAATCTCACAATATCAATGAAACTTAGTCCCAACTTGATGAGCAGGACTAGTAGCTTTTTGCTTCTGAACAGTTTTGGCATCTCACTTTATCCTTTGAAATTCAGAATGATTGGTATCTATAGGAACTTAGAATTTAGATAGTGTTATTGATTCTCCTAGTTTAGTATGTTGATTCTTGAACACAGCTAATTTTTGAGTCTTGGCCGTGACCCTAAGCATCTTGTTTTCCAGTATTACCACCAGATACATAAATGCCACAGACACATAACTGGGTGAACCTTTTTAGATTGTGACTCAGCTTTGCTAAAGTCCCCAGTTAGAGGTGTTTAGAGTTCTTAAGCACACACTGTTGCTTTGGATCACGACTTTAACCACTCAGTCTCAAGCTTTTCACTTGGACCTGCATGCCACAAGCACATGGTTAGGGACAGCTTGATTCAGCCGCTTAGGCCAGGATTTTATTCCTTTAGGCCCTCCTATCCATTAATGTTCAAAGCCTTGGATCCTCTTTACCCTTGCCTTTTGGTTTAAAGGGCTATTGGCTTTTTCTACTTGCTTTTTCTTTTTCTTTTTTTTCTTTTTCGCCATTTTTTTTTTGCAAGCTTTGTTATTCACTGCTTTTTCTTGCTTCAAGAATCAATTTTATGATTTTTCAGATCATCAATAACATTTCTCTTTTTTCATTATTCTTTCAAGAGTCAACAAATTTAACATTCATAAACTTCACTATAAAAAATATGCACTGTTCAAGCATTCATTCAGAAAAACAAAAAGTATTACCACCACATCAAAATAATTAAACTAATTTCAAGATAAAATTTGAAATTCATGTACTTCTTGTTCTTTTGTAATTAGGAACATTTTTCATTTAAGAAAGGTGAAGGATTTATGGGACATTCATAGCCTCAAGGCATAGTCACTAGACACTAATGATCATGTAATAAAGACACAAACATAGATAACACATAAAGCATAAAAATTGAAAAAATAGAAAGATAAGAACAAGGAAATCAAAGAACGGGTCCACCTTAGTGATGGTGGCTAGTTCTCCTTCTTGAAGATCCTATGAAGTGCTTGAGCTCCTCAATGTCTCTTCCTTGCCTTTGTTGCTCTTCCTTCATGGCTATTTGATCCTCGCTAATTTCATGGAGAATAATGGAGTGCTCTTAGTGCTCCATCCTTAGTTGCTCCATATTAGAACTCAAATCTCCCAAAGAGGTGTTGAGTTGCTCCCAATAGTTGTGTGGAGGAAAATGCATCCCTTGAGGCATCTCAGGAATTTCTTGATGAGGGACTTCCTCATACTTTTGTTGAGGTCCATGGGTGGGCTCTTTTATTTGCTGCATCCTCTTTTTAGTGATGGGCTTGTCCTCTTCAATGAGGATGTCTTCCTCTATGACAATTCCAGCTAAATTGCATAGGTGATAGATGAGATGAGAAAAAGCTAACCTTACCAAGGTGGAGGTTTTGTCAGCCACTTTATAGAGTTCTAGAGATATGACCTCATGAACTTCTACTTCCTCTCCAATCATGATACTATGGATCATGATAGCCTGATCTACAGTCACTTCGGATCAGTTGCTAGTAGGAATGATGGAGCGTTGGATGAATTCCAACCATCCTCTAGCCACGGGTTTAAGGTCATGCCTTCTCAATTAAACCGGCTTGCCTTTGGAGTATCTTTTTCACTGAGCCCCTTCTACACATATGTCCATGAGGACTTGGTCCAACCATTGATCAAAGTTGACCCTTCTAGTGTAGGGGTGTGTATCTCTTTGCATCATTGGCAAGTTGAATGCCAACCTTACATTTTCCAGACTGAAATCTAAGTATTTCCTCCGAACCATTGTAAGCCAATTCTTTGGGTTCGGGTTCATACTTTGATCATGGTTCTTGGTGATCCATGCATTAGCATAGAACTCTTGAACCATTAAGATTCTGACTTGTTGAATGGGGTTGGTGAGAACTTTCCAACCTCTTCTTCGAATCTCATGTCGGATCTCTGGATACTCATTCTTCTTGAGCATGAAAGGGACCTCAAGGATCACTTTCTTCTTGGCCACAACTTCATAGAAGTGGTCTTGATGGACCTTTGAGATGAATCTCCCCATCTCCCATGACTCGGAGGCGGAAGCTTTTGCCTTCTCTTTCCTCTTTCTAGAGGTTTCTCCGGCCTTATGTGCCATAAATGGTTATGGAAACACAAAAAGCAATGCTTTTTCCACACCAAACTTAAAAGGTTTGCTCGTCCTCGAGCAAAAGAAGAAAGAAAGAAGGAGAAGAAGAGGTAAATGGAGGAGATGGAGAGGTTTGAATGGTTCGGCCAAGTGAGGAAAGAAGTGTTTATGATGTGTGAAAATGAAGGTGGGATGAGGGGTTTATATAGAAGTGGAGAGAGGGGTATGGTTCATGTATTAGGGTTAGGTTTGGGAGGGAAAGGATGTGAATTTGAATGTTGAGGTAGGTGGGGTTTTTGGGGAAGAGTGGATGGAGGTGATTGGTGAAGGGTATTTGGAGAAGAGTGTTATTGGAATGTGTGAAGAAGAGAGATAGTGAGTTAAGGTAGGTGGGGATCTTGTGGGGTCCACAGATCCTGAAGTGTCAAGGATTTCTCATCCCTGCACCATTCTGGCGTGTAAACACCCCTGAGTGCTAATCCTGGCGTTAAACGCCAGATTGCTGCCCATTTCTGGCGTTTAACACCAACTTTTCTTCCCTTTCTGGTGTTGAACGCCAACTTGGTGCCCTTTTCTGGCGTTAAACGCCAGTCTGGTGCCCTTTTTTGGTGTTAAACGCCCAGAATGGTGCCAGGCTGGGTGTTTAACGCCCATTCTGCTACCCTTACTGGCGTTTAAATGCCAGTAAGCTCCTTCTCCATGGTGTGCTATTTTTAATGCTGTTTTTTAGTTTGCTTTGATTTTTGCAGTTATTTTTGTGACTCCACATGATCATCAACCTAAAGAAAATATATAATAACAATGGAAAATGGAAATTTAACATAGATAAATAAAGATTGGATTGCCTCCTAATAAGCGCTTCTTTAATGCCAATAGCTTGACAGTGAGCTCTCATGGAGCTTCACAGATGTTCAGAGCATGGTTGGGGCCTCCCAACACCAAACTTAGAGTTTGAATGTGAGGGCTTTGTTTGACTCTGTATTGAGAGAAGCTTTTCATGCTTCTTCTCCATGTGTACAGAAGGAGATTCTTGAGCCTTAAACACAAGGTAGTCCTCATTCACTTGAAGGACCAACTCTCCTCTGTCAACATCAATCACAGCTTTTACTGTGGCTATGAAGGGTCTGCCAAGGATGATGGATTCATCCTAATCCTTCATAGTGTCTAGGATTATAAAGTCAGCAGGGATGTAAAGGTCTTCAACCTTTACCAAGACATCCTCTACAAGTCCATAAGCCTGTTTCTTTGATTTGTCTGTCATCTCTAGTGAGATTCTTGCAGCTTGTACCTCAAAGATTCCCAGTTTCTCCATTACAGAGAGGGGCATGAGGTTTATGCCTAACCCCAGGTCACACAAAGCCTTCTCAAAGGTCATGGTGCCTATGGTGCAAGGTATTAAGAACCTTCCGGGATCCGGTTTCTTTTGAGGTATCTTCACCTGAGCCAAGGCATTTAGTTCATTAATGAGCAATGGAGGTTCATCCTCCCAAGTCTCATTACCAAATAACTTGGCATTCAGCTTTATGATTTCTCCAAGGTACTTAGCAACTTGCTCTTCAGTAATATCTTCATCCTCTTCAGAGGAAGGATCTTCATTAAAGCTCATGAATGGTAGAAGTAAGTTCAATGGAATCTCTATGGTCTCTGTATGAGCCTCAGATTCCCTTGGTTCCTTAAAGGGGAACTTCTTTTCGTTCAGAGGACATCCCATGAGGTTTTTCTCACTGGAAATCACGTCTTCCTCACTCTCTCCAGGTTCGGCCATGCTGGTCATGGTTATAGCCTTGCACTCTCTCTTTGAATTTTTTTCTGTGTTTTTTGGGAGAGTGCTAGAAGGAGTTTCAGTAACCTTTTTATTCAACTGACCGACTTGTGCCTCCAAATTTCTAATAGAGGATCTTGTTTCATTCATGAAACTTAGTGTGGTCTTAGATAGATCAGAGACTATGGTTGCTAAGCCAAAACAACTCTGCTCAGAGTTCTCTGTCTGTTGCTGAGAAGATGATGGGAAAGGTTTGCTATTGCCAAACCTGTTTCTCCCACCATTATTGTTATTGAAGCCTTGTTGAGGCTTCTATTGATCCTTCCATAAGAAATTTGGGTGATTCCTCCATGAAGAATTGTAGGTGTTTCCATAAGGTTCTCCCATGTAATTCACCTCTTCCATTGCAGGATTCTCAGGGTCATAAGCTTCTCCTTCAGAAGAGGCTCCTTTAGCACTGCCAGATGTAGCTTGTAATCCAGTCAGATTCTAAGAAATTATATTGACTTGCTGAGTCAATATTTTGTTCTGAGCCAATATGGCATTCAGAGTATCAATCTCAAGAACTTCTTTCTTCTCAGTTGTCCCATTGTTCACAGGATTTCTTTCAGAAGTGTACATGAACTGGTTATTTGCAACCATTTCAATGAGTTCCTGGGCTTTTGCAGGCATTTTCTTCATATGAATAGATCCACCTACAGAATGGTCCAATGACATCTTGGATAACTCAGACAGACCATCATAGAAGATACCTATGATGTTCCATTCTGAAAGCATATCAGAAGGACACCTTCTGATTAATTGCTTGTATCTTTCCCAAGCTTCATAGAGGGATTCACCTTCCTTCTGTTTGAAGGTTTGAACTTCCACTCTAAGCTTACTCATCTTTTGAGGTGGAAAGAATTTAGCTAAGAAGGCATTGACCAGCTTATCCCAAGAGTTCAGGCTGTCTCTAGGTTGTGATTTCAACCATATACTAGCTCTGTCTCTTACAGCAAAAGGGAAAAGCATGAGTCTGTAGACCTCAGGATCAACTCCATTGGTCTTAACAGTGTCACAGATTTACAAAAATTCAGCCAAGAATTGATGAGGATCTTCCAATGGAAGTCCATGAAATTTGCAATTCTGTTGCATCAGAGAAACTAATTGAGACTTAAGCTCAAAGTTGTTTGCTCCAATGGCAGGAATAGAGATGCTTCTCTCATAGAAGTCGGGAGTTGGTGTAGTAAAGTCACCAAGCACCTTCCTTGCATTGTTGGCATTGTTGTTATTTTTGGCTGCCATGTCTTCTTCTTTTTCAAAAATTTCTGTCAGGTCCTCTCCAGAGAGTTGTGCTTTAGCTTCTCTTAGCTTCCTTTTCAGAGTCCTTTCAGGTTCAGGATCAGCTTCAACAAGAATGCCTTTATCTTTGTTCCTACTCATATGAAGGAGAAGAAAACAAAGAATGTATGGAATCCTCTATGTCACAGTATAGAGATTCCTTAATGTGTCAGAGGAAAAGAAGAATAGAAGGATGAGGTAGACAGAGGAATTCGAACTTATAGAGAGAGAGGGGGTCCGAATTATCAAAGGAGGATAAGTGTTAGTGATTAAATAGAAAGGGATTAGAGAGAAGAAATTCGAATATTAAAATTAAAATGATTAATTAATTAAAATTTTTTTGAAAAAGTGGTTAGTGATTTTCGAAAATTAGAGAGAGAAAGATGGTTAGGTGTTTTTGAAAAAGATGAGAAATAGTGAAAAGATTTGAAAATCAATTTTTGAAAAGATAAGAAGTTAGAAAAGATTTTTGAAATCAAAATTTGAAAAAGGTATGATTTTGAAAAAGATTTGATTGAAAAAGATATGTTTGAAAAGATATGATTGAAAAACAAATTTTTTAAAAAGATTTGATTTTTAAAATTGATGACTTGACTAACAAGAAATTAAAAGATATGATTCTAGAATTCAAATATTGAACCTTTCTTAACAAACAAGTAACAAACTTGAAATTTTTGAATCACAACATTAATTGTTAGCAAGGATATGATTGATATGATTGATATGAGAGGATATGAAAAAAGATAATATTTTGAAAAATTAGTTTTAAAACTTGAAAAATTGAAAAGGATTTGAATTGAAAACAAAACTACCTCCTTGGTGCTATCCTGGCGTTAAACGCCCAGAATGGTATCCATTCTGGCGTTTAACGCCCACTTGGCTACCTCCTTGGGCGTTAAACGCCCAGCCAGGTACCCTGGCTGGCGTTTAAATGCCAGAATTCCTTCTTCACTGGGAGTTTTGAACGCCCAGCTTTTTCTCTGTGATTCCTCTGCTGTATGTTCTGAATCTTCAATTCTCTGTATTATTGACTTGAAAAGACATAATTTTGAATTTTTTTTGAATTTTTAATGATGTGAGAGAAAAACAACAAAATGAAACTAATCATGAAAAACTAAGATCAAATAAACAATGCATGCAAGAACACTTTGAATGTCAAGATGATCGTCAAGAACATAATTTTTTTTTGAAAAAAATTTTAAGAAAAGAAAGACATGCAAGACACCAAACTTAGAAATTTTTATACTAGAGACATTAACAAATTGAGAATGCACATGAGAAACAACAAAAGACATAAAACAAGAGAATTTAAAGATCAGACAAAGAAAATCATTAAGAACAACTTGAAGATCAATGAAGAACACAATGCATGAGTTTTCGAAAAATGCAAGAAAAAATAAAAACATGCAATTGACACTAAACTTAAAAATTGACACTAGACTCAAACAAGAAGCACAAAATATTTTTGATTTTATGATTTTATAAATTTTTTTGTATTTTTTTTCGAAAATTATTTTAAAAAAGAAAATAAGAAACTCAAAATTTTTAATAAGAATTCCAGGAATCATGCAATGTTAGTCTAAAGCTTCAGTCTAAAAAGATTAGACTTGGCTAACCAAGCTTCAGCAGGACATTACATACAACAGCCAAATTGATGGGAATCAACTAGCTCTTGTGATGATAAAAGCATCATCTGAAACTCTAGAATTCATTCTTAAAAATTCTAAAGGAGAAAATAAAAAGAAAAATACCTAATTTAAGCAACAAGATGAACCGTCAGTTGTCCAAACTCGAACAATCCCCGGCAATGGCACCAAAAACTTGGTGCACGGAATTGTGATTCACACTTTTCACAACTCCGGTGCCACTAACCAGCAAGTGCACTGGGTGGTCCAAGTAATACCTTACGTGAGTAAGGGTCGATCCCATAGAGATTGTCGGCTTGAAGCAAGCTATGGTCATCTTGTAAATCTCAGTCAGGCGGATTCAATTGGTTATGGGGTTTTGATAATTAAAAGATGAATAAGACATAAAATAAGATAGAGATACTTATGTAATTCATTGGTGGGAATTTCAGATAAGCATATGAAGATGCTTTGTTCCTTCTGAATCTCTGCTTTCTTACTGCCTTCATCCAATCATGCGTACTCCCTTCCATGGCAAGCTATATGTTGGGGGATCACCGTTATCAATGGCTACCGTCCGTCCTCTAAGTGAAAATGGTCCGGCTACGGGTTACGTAGGGCTAATCATCTGTCGGTTCTCGATCGTGTCGGAATAAGATCCATTGATCCTTTTGAACACTGTCACTACGCCCAACAGTCACGAGTTTGAAGCACGTCACAGTCATCCCATCCCAGATCCTACTCAAAATACCACAGACAAGGTTTAGACTTTTCGGATCTCAAGAATGCTGCCAATTGATTCTAGCTTATACCACGAAGACTCTGATCGCACGGAATGAAAAACTCTGTTGTCAGGAAAGGCAACCATGCGTCGTGAACCAAGAGGCCAAGAGATATGCATTCAAGCTTGTTTTCAGGTAGAACGGAAGTTGTTGTCAGGCACGCATTCATAAGTGAGAATGGTGATGAGTGTCACTTGATCATCACATTCATCATGTTGAAGTGCGAATGGATATCTTAGAACAAGAATAAGCTTAAATTGAATAGAAAACAGTAGTAATTGCATTAATTCATGAGGAACAGTAGAGCTCCACACCTTAATCTATGAGGTGTAGAAACTCCACCGTTGAAAATACATAAGAACAAGGTCTAGACATAGCCGAATGGCCATGCCTCCCAAATAACATGAAACAATCGAAAAAGGGTTCAAAGACCGGATCCCAAGATCAAAGATGATCCAAAGATGAAAATACAATAGTAAAAGGTCCTATTTATAGTGAACTAGTAACCTAGGGTTTACAGAAATAAGTAAATGATGCAAAAATCAACTTCTGGGGCCCACTTGGTGTGTGCTTGGGCTGAGCATTGAAGCTTTCACGTGCATAGGCTTTTCTTGGAGTTAAACACCAGCTCTGGTGCCAGTTTGGGCGTTTAACTCCAGCTTTTATGCCAGTTCTGGCGTTTAACGCCAGAAAAGGGTCTCTGACCGGCATTTTGACGCCAATTTGGGCCATTAAATCTCGGGAAAAGTATGGACTATTATACATTGCTGGAAAGCTCAAGATGTCTAATTTTCAACGCAATTGAGAGCTTGCCAATTGGGCTTTTGTAGCTCCAGAAAATCCATTTCGAGTGCAGGGAGGTCAGAATCCAACAGCATCTGCAGTCCTTTTTCAGCATCTGAATCAAATTTTTTCTCAGGTCCCTCAATTTCAGCTAGAAAATACCTGAAATCACAGTAAAACACACAAACTCATAGTAAAGTCTAGAAATGTGATTTTTTCATAAAAACTAATAATTATATACTAAAAACTAAGTAAATCATACTAAAAACTACCTAAAAATAATGCCGAAAAGCGTATAAATTATCCGCTCATCACTCCTTCACCTTGTTCTCCGTCGCGGTGGCCCGGCCTTGAGCATCATTAAGTTGTTTGGAGAGGGAGAGGTCCCGTTCAACGAGGCGATTGATTTCCTCACTTGCCTCTTTCACCTTCTTCTCCTCCTCGGCATGTCGGGTCTTCAGGGACTCCCCCTTGACCATCATGTTAGCGATATCTCTCTGGGCAGCTCTATGTTTCCCATCCAAAACTTGGCACTAAGCCAAGACTGTTTCCACTTTTCTAGCAATGACGGCATCTCAGAGAAGGCTCCAGTACATCCATCTCGCTTGAGCGGCTAGATCCTCATCCCAGAAGAAATCCTCAGTGCTCGACAAGAGCTAGGAGTCAGAAAAGAACCCCGCATCAAAATTTTTCTCCATCATAGTGAGAACTTTTCCTGTGCTGGAGTCAATTTTCCTCTTCTTAAGGTTGGGGATGACGATCACTTCTACCTTTAGCTCAATCACAACCCTTTTACCCCGCTCAGCCTCGTCGGTGGCAATGTTCTTGGAAGGTGTCTTGGTTAGAGGACGGGACTGAGCTTTACCCTCGCCGGTTAGGGGAGCCTCGGGTTTGGCAGTAGGGGTGTTCGAGCTATCCTCGTCACCTTCGGAAAAAGGTAAGTCATTAGACGGCTCAAAGAAGTATGCCCCATCGCCATCCCAACTGCAAAAGAAGCGAAAAGCAAAGTTATGAAATCGGAAGTAAAAGAGCAAGGCACAAGATGGGAAAAATGGAAGAAGAATAAGGGACATAATTTTACCCACACAATCGTGACCGGCCTCCCAGTCACCCATTAAGAGATGGGAATTGAGGTTTTTGGGACAAAAAATCGCCAACAAGACATCAGTGATCTATTGGTTCTGCCGACCTAATCCATCTAGATCATTTTTATTAAGTGATTGGAGCCGGAACAGAAGCTCCAATAAGTCGGAATGCGCCTTTCTCCCAAAAGGGTGACGATCTCGAGCTGGCCTTACCTTGAAGAAAGTTTCTTTAAAACATGAAATGAATCCTCGAAGAAATCGAAGATTTTCCAGTTTTGCACAGTTCGAAAGGAAAGGTACCCCTTTTATGCTTACCCTTTCGGGAGGAATTTGTAAGCAAGAAAAAGAAGAGGAAAACGTTGATGGAGGCTGGGAGCTCCAGGTACTCGCAAACCATCTTGAAGCACCAGATGTCTACCCAGCTGTTCGGATGGAGTTGCGAGGGAGCAACGTCACACTAGTTTAAGAGGCCTATAACAAACAGAAAAAAAGGAAGACAAACTCCCAGAACTGTGAACATGGGCTTATACACCCACATCTAGTCAGGAACTCGGGGAGCCTCGAGGTTGAGCTAACAAACATGTTCTTGAGGGCCTGGCACGAAAATGTAATAGTTGGCTTTCTCGGGACCATCGTCGCATAATGCTCCCAAATTGCAAAACTTTTATAATTACTTCGCAGTCACTCTAGAGGATGTGCTCGTGACGTCGGTGGTACACCAGGTGTAACGATTCACATGAGGTCGCTGTGCCATACCTACAGTGGGGCACCACTTATGTTAAAATCTCACGAAGTCGGAAGCTTGGGCTAAGCCAAAACTAAAACTAATTTCTTCAATGTCATTACTATCCTATATTATACCATCTCTAGGTCTAAATCCAGAAAAGAAACACCTACGGCACCCCCTAAGAGCTAGCTAATAGGCACTAGTTCCGTCAAAGCAAAACAACAGCAAAATGTGATAATAACGGCAAAAGAAGCATCAAAGTGGGCAAAATAAATGTAAAAGAGTGCTCACTTACCAGTATCTGAGACAAAAGAAGATGAAATAAAAAATTGTAATAGCGCAAGATTCACAAATGGCATGGAGGCGAATGCAGCAAATTGCAGAACAAGAGGAAAAAGAAATGTCGAAGGGGGGGGGGTGAGTAGCAGTTTTGAAAAGGGAGTGAAAAAAGGGAAGTAGAAAGTGAAAAACGAACGGAAAATATGAGTGTGGGGATGGTAACTGTCAAGGAAGAAGCTTGAATGGCTAGGGTAAAATGGACCTTTCCACTTGCTTTCAAATCTCTCGTAAAGGGCATTAAATGCCCTGGGAACGAAAATCGAAACGATACCCTAAGCAACAGTTGGGGGAAGCCCACACGCGCTAGAGGCACAAATCCCGCAAACGAAGTCACGACCAGGTGAAGACAGTTGCACGAGAATACATGAGTAAGATAAACGTGCCAACTGCGATTCTCACAGCTTGCCACGTTGGGGGTACTGTTCTGGCCTAGTCCAATAAAGACTGGAGGTACACCTGACCTATTTCTGACCCGGCGGGTCCCCGACCCGCCCAAGTCAACATACCTCACATGATGCCATCCCCTAGTGAAGGTTTGGACAGCTGGCATTCTAGACAGCTGGTAGATGCTTCCAGACATGGGACCCAAACGAAAGGGCCCACCTGAATAGTACGGATAAAGGAAGGGGACCTACCCTTTCCTCAGGTACGTCACCTTTTACCCTAATTAGCCGCCTTATTGTACGGACACTTACTTTAAAATCGGAGTGTCCTTGCAGGTGGCCTCACTCGCCGACTTATTGACGATCGTGGCCGCACTCTCCCTTGCTAAGCTCGTGCCTAGGTCCAGATTCTTAACATCCCACCATTGCTCAAACCTAGCCGTACAACCGACCATCCATCCCGGTAAACAATCGAACATAATTCAAGTTGAACTTGTTACTTTCATCAATGTTGATCTTCTTTTTCCTTTTTTTTTCCTTTTGAACTTTAATGTTGATATTTTGCTTGTTTTGCAAATTCTTGTGATTTTGTTGGGCTACACCGACACTTACACATGCATTGCTTACAACCATTTTGGAGAGGGACTTATCCCGAGATTGCAGCGGCAAATTGAAATGTGTTTACATAAGATAGGTTGGATTGGAGTTACAACAAAAACATTAGGAAATTGAAATCAATAACTTTAATTGGGCTTTTTCCACTCCTCCAATTGAGAATCTGTAGTTAAGATGTTGAATATGAATTATTGGATTATGATGTGGATTATGGATGATGCAGGTCTAGACACAAGCTGTGGAAGTGCTAACTGCAAGCTAATACATTGCGCTTTAGCCCAACCAAGGTAGAAACTCCTCATTCTTTTTTCTTTATTATTATTATTGTTATTATTTCTTTTCTTCTCTTTTTGTAATTTACGTTTTACATTAAACTATGTGTCAACGACTCAAGGTCACTCTACGTTAAGGGGGAAAAGAAAAGAAAAAAGGAAAAGAAAGGGGGCCGTACAGCGCAGAGTGGTAATTGGTAGCTTCGAGCTGAAGCCTAAAAGTGAAGACTGAAGAAGAAGAGAAATGGAATTGCTTCCGGGTCCAGCGGACGCATCTTCGATATCCAAGAAGCATGGCTTCCGATCCCTCAAAATGGTCACCGTCGACATGGATGAACCCCTCCCCCTCCACCCGGTGGGCGTCCTCTTCGGCACCCTCGACAACGGTCTCCGCTACTACGTCCGCTGTAATTCTAAGCCCCGCATGCGTGCCGCTCTCGCTCTCGCCGTCACCGTCGGGTATTCCAAATCTAATTCATTTCTCACTTCATCCTTTTCTCCGGGTTCCCCCCTCCCCTCTTTCGCCACTGCAGTTTTCATTTTCATCCTCATTCTCACCTGTTCTTGTGTGCGACTACAGTTTTGGAATTTTTTTTATTATGTTCGCGTGCTGATTGTGAAATTGATGATGAACGAAACCTCCTATTTACGGGCAGATCAGTTCTGGAAGAAGAGGATGAGCGTGGAGTTGCTCACATTGTGGAGCATCTTGCTTTCAGTGCCACTAAGATGTACACTAATCATGACATCATTAAGTTTCTTGAGAGCATTGGAGCGGAGTTCGGCGCCTGTCAAAATGCCGCCACCTCTGCCGATGACACCGTCTATGAGATGTTTGTTCCCGTTGACAAGCCTGAGCTTTTGTCTCAGGCCATTTCGGTTTTGGCTGAGTTCAGCTCTGAGGTATGTTTACTAGCGGCTATGAATTCCATGTTGGTCAGTCTTGGAGGCTCTTTTACTTTATTTGTTGTGATTAGGCTGTTTTCTGCAGATTAGAGTATCGAAAGAGGACTTGGAGAAAGAAAGGGGAGCTGTCTTGGAGGAGTACAGAGGGACTAGGAATGCCACTGGAAGGCTGCAGGATGCTCATTGGGTCTTGATGATGCAAGGGTCGAAGGTACCTCTATTGAACACAAACAATTTAATGAGTCTGTCACAATTATTTGTTATTTGGTGATAACTGATAAGTTTAGAGAGCATTTTCAAACTCGTCTCACATTCCAATAATCATGGGTGTTTATTTCCAATTTCATATATTTTATACATTTCTTCTTGTTGACATGATGTATGACAGGATATATGTAGGGTACTTTACCTAATACGGAAGACTTAGTTGTTATTGTTGATTCTTCTTATTGTCAATTAGTTTTGCTGGAATATATACTTAATATGAGATCTTACCAAATTCATGTGATTAGAAAAGTCAAGTTGCTATTGGATGATGTTAAAATGGTCTTGTAGATAAGATGTGATTTTTGGAAATTTTATAAAATTATGTTGTTTTGTAAAAGCATTCGATTGATTGCAGTATGCCGAAAGGTTACCAATTGGACTAGAGAGAGTGATTCGGACAGTTTCTCCAGATACTGTGAAAAACTTTTACAAGAAGTGGTACCATTTATGCAATATGGCTGTGATAGCAGTTGGAGATTTTTCTGATGCAGAGGTTCTTTTGTAATTTATCTCTTTAAAAATTTGAATGTGCTGTTTTGGTCATGGCTTATGCTAACCTTCCTCCCACAATTTCAGACTGTAGTGGAGCTGATAAAGACCCACTTTGGCCAAAAGGTCCCTGCACCTGATCCTCCACTTATACCAACATTCCAGGTTCCATCACATGAAGAGCCACGATTTTCATGTTTTGTTGAATCTGAAGCTGCGGGGGTAAGTAAGTAATGAATCAACAACCTTTCTTCAGTGACCAGTCTATTTGTGTGAAATTAACATGCTACTCTTGGTTTGGCTAATAACAGTCTGCAGTGATGATTAGCTATAAAATGCCAGCAGACGAGCTTAAAACAGTGAAAGACTACAGAAACCTACTTGCAGAATCCATGTTCCTATATGCATTGAACCAGAGATTCTTTAAGATATCACGCAGAAAGGATCCACCCTATTTCTCTTGCTCAGCTGCTGCTGATGTTCTAACTCGTCCATTAAAGGCTAATATAATGACTGCATCTTGCAAAGGAAAAGGGACTATTGACGCACTCGAATCAATGTTAATGGAGGTCTTTATTATTTTGAGGGCTGCATTATTTTTCTTTCGCTTTCTTCCTCTTCCACTCTTTACTCTCTTTTTCTTTCCTAATTTATGAAGCTATGTTTTAGGTTGCAAGGGTACGGCTTCATGGCTTTTCAGACCGTGAAATAGCTATTGTTCGTGCATTGCTGATGTCAGAAATTGAATCTGCCTATTTGGAGCGGGATCAAATTCAATCTACAAGCCTAAGAGACGAATATTTACAAGTATATTTGTCTTCTTTTTCTTTTGCTCATCAAAATGTGTTGCAACAAATTGTATGTTTTGGGAATAAGTTTTTCTACTTTCTTTTTTTCCCCACAGCATTTTCTCCACAATGAACCTGTTGTTGGGATTGAATATGAGGCTCAGCTCCAAAAAACTCTTCTGCCACGTGAGTTGATATATCATTTTCTTTTATCTTCCTATATTAAATCTGTGCATGAATCCAATTTGAGAGGCCATGCAACTGACTTATATTAATTAATAACATTTTAGATATAACGGCAGCAGAGCTCTCTAAATGTTCTGACAAATTAAGGACATCATGCAGCTGTGTCATTAAGACAATTGAGCCCCAGACGTTTTCTGTAGTTGATGATCTAAAAAATATTGTAAAGAAAGTCAATCTTCTGGAGGAAGAGGGTAGAATACCTCCTTGGGATGACGAACATGTACCGGAAGAGATTGTCTCTACAAAGCCAAATATGGGGTGAGTTTGACCGCAAAAGATTTTACCCTTTTCCTAACTTACTCTTGGCTCTTAAATATCTTTCGTTACTTGAATCAGTCTTTAAGGTGTTTCACATGTGCACATATCCTTGCAGTGATAATAATTATTGTCAATTAACACTAAGTGTGTACTCTGCAGTTATTCACTAGCTCCTAGATAGCCTACTTTAGTCTTTCAAACTTCATGTTATTATGAAAGAGTTGTTGACGTGCCTTAATTTTCTTCATGGTTTTCCTGTGTGCTAATTGATAACAGTAAGAAGTAGTTGGAGTTATACCAGTCTGCTAAGTGTAATTAGAATTGGTTAGAGTTTGTTATAACTGTGCCAGCTAGGACAAGTTAGTTAAACTAATCCTTGTCTACAAATACAGTGTAATAAGTCTCTCTCTGCAGTCGGTTCAATAATCACAAATCAGAATCTTCTACACTCTTCTCAAACTCTCTTCTCTCTCAAACTCTCTTCTCCCTCATTGAACTCAAGCCTGATACCTTTCACTAATCTTTGCAGTTTTAGTGATTATCAAAGATAATTCTAGTATAAGAAGAATTAAGCATTGTTGGTTCTTGTATAACTACTACTACTTGGATTCATCTGGAGTAAAATAAAGGAAGTGCATTCTCCTTGGCAAATATTATGGTTGTTTGGATTACTTTTTGGTTGTTTCTCTGCACATCTTGTTAAGATAATAGATTTATTGTTGACTAGAGTTCCAGTAAGGGATTTTCCACGAGATGAGATGTTTTGTTTTGTTTTTACTGTTTCCTTTGTTGTGTTTGGCCATTAGCTCTGTTTTATTAACCCAAAGAAAGGGAAGTGCTTGCCTGTTTTTGTTTTCCCCTGTAGGACAGGACCTGATTGTTCATATTATGCTTTTAAGGCATATTTCCTTCACTAAAATATTGTTTTTCTGTGAAGTACTAAAATGCCGATATAATCTGCTTAACCAGCTGGGATTTTATTGCAATGAAGGGCCAAACTAATATCTGGGTCAATTTCTTCTATTTTAAGTTATTTTTCGGAAATAACATATCCGTATCTCATTTCCCTTTTTCATCTCTCTAAATCAGGCATGTTGTGGCAGATAGGGACTATCCAAACATTGGAGCTGCTGAACTATTTTTGTCAAATGGCATGCGGATCTGCTATAAGTGTACAGACTTTCTTGATGATCAGGTTCAATTCTCAGGAATTTCTTTCCAAATTTATGATAGTTAATACATGTTGCTTAAACGGACAGTGATCTATTATTACTACATCACTGATTGACAACCTGCTTGCAATTTTATTAAATTGCATGATTAGTATGATGGAGAGAAGGGGAGCCTTGGAACAACGGTTGAGTTGTCTCCATGTGACCTCAAGGTCACGGGTCCAAGCCATTGATGTAATTATCAGGTTAGGCTGCGTACATTATACCCTTCGGGTGTGGGCCTTCCCCGGACCCTGCGATAATGTGGGATGCATTATGCACCGGGTGCCCTTTTTGTGATAAGATGGAGAATTTTATTGTAATAGAACAACTCAACGAAGTGCTAGGGGGAAAAAATGCTTTTTAATTTTTAGGAGTCATAATTATTCTCAGATAATTTACACATCTAAGGTGTTAATTTTGTAAAATTGAAATTTACTTGTGTGGTACTGTAAGTGTGAAAAGTTTTGTAGAGATTTTGGGAGATAATATCTATGCTGTTTTTTCAAAGGGCAAAATACTACTAGTGCTAATATTAATTATTGCAGATGCCAAGTGTCTTAGATCATTGTTTGATTCTTTCTTCATCCTTTTCTTTCGTTATTGTGATCTTTGGTGGGATTAACAGCATTCGTGAGAAAATGCTTCTTTTCTCTTAATTTTATTTATGGATCTTTTTACTGTTATACAGATATCATTGTTTTAAGTTTCCAAGAAACTGAAGTTACTGTTAATACATGATCAGCTGTATATACTGGTTGTCATGGCAAGATTTGATTTTTATGCACATACATTATTATTAGGAATCTGGAAATACTGTTGCTCTCAGGAGTAATGTTGCCATTTTAGCATGAATTAATACTTTCTCAGCAGGTTATCTTCACAGGATATTCATATGGAGGCTTGTCTGAGCTCCCAGAGAGCGAGTATTTCTCTTGCTCTATGGGAGCAACCATTGCGGGGGAAATTGGCGTCTTTGGTTATAGACCATCTGTCCTAATGGATATGCTTGCTGGCAAGAGAGCTGAAGTTGGTACCAAGATTGGTGCATATATGAGAACTTTTTCTGGTGATTGCTCACCTACTGACCTGGAAACTGCTTTGCAGGTACATTTGATTCAATTATGAAAGTTGTGTATTGAGTTTATGATTTTCTAGCAAATTAAAGCAGTCACATGACCAAGTGAGAAGATTTAAACCATTTAGTAAGGTCTAAATCAACATGTTTATGTTTAAAGCAAGAACATATTCTGAATGACCTATAAGGTAAGGCATTCATATGTGAGATATATTTCTCCATTTTTTCATCTGTTTAATGTGTACCCTACAAATACTTTTTGCGTTCTACACCTCAGTCCAATATGTGAATATCCTCTATAAGGTAACTTTTGCCATCACTTGATTTTGTACTATGCCCTATTGCTGTGTAATCCCTCAAAGCCGGTAATTTTACTGCTAGCTTTTTGTCTTTGTTGGTGACCATACAATTCATCAAATGATTTATATTATAGGTGTTCGTCTGAATTCTTTGAAGTCTTGTGATCCTTGTGGCTCGTAGTGGCTTCAGCTTGAAATGTTTGATTAGCTGCCGCTTTGTTGTATTTTCTTCCTTTTATCCCAACACCTTTGGAAAAAACCTTGCATTTGTTAATCCTGTCAGTGGTAGCTGTGTGTTAAAGTTGAATGCATTTGTTAAAGAAGCACTCCAAAGAACAATCACTTGAATGTGCTTCATCTCAGCTGTTTTATAATATGTATATTTTAATTTTCCTCATTTCTGATTGCAGCATACTGTTATTGCATAACCCAGTCTGCTGCATAATTTGTGACATTTAAAGAACCTGGGTTGAACAGCAGGGGTCTTCTGGTGAGGGGGGACAGGGTTGTTTGCTAAATCAACATGAACTGTTGATGTTTATAGTAAGATTAGTTCAAATGATCACTGTGGTGTGTCTAGTACTAGATTTAATTGCAACTATGTTTTCCTGTCATTTAAATCAGCCACATGTGACTTCCACTGGTCTATACTTATCACTTTAAATTATTCTCCAGCTTGTCTATCAGTTGTTTACAACCAATTTAACACCCGGCGAAGAAGATGTCAAAATAGTGATGCAAATGGCTGAAGAAGCAGTTTATGCTCAAGACAGGGACCCATATACTGCTTTTGCAAACCGTGTAAAGGAGCTCAACTATGGAAACTCCTATTTCTTCAGGGTATGATTATTTTCTGGTGTTACTTTAAACCATTGACTAAGTAAGACTGCTCTTGATTTTCAACTAACTACCTGTCTTGCAGCCTATTAGAAAAAGTGACCTACAAAAAGTTGATCCACTGAAAGCCTGTGACTACTTCAGCAAATGTTTCAGAGATCCATCAACTTTTACTGTTGTGATAGTTGGGAATATTGAACCTACCATTGCAATGCCCTTGATATTGCAGTACCTAGTGAGTTAAAATTTGGAAATTCATTTCTTTAAAGCCAGGAGATATTGAATACTATTAATTTTTTCTTTTGAAATTCTTTGCAGGGTGGAATACCAAGGCCAGCTGAACCTATTATGCATTTTAACCGTGATGAACTGAAAGGATTGCCTTTCACTTTTCCAACGACCATTTCTAGGTATTTACAAGAAAAAATGTAGTAATTTTTCAGTAGTTTTGCTTCTGCAGGAAAAGATGTGAAATTATTCTTAGGCTCTCAAATGTACTGCATTCTTTCTAAAGGAAAATGACCATGATTATGTACATCCATCTCCTGCAAAAGACAGTATTGTGCCTTTTTGACAATCTGGGTGTTACTAGTTTCTTTCAATTTTGTGTGGACACTGAGGTTCACTTTTAAAAGATAATGTGAACTTCCATATATGACATACTTTGTGCTTGTAGAGAAGTGGTTCGGAGTCCTATGGTGGAAGCACAATGTTTGGTGCAGCTATGCTTTCCCGTGGAGATGAAGAATGGAACCCTGGTATGTGCTCTTTCCTTTTTGTATGCTGAATTTATGCAGTTATCTGAAGACGACCTGTTCTTACTGGAATTTATGCATTACTGGGCATATGTGGGGGATTGGGGCATGGGGCATGATTGCAGGTGGAAGAAATCCACTTTGTTGGGTTCCTAAGCAAGCTTATTGAAACAAAAATAATGCAAGTTCTCCGTTTCAAGCATGGACAGGTGTATACATGTTACCTGCATTTTCCTTCAGTTGTTTTTAATTGTATACTTAGGCACTACTTCTGTGCACCAGATATACTCTGTTGGTGTTTCAGTATTCCTTGGTGGTAATAAACCCTCAAGAATAGGTGATGTTCGTGGTGACATTAGCATAAACTTCTCTTGTGATCCAGAGATATCTTCCAAGCTGGCAAGTATTCTGCATATGCTAAATAGCTAAACTTTCAATATAGTTACTCAGTGTAATTTACTGTCTCGTAAATCATTTACAGGTGGATCTTGCTTTAGATGAAATTTTGTGCCTTCAAGAGGAAGGGCCTTCTGATCAAGATGTTGCAACCATCCTTGAAATTGAGCAAAGAGCTCATGAGAATGGATTGCAGGTTGATTTAACAGTTTTTTTTATTAGCATCATAACCTGTTCTAAGCTGTTGATGCAGCGAAATATGTGAGGTAGACATAGAAGTTCATATATCTACCATATCAACTGTAGACAACGATACAAGTCAAACACATGTTCTTCTCTCATCTCTTATGTCCCCATGTGCATTCAAATTCAAGATTTAAAGGGGTACAAGTAACATCCGTCCTGTATCGTTTTCTTATTTCAGTATGTTCTTTCAGGAAAATTATTTCTGGCTGGATAGGATTTTACGCAGCTATCAATCGAGAGTCTATGCTAATGATGTTGGTGCTTCTTTTGAGGTTAGTGGTATTACTGTGTATTTTCCATTTCATTATAAGATCACCAAAGCATTAATATTCAATTCTAGCTTTATTTCGGGTGCTATCATCGTACTCAGATGCCTTTTCTGTTTGGGATAGAATTTAGACTGCAGTTGAATACTTTTTATTTTTTGTGAACTTAGCCCCCTCTAATATGATCTGTTTGAATGTGGCAAATTATTACAGCATTGGTTACGAAGTAATACATTTACTCATTTTAATTAGATGAACATTGAAATTTGCGATATTGAAATTAGCCCCTGGTTCAGATTCAGGATGAAGGTCGAAGAAAAGTTAGATCTTCCTTGACACCAAGAACTGCACAGTTGGCCCTGCAAAGGATGCTGCCATATCCTTGCAAAAAACAGTATACTGTGGTAATCCTAATGCCCAAGTCATCTCCTTTCCAATTACTGAAATCAGCATTCCAATCTACGCTAACAGGACATGCCAGAGAAGCAACGGTCAGTTACATTCAGGCCCCTCGCCAGGTTTTATTTTGGCCGGACTATAATAATATAATAATACAACAATAATCTATCTCATTACTATCTTTTATTTTTCTGGCAGATTTTAGTAGGAATCGCTGCCATGGTGGTTCTTGGTATTAGTTTGTGGAGACATTCACGGAGTGCCCAAAGTAGCAAGTAGCACACGTGTTTAGAGGAGCGTAAGTTTTCAAATTTCAACTGCTTCTTCACTCTTCAGGTTAACGGAAGATATCATAAGACGTACATATGAACATGAGCACTGATCATTCAAAAACACAGGTTTTTGTGAATTAGGGGGAAAATTAGGTAGATGTTTATTCTATTTGGGCTCAATGAGATCTAGAAACATGTTTTAATTGATTTATGCTGCTGCACAGAGTTGTTCATGCACCTTGCTCGCACCTTTACTCAAAAAAGGGAGAACGGAACTCATACAGTTACACACACAAGGGGGGTGGGGGGATGATGGGGAAACATTTGTATTACCAAGTTTGGTTTCTTTAGTTGGTGATGCATGGCGTAGTTTTTATTTTTATTTTTATTTTTTTTTCATTTATTCTTAAATATATAAATTTTAATATTTTCTTTATAGAATATTTTGTATTATTAAATTTCTTATGTTATATTCAAAGTAAATAGTCAAAATAATCTTTCAAATTTTATTCGTTAGTTAAATTGATTTTTATTCAATCAATTTCTTTTCTACTTATTTTCCATTCAAATTTCTTTATTTTCACTTTTGTTAGGATTTTAAACCTCACAGAACTATGGCTATATTCTGTTAATTTTGAATTTTTGATATATTGACAATATAAAATATTTTAGACAATTATTTAATTATATTTGTTTTTTTTATTGACTATTTACCTTAGCAATGTATATAGGGCTGGTAATATGAACCCTAGCTAACCTAATCGGATAGGGTTGTTTACTCGATTTGTTGCAGGTAGGGTCGGGTACGGGTTAAGGATATCCTATCCACCTTTTAATATATTATAATATATATTTAAAAGGGTTAACCACAAAAAACATTCTCAAATTATTCAAACGTTGATAAAAATATATCCGAATTTTACTATTGACAAAAATGTCTTCAAATAATTTAAAAATATAACAATACCCAATAGTAAATATATATTTTCAAAAAATACCTTAAAGATTGAATTTTGATGTAATTTTTTGTAAGTATGATTATAAAAATAATATATTATTATATATAAAAATTGGTAATTTTTTGTTAAGTATATAATTTTTTATAATTATTTTTGTTAGCAACTAATAATATTTTTAAAAAATTATAAAATAATATATACTTAACAAAAAATCACAATTTTAAGAATAATGATATTTTATTTTTTTAATTATTCTTGCAAAAAATTGCATCAAAATTCAATCTCTAATGTATTTTTTGAGAAATACATATTTAATGTTAATTTTTTTGCAAGAATATCTAACATTAAATATGTATTTCTCAAAAAATATACTAGAGATTGAATTTTGATATAATTTTTTGCAAGTATGATTAAAAAAATGAGATATTAGTATTCTTAAAATTTGGTGATTTTTCGTTGAGTATATATTTCTTTTGTAATTTTTTTTTGTTAACAACTAATAATACTTTTAAAAAATCACAAAAAATATATACTTAAAAAAAATTATCAAATTTTAAGAATAATAATATCTCATTTTTTTAATTATTCTTGTAAGAAATCATATCAAAATTCAATCTCTAAGGCATTTTTTGAAAATTTATATTCACTGTTGGGTATTGTTGTTATGTTTTTAAATTATTTAAAGGTATTTTTTTCGATAGTAAAATTCGGGTGCATTTCTGTCAGCGTTTGAATAATTTGAGAGCATTTTTTGTGGTTAACCCTATTTAAAAATTATATATGTAGTGAAAGAAGTGAGTATTGAATCCATAATCTCTTCTTGTAAAAGTTTAAAATAACTACTAAACTAATCATTTTTTAATTACTAATTTTGTACGTTTGTTATTTAAAGAGGAATGTTGCAAGAATTTAGAGTTACAAAAAGAATGACGAGACATTTATCTTTGTTTGTCTTATTTTTTTAAGATTTTACTATTTTTAGTTTTAATTTGAATTTAATTTTTTATTTTTTATTTTATTAATATGTATGAAAAATGAAATGATTGAATTTTGTATTTAGTTGAAAAAAATTTGATTTTTCTGCAGGTAGGGTCGAATAGAATAGAGTTGAGAATTTTAACCCGGATAAGATTTTTCAACTTGCAGGTAGGGTAGAGTAGGGTTGAGTTAAAAGTGTTCAATTTGAAAATAAGATTAAGGTAGAGTTTAAATTCTATTCTATTTTATTCATTGTTAGTCCTAACAATATAAATAGTAGTGATTTTTTTTTTGACACATTATTACGTAATTAAATGTACGTATAAGATTATTTTACACGTATCCAAATTGAATTCTATTTTAAATTTATTGGGGTATTTTAAACTTCATATATTTGAAATACAATTTTAAAATATTGAAAGCGAGTTTAATTTTTTTAAAATATAGTTTTCAAAACCAACACGTTTGAAATGTACGAATGAAGAAAATGGAAGATCAATCAAATATTAAAAGACGAGAAATCGATTGTGTGTGAGTAAGGGATAAACATGGAAACAAGCGTAGAGAAGAAATCAACAAAAATAACAAATAAATAAATAATGTTTCAAGAATTATAAGTTATAAAAATGTTTAGTTGGGGTATGAAATTGCTATAATCCAGAAGAAACTTTTATAAATAAGTGTAAATTAAAATAGAAAAGTTTAAATTCTCCTTTTTTTATTAATTTAATTGAATTTGGTTATCAAATTAATTTGATTATATAATATGACGCTTTAACTGATTTGAGGAGATACTATAAGTTTAATGAGTAAATACCCTTTCCGGCCCTGTCCATTTTAAAATTTGACTACACGCTCCCTAACCTTTATAAATTACCAAATCGGTCCTTATCCATGTACTCCGTGATACCAATTAGCCCTTGAGTTGGTTTCTCCGTTCAAAGTCGACGGAAAACGCTGAGGTGTAACGTGCAGCCCGTGACATGGCGTTGTATCATCAAACGTGGATTGTTCTGTGGGTATGTGGACAAATAAGCCCCTGCACACTCAGCAAAGCGACGTCGTTTTAAAAAGAAGTCCTTTTGCTCGTTTAGGGTGAAAACTCAGTCTCCCCATTTCTGAACCCTAACACTAGTGCCTGAAGCATGAGCGATCCAGAGCAATGTTCAACCTCTAACACACGCCGTGTCTGGAGGAAGAATATGGTGGGTTCGAGTAGCAATGCAAGTGAGGGTAAGAAGGCCAAGTTCCAGCACCCTAAATGCAAGTGTGGCACCTATGCAGTCATGCAACAGTCTGGGACAGCCAAGAACCCAGACAGAATCTTCCGGGATTGTTCCTACTATGGCGTAAGTGTGCACCCATCTTTAGTTTATGTAATCAACTTCCTATGTTGTTTAACAAGTTGCATTCACTATAATGGCGATTGCAGATGGAGCAACGTCACTGCAACTTTTTTGTTTGGCTGGACGAACTGATTGCTAAACGTTTTGGGCATGAAGATGACAATGATGTTCAAGGAAGAATGATGATGGTGGAGAAAAGGTTGGAGCAACTGGAATTCAAGATTGAAGATGAATATGAAGGAAAATAAAAAAAATGTAGTAATACCCATGGTGTGTTTGTTATGCTGGCAATATTAATTCTGTTAACAGCAATTGTGTTTGTAGTGTTTTAGGGTATATTGTGTTGCTTTAAGTGATGCATGGACAAGGTTAATTTGCTCTGTAATTGTAGATTCTAAATGAATTGAATGTAAATTTTTCTTTGTAATAATGTAAAGGCTGAACCCAAGATAAAAGCATAATATTTATATTTATACTGCTAAGCACAAAGGCATTTACATATTGAGCTAAAATCATCAGCACATGTCTGAATTCACAAACAAAAAACATGTTCCAGTAGTGTAAAGTGTATTACTTCTTATAACTTGACAACCAAAAAATTTTACACCAAAATATTCATAACTATAACTACGATTATGTCATTTCTGAAGTCTTGGTGGCCTAAACCTATATGTTGGCTTGAATTTGTGGGGTGCATTTAGGCCTGGTGTGGGGATAAACATGAAGGGAGTTGTGGCAGTCCCTGAGTCAGTTGCTCCTTCAGTTAGAAGTTGTTGCTGAGTTGATGGTTGTGACATTGGAGTTGTTGCTTGCTGTAGAGGTGGCTGAACTATTGGGGCTGTGGCCTGCTGGTGCACAAAATTGTGATCATCAATGGCGCCATCAACATGGTACACTCAATTGCAATCTCAACTCTTTATCACAACTTCGCACAACTAACCAACAAGTGCACTGGGTCGTCCAAGTAATAAACCTTACGCGAGTAAGGGTCGATCCCACGGAGATTGTTGGTATGAAGCAAGCTATGGTCATCTTGTAAATCTCAGTCAGGCGGATTCAAATGGTTATGGAGGAATGATAATTAAAAGATGAATAAAACATAAAATAAAGATAGAGATACTTATGTAATTCATTGGTGAGAATTTCAGATAAGCGTATGAAGATGCTTTGTCCCTTCCGTCTCTCTGCTTTCCTACTGTCTTCATCCAATCCTTCTTACTCCTTTCCATGGCAAGCTGTATGTTGGGCATCACCGTTGTCAATGGCTACAGTCCCATCCTCTCAGTGAAAATGTTCAACGCGCTCTGTCACAGCACGGCTATTCAGCTGTCGGTTCTTGATCATGTCGGAATAGAATCCATTGATTCTTTTGCGTCTGTCACTAACGCCCCACAATCGCGAGTTTGAAGCTCGTCACAGTCATTCAATCCTTGAATCCTACTCAGAATACCACAGACAAGGTTTAGACCTTCCGGATTCTCTTGAATGCCGCCATCAATTCTAGCTTATACCACGAAGATTCCGATTAAGGAATCCAAGAGATATCCACTCAATCTAAGGTAGAACGGAGGTGGTTGTCAGGCACACGTTCATAGGTGAGAATGATGATGAGTGTCACGGATCATCACATTCATCACGTTGAGGAACAAGTGATATCTTAGAACAAGAATAAGCCGAATTGAATAGAAGAACAATAGTAATTGCATTGATACTCGAGGTACAGCAGAGCTCAACACCTTAATCTATGGTGTGTAGAAACTCCACCGTTGAAAATACATAAGAACAAGGTCTAGGCATGGCCGTGAGGCCAGCCCCCATGATCTAAGAACTAGACGTCCAAAGATGATCCTAAGATCTAAAGTGATCAAAAGATGTAAAATACAATAGCAAAAGGTCCTATTTGTAGAGAACTAGTAGCTTAGGGTTTACAAGGATGAGTAAATGACATAAAAATCCACTTCCGGGCCCACTTGGTGTGTGCTTGGGCTGAGCATTGAAGCTTTCATGTGTAGAGACTTTTCTTGGAGTTAAACGCCAGCTTTTGTGCCAGTTTGGGCGTTTAACTCCCATTCTTGTGCTAGTTCCGGCGTTTTACGCCAAAATTATTGAGCTGACTTGGAACGCCTGTTTGGGCCATCAAATCTCGGGCAAAGTATGAACTATTATAATTTCTGGAAAGCCCAGGATGTCTACTTTCCAACGCAATTGAGAGCGCGCCAATTGGACTTCTGTAGCTCCAGAAAATCCACTTCGAGTGCAGGGAGGTCAGAATCCAACAACATCTGCAGTCCTTTTCAGCCTCTGAATAAGATTTTTGCTCAGGTCCCTCAATTTCAGCCAGAAAATATCTGAAATCACAGAAAAACACACAAACTCATAGTAAAGTCCAGAAAAGTGAATTTTAAATAAAAACTAATAAAAATATAATAAAAACTAACTAAAACATACTAAAAATATACTAAAAACAATGCCAAAAAGCGTATAAATTATCCGCTCATCACCTGCTATTGAGGGTGGTGCACTGTAGGTGCTGGAGGTCTAGTTATAGCTTGCTTGGATCTGAAATTTGGCCCGTGGTTGAAAGCAGTTGAGGTAGCAGGGTTTGAGGGCTCAGTGTTGTAGTCCACACCCTAAACCACATGAAAACAATTTAATTTATTGTATATGCTCTTGGGCCAATTAATTTTATAGTTAAAGGGTGTGAATCTGTAAAATAACATTACCTCTACTGGTGGTTAGGCAGAGTGTGAAGATTGAGTGTCAACCCTTGTCTCTTGTTGGACTGAATGAATGTTGGAGGTCTTTGGGACTTTTTTCTTTTGCCTTTTTGCTTTACCCTGTGAAAGACACATGAGAAGCAAAATAAGCACAGCCATGATAGAAAAAAAAACTTAAAGTTTAGGGTCTCAGACAAAAGCCTACCACTGGATCAATAGATGTGGCAGTAACATTTTGGGGAACATTGGTTCCAACTCCTTCCCCAGCCTGTGCAAATCCAAAAATAACATCTCAACTACTATACTGCTCAATTGAATAGAGGAAATAACAACTACTACAATGGAAAAGAAAAATATGTGGAACTCCTTTAACCTGTGCTTCCTGCTGATCTGGAGGTGGCTGTGATGATTGGTTTCCAGTTTGTTGTTGCTTTGCCTTCTTTCGTTTTGGCTGCCAATTCGGATTTGCAGGAGGGCCTTTGCAAGTCATGTGGTAGTGTCCTTTTTGCCCACATTTACTACACGTTACTTGGAATGACTGGTGCGCGTAAATTGTGATAATCAACAATGGCACCAATAGACTTGGAGCTCTCAAACGTGAATCACACTTTGTCACAACTTTGCACAACTAACCAGCAAGTGCACTAGGTCGTCCAAGTAATACCTTACATGAGTAAGGGTCGATCCCACGGAGATTGTTGGTATAAAGCAAGCTATGGTCATCTTGTAAATCTCAGTTAGGCAGATTCAAATGATTATAATGATTTTTGAATATAAGGATAAATAAACAGAAAATAAAGATAGAGATACTTATGTAAACCATTGGTGGGAATTTCAGATAAATGTATGGAGATGCTTTATTCCTGTTGAATCTCTGCTTTTCTACTGCCTTCATCCAATTCTTCTTACTCCTTTCTATGGTAAGCTGTATGTAGGGCATCACCATTGTCAATGGCTACTTCCCATCCTCTCAGTAAAAATGGTCCAAATGCTCTGGCACAGCACAGCTAATCATCTGTCGGTTCTCGATCATGTCTGAATAGAATCCAGTGATTCTTTTGCGTCTGTCACTACGCCCAACAATCGCGAGTTTGAAGCTTGTCACAGTCATTCAATCCCTGAATCCTACTCGGAATACCACAAACAGGGTTTAGACTTTCCGGATTCTCAAGAACGGCCGTCAATAATTCTAGCTTATACCACGAAGATTCTGATTAAGGAATCTAAGAGATATTTACTCGTTCTAAGGTAGAACGGAAGTGGTTGTCAGTCACACGTTCATAGGTGAGAATGATGATGAGTGTCACGGATCATCACATCCATCATGTTGAAGTGCAGCGAATATCTTAGAACAAGAATAAGTTGAATTGAATAGAAAATAGTAGTAATTGCATTAATACTCGAGGTACAGTAGAGCTCCACACCTGTAATCTATGGTGTGCAGAAACTCCACCGTTGAAAATACATAAGTGATGGTCCAGGCATGGACGAATGGCCAGCCCCCAATTGTGAACAAAGATGTAAAATCCCCGATGAAAATACAATGGTAAAAAGTTCTATTTATACTAGACTAGCTACTAGGATTTACAGAAATAATTCTAAGTGCAGAAATCCACTTCCGGGGTCTACTTTGGTGTGTGCTTGGGCTGAGCTTGAGCTTTACACGTGCAGAGGCTTCTCTTGGGGTTAAACGCCAAGTTGTAACGTCTGTTTGGCGTTTAACTCTGGTTTGTGACGTGTTTCTGGCGTTTTACTCAAGAATGAAGCATGGAGCTGGCGTTGAACGCCAGTTTGCATCGTCTAAACTCAAATAAAGTGTAAACTATTATATATTGCTGGAAAGCCCTGGATGTCTACTTTCCAACGCCATTGAGAGTACGCCATTTGGAGTTCTGTAGCTCTAGAAAATCCATTTCGAGTGTAGGAAGGTCAGAATCCAAGAGCATCAGCAGTCCTTTGTCAGCCTGAATAAGATTTTTGCTCAGGTACCTCAATTTCAGCAAAAAAATACCTGAAATCACAGAAAAACACACAAACTCATAGTAAAGTGCAGAAATGTGAATTTTGCATAAAAACCAATAAAAATATCCCTAAAAGTAGCTAGATCCTACTAAAAACTACCTAAAAACAATGCCAAAAAGCGTATAAATTATCCGCTCATCACAACACCAAACTTAAATTGTTGCTTGTCCCCAAGCAACTGAAAATTAAATAGGATAAAAAGAAGAGAATATACTATAAATCCCAAAATATCAATGAATGTTAGTCTTAATTAGATGAGCGGGACTTGTAGCTTTCTGCTTCTGAACAGGTTTGGCATCTCACTTTATCCTTTGAAGTTCAGAATGATTGGCATCTATAGGAACTCAGAGTTCAAATAGTGTTATTGATTCTCCTAGTTAAGTATGTTGATTCTTGAACACATCTACTTTTATGAGTCTTGGCCGTGGCCCTAAGCACTTTGTTTTCCAGTATTACCACCGGATACATAAATGCCACAGACACATGACTGGGTGAACCTTTTCAGATTGTGACTCAGCTTTGCTAAAGTCCTCAGTTAGAGGTGTCCAGAGCTCTTAAGCACACTCTTTTTGATTTGGATCACGACTTTAACCACTCAGTCTCAAGCTTTTCACTTGGACTTGCATGCCACAAGCACATGGTTAGGGACAGCTTGATTTAGCCGCTTAGGCCTGGATTTATTTCCTTGGGCCCTCCTATCCATTGATGCTCAAAGCCTTGGATCTTTTTTACCCTTGCCTTTTGGTTTTAAGGGCTATTGGCTTTTTCTGCTTGCTTTTTCTTTTTCTTTTATATTTTTTTCGCCACTTTTTTTTTGCAAGCTTTGTTCTTCACTGCTTTTTCTTGCTTCAAGAATCAATTTTTTGATTTTTCAGATCATCAATAATATTTCTCTTTTTCATCATTCTTTCAAGAGCCAACAATTTTAACATTCATAAATAACAAGATAAAAAATATGCACTGTTCAAGCATTCATTCAGAAAACAAAAAGTATTGTCACCACATCAATATAATTAAACTAATTTCAAGGATGAATTCGAAACTCATGTACTTCTTGTTCTTTTGTATTAAAAACATTTTTCATTTAAGAAAGGTGAAGGATTCATGGAATTATTCATAGCCTTAAGACATAGTTACTAAATACTAATGATCATGTAGTAAAGACACAAACATAGATAAACATAAAGTTCAAAAACCGAAAAACAGAGAGATAAGAACAAGGAAGTTAAGGAATGAGTCCACCTTAGTGATGGTGGTGCCTTCTCCTTGAAGGACCAATGGTGTTCTTGAGCTCCTCTATGTCTCTTCCTTGCCTTTGTTGCTCCTCCCTCATATCTCTTTGATCTTCTCTAATCTCATTGAGAATGATGGAGTGCTTTTGGTGTTCCACCCTTAATTGGTTCATGTCATGACTCAATCCTTCTAGAGAAGTGTTGAGTTGTTCCCAATAGTTGTTTGGAGGAAAATGCATCCCTTGAGGCATCTTAAGGATTTCTTGATAATGAGCTTCCTCATGCGTCTCTTGAGATCCATGGATGGCCTCTCTTGTTTGCTCCATCCTCTTCTTAGTGATGGGCTTGTCCTCTTCAATGAGGATGTCTCCTTCTATGACAACTCCAGCTAAGTAGCATAGATGGCAAATGAGATGAGGAAAAGCTAGCTTTGCCAAGGTGGAGGACTTTTCGGCTACTTTGTAGAGTTCTAGAGAGATGACTTCATGAACTTCTACTTCCTCTCCAATCATGATGCTATGGATCATGATGGCCTGATCCATAATTACTTCGGATCGGTTGCTAGTAGGAATGATGGAGCGTTGGATGAACTCCAACCATCCTCTAGCCACAAGCTTAAGGTCTAGTCTTCTCAATTGAACCGGCTTGCCTTTAGAGTCTCTTTTCCATTGAGCTCCTTCCACTCATATGTCCATGAGGACTTGGTCCAACCTTTGATCAAAGTTGACCCTTCTAGTGTAGGGGCGTGCATCTTCTTGCATCATAGGCAAGTTGAATGCCAACCTTACATTCTCCGGACTGAAATCTAAGCATTTCCCCCGAACTATTGTAAGATAATTCTTTGGGTTCGGGTTCATACTTTAATCATGGTTCCTAGTGATCCATGCATTGGCATAGAACTCTTGAACCATTAAGATTCTGACTTGTTGAATGGGGTTGGTAAGAACTTCCCAACCTCTTCTTTGGATCTCATGTCGGATCTCCGGATACTCATTTTTCTTGAGCATGAAAGGGACCTCAGGGATCACCTTCTTCTTGGCCACAACTTCATAGAAGTGGTCTTGATAGGCTTTTGAGATGAATCTCTCCATCTCCCATGACTCGGAGGTGGAAGCTTTTGTCTTTCCTTTCCTCTTTCTAGATATTTTTCTGGCCTTAGGTGCCATCAATGGTTATGAAAAAACAAAAAAGCTATGCTTTTACCACACCAAACTTAGAATGTTGCTCACCCTCGAGCAAGAGAAAAAAAGAATAGAAGAAGAAGAGGAAGATATGGAAGAAAGGGAGAGATGTGTGGGTTTCGGCCAAGGGGGAGAAGAGAAGGTTGTGTTGTGTGAAAATGAAGAAGGATGGAGGGGTTTATATAGTGGAGGGAGAGGGAATGGGGTTCGGTCATTTAGGATGAGTTTGGGTGGGAAAGAGATTTTGAATTTGAAGGTAGGTGGGGTTTTTGGGGAAGAGTGGATGGATGTGAGTGGTGAAGAGGTGATGGGTGATGACGGGTCATCATATACCCATTTTTCAAGCTAATTTCACTTGTTTTATTAGCCTTTATGCACTTTCTTGTATCTTAAGTAAGCAATTTGGAATGAAAATGCACAACTTCTTTAAATCAAGCAACCACCATTAAATTGATGCTAAATCATGAGGTTTAAGCAAGAATTAATTGATTTTTAATGAATTATAAACCTTATGAGTTTAGAGATACTTTGAGTGGTTGTTTTGGTTTCTTATAGGTGAAGAAAGGAAGAAAAGAGGAAAAACGTGGCTTAAAGAAAGCGTGGCCCAAGGGAAGAAGAAGTGTGGCGCATGGAAGGGAGGAAGCAAACATTGCCCTGCACAAGGGCACACTGCCCTCCAGGAGGGCAACATAATGAACCAAGCTTTGAGAGGCAACACTACCCTGGCCACAACAAGGGCGGAGCACAATTTGATGCCAAGGACCAAAGGAAGCAAAAACTCTGCCCTGCCCTCCTCAAGAGCAATATCGGGCTTTCATGGAAAATAAATCAAAGGAAATTGCTTCCTAGTGCTTCCTATGGGTTTCGAACCCAAGAGCAAGGAGGAAAGAAGTAGCGCTCCACCACAAAGAAATAAGCAAAAATTGGCTTGCTTTCAATCTCCCAGGATCGAACACGGCACCATGAGGAAGCAAGGAACTAAGCATGACTTTGGTGCCAAGAAAACCAAAGAAAAGAAGAAGCGTGTGCCTCCACCAAGTTTCGAACTTGGAACCTCACCATGGGCAACATTGCCCTGCCCTCCACAAGGGCAGGGCAGCATTTTTGTGATGCACACACACGCACAAGATTGGCGCACCAAGGGAGCTTTGGCACAGCAAGCACGCACGGGCAGCAAAATCTGGCGCACCAAAAAACTCTGCCCTGCCCTCCACAAGGGCAGGGCAGCATCCTGCAGCACCAAGCACGCACGCACAAGGCCGTACGCACCAATTCCTGCCCTGCCCTCCACAAAGGCAGGGCAGCCTCCTGGGAGCTACTTCTTCATGGGCTGAAATTGGATTAAAAATCCAATTAAATTCATTTCTTCACCAAATCAAAAGCCCATCCAAATTCCAAAATCCAATGAGAGAAAGTGTATAAATAGGAGTTAGTTTGATGTAATTAGGACCTTTCTTTTCACTTTTGAATTGAGAGCTTCTTTTGATTTTGAATTTTGAGACTTCATTGAGAGCTAGGAACTGAGATTTCAGGGAATTGGGGAGGAGAATTGATCTCTCTTCTTCCTCATTCTTGCTTGAGCATTTTTACTTTTCTTGTTTGAGTCTTGGGTGTGAAGAATTGAGGAATTTCTGTCTCAATCTCCATTCAAGATCTCTTTAATTCCTCTTCTGCATAATTAAGTTCAATTACATTTCCTTTACTGCTTCTTCTTTAAATTTCTTGTTAATTGCTTTGTGAATTTGGATCTGGGAAGGCAATTGAGATCTAGACTTTTGGTGGATGAAATTGTGATTCAATATTCTCAATATATTATTCTATCTTTTGAGCTTTGGCATGTACCCTTAGGGCACTGTTTATTTTCTTCACAACTCCGTTCAACTAACCAGCAAGTGTACTGGGTCGTCCAAGTAATACCTTACGTGAGTAAGGGTCGAATCCACAGAGATTATTGGTTTGAAGCAATCAATATTTATTTTATTAATCTTAGTTAGGATGTCAACAAGGATTAATTGGATTAAAAGTGAAATTACTAGATTTGATTATAAAGATAAAAGAGGGAACAATGTTACTTGAGCAATAGAGTTATTTGTTTGTAAAGGATTGTGGAATATGTTGGAGTTCTGGAGATGCTTTGTCCTTTGATTTCAACTCTTCCTTGAAGTCCTCTTCTCACACGCAGGTTCCTTCCATGGCAAGCTCTATGTAGGGTGTCACCGTTGTCAGTGGCTACTTCCCATCCTCGCAGTGAAAACTATGCTCACGCACTCTGTCACAGTACGGCTAATCACCGGTTGGTTCCCGCTCCTACTGGAATAGAATCCCTCTTTTGCGTCTGTCACTAACGCCCAGCAGGTTAAAGTTTGAAGCACGTCACAGTCATTCAATCCCGGAATCCTACTCGGAATACCACAGACAAGGTTTAGACTTTCCGGATTCTCATGAATGCCGTCATCAATCCGGCCTATACCACGAAGATTCTGTTGGGGAATCTAAGAGATATTTATTCAGTCTGATGTAGAACGGAGGTGGTTGTCAGGCACACGTTCATGGGTTGAGGAAGGTGATGAGTGTCACGGATCATCACCTTCTCCACAGTTAAGCGCGAATAAACATCTTAGATAAGAACAAGCGTGTTTGAATGGAAAACAAAGGAATTGTATTAAATCATTGAGACGCTGCAGAGCTCCTCACCCCCAACAATGGAGTTTAGAGACTCATGCCGTCACAAAGTATGTAATTCAGATCTGAAAATATCATGAGTTTTCAGATAAGTCTGTAAAAGTTGTTTAAATAGTAAACGAGTAACCTAGGTTTACAGAAAGTGAATAAACTAAGATAATTGGTGTAGAAATCCACTTCTGGGGCCCACTTGGTGTGTGCTGGGGCTGAGACTAATGCGTTCCACGTGTGGAGGCCTTTCTTGGCGTCAAACTCCAGGTTTTGACGTGTTTTGGGCGTTCAACTCCGGATCATGACGTTTTTCTGGCGTTTAACTCCAGACAGCAGCATGTACTTGGCGTTCAACGCCAAGTTACGTCGTCTATCCTTGCGCAAAGTATGGACTATTATATATTGCTGGAAAGCCCTGGATGTCTACTTTCCAACGCCGTTGAGAGCGCGCCAATTGGACTCCTGTAGCTCCAGAAAATCCATTTCGAGTGCAGGGAGGTCAGGATCCAACAACATCAGCAGTCCTTTTTCAGCCTAAGTCAGATTTTTGCTCAGCTCCCTCAATTTCAGCCAGAAAATACCTGAAATCACAGAAAAACACACAAACTCATAGTAAAGTCCAGAAATATGATTTTTGCCTAAAAACTAATATTATTTTACTAAAAACTAACTGAAACATGCTAAAATCTACATGAAATTACCCCCAAAAAGCGTACAAAATATCCGCTCATCACAACACCAAACTTAAACTGTTGCTTGTCCTCAAGCAACTAGATGAATAAAATAGGTTCTAACAGAAATTAAGAAGTAATCATATTTTAGAGTTTTAAATGAAGCTCAGATTCGTATTAGATGAGCGGGGCTTGTAGCTTTTTGTCTCTGAACAGTTTTGGCATCTCCCTGTATCTTTTGAATTTCAGAATGATTGGCATCCTTAGGAACTCAGAATTCAGATAGTATTATTGACTCTCCTAGTGTAGTATGTTGATTCTTGAACACAGCTATTTATGAGTCTAGGCCGTGGCCCTAAGCACTTTGTCTTCCAGTATTACCACCGGATACATAAATGCCACAGACACATAACTGGGTGAACCTTTTCAGATTGTGACTTAGCTTTGCTAAAGTCCCCAGTTAGTGGTGTCCAGAGCTCTTAAGCACACTCTTTTGCTTTGGATCACGACTTTAACCACTCAGTCTCAAGCTTGTAACTTGGACCTGCATGCCACAAGCATATGGTTAGGGACAGCTTGGTTTAGCCGCTTAGGCCTGGATTTTATTTCCTTGGGCCCTCCTATCCATTGATGCTCAAAGCCTTGGATCCCTTTTTTATTCTTAGCTAGTGCTCATGGCTTGTTTTTTTTTTTTTTTTTTGACTGCTTTTTCTTGCTTCAAGAATCAATTTCATGATTTTTCAGATCATCAATAATATTTTTCGTGTTCCTCATCCTTTCAGGAGCCAATATTCATCAAATTCAAAGTACAATTTATGCACTGTTCAAGCATTCATTCAGAGAACAAAAAGTATTGCCACCACATATAATTAATTATAGTCTTTATTACTAAGAACTCATAATATAGATTACTTCTTTATTCTAAAAAATCTACTACTTTATTCATGCCTGATGATGATGAGAAAAATAAATTATAGCTTAATTGAAAATAAAATCAAAATAGATAAACTAATTACTACTAAATATCTCCTAAGGTGAATTTAAAAAAATGCTATCACTAAGTTAAAACAGGAAAATTAAAGGGAAAGAAAATTGGAACTTAGCAACCTGTTGTTTTGAGGAGTAGGTGCTCCTTTAAAATATGTGGTGCTTTTTCATGGATTAATCCTTTGGCGCTTTAGCTCCCTTAGATTCACATCCTTGCTCTTCCTGTTCTCTCAGGTGCCATGATCTTAATGAGTTTTAGCTCAGTGATCATGGCAAATCACACCAAACTTAGAGGTTTGCTTGTCCTCAAGCAAAAGAAAGGAAAGGAGAGGAGTAGAAGGAGAGGTATTTTCGAAAAAAAATAAGATGAGTTGAAAAAGATATGAGAAGAAATTAAAAATATTTGAAAAAAAATTGGATTGAAAAAATGATTTGTCTTTATGAATTAAGATGCAGTTGATATTTTTGAAAAAGGGATTTTTAGAAATTAGGATTTTTAGAACACTAATTTGAAATGAGGGATGATATTTTGAAACATGTTTATGCAAGAAATCATGAATTGAAACTTAAAAATTTAGAAAAATTGTAAAGAAAAACGAATTTTACCTCCTCCCCACCATCCTGGCGTTAAACGCCCAGGATGCTAGCAAACTGGCGTTAAACGCCCAGAAGGTGCATCTTTCTGGCGTTTAACGCCCAGAAGATGCTCCTTTCTGGCGTTTAACGCCCAGATGGCTACCCTTACTGGCGTTAAACGCCCAGTGGGAGCTTCTTTTGGGCGTTTAACGCCCAAAGTATTTCTTACTGGCTTTTTCATGCCAGTGAGCTTCCAAATTTCCCTGTAACTCTGTGACTTCAACCAATTGCTATTTCACCTTTTGAAGATACTTGGACTCAAACCTGTAAAGAAAATCAATACGAATAAAATTAAATTTTGTGATTGGCTGGGTTGCCTCCCAGCAAGCGCTTCTTTAATGTCTTTTAGCTGGACTGAGTTTTAATCAAGTCTCAGTTTTGAGCATTCTTGCTCAAAATTGCCTTCAAGATAATGTTTGACTCTTTGTCCATTAACAATGAACTTTTTGTTAGAGTCATTATCCTGAAGCTCTATGTATCCATATGGTGATACGTTTGTAATGACATATGGGCCTCTCCACCGGGATTTTAATTTCCCAGGGAATAATTTGAGCCTAGAATTGAATAGCAGAACTTTCTGCCCCGGCTCAAAGACTCTGGATGAATTTCTTATCATGCCATCTTTTCGCTTTCTCTTTGTAAATCTTTACATTTTCGAAAGCATTGAGTCTAAATTCCTCTAGCTCTGATTCGAGACTCTCAGCCATATTGACCTCTTACCAGAGAGTCAATTATATCAACACTCATGCAGTCATTTGGGGTGTCTAGATGTTGCATGGCTTTAACAACATTCAGCTTGAACTCTTCCTCATTGACTCTCAAGGTTACTTCCCCTTTTTGGACATCAATGAGGGTTCGGCCAGTTGCTAGGAAAGGTCTTCCTAGAATGAGAGTTGCATTCTTGTGCTCCTCCATTTCCAGCACCACAAAGTCAGTAGGAAAGGCAAATGGCCCAACCTTGACTATCATGTCCTCAATCACGCCTGATGGGTATTTAATGGAGCCATCAGCAAGTTGAAGACATATCCTGGTTGGTTTGATTTCTTCAGTTAAACCAAGCTTTCTGATAGTAGATGCAGGTATCAGGTTGATACTTGCCCCAAGGTCACATAAAGCTTGCTTGGTGCAATTACCTTCTAATGTGCATGGTATCATAAAGCTCCCAGGATTTTTAAGCTTCTCAGGTAAGCTTTTCAGAATGACTGCACTGCATTCTTCAGTGAGGTAAACCTTTTCAGTCTCCCTCCAATCCTTCTTATGACTTAAGATCTCTTTCATGAACTTAGCATAAGAGGGTATTTGCTCAAGTGCTTCTGCAAACGGAATCTTTATTTCAAGAGTCCTGAGATAGTCTGCAAAGCGGGCAAATTGCTTATCCTGTTCCGCTTGGCGGAGTTTTTGAGGATAAGGCATTTTGGCTTTGTATTCCGCAACCATAGTTGCTGCAGGTTTATTACCTACAGAAGTGGGTTGGGAAGCCTTGTTATCAGCACTTGTATGTGACTGATTTCCTACTGGCATTCGAATGCCAGAGGTAGGAGCTGGAGTGGCGTTAGACGCCACTTCCTTGCTTGTTACTGGCGTTTGAACGCCAGAACCATGCTCCTTTTGGGCGTTCAACGCCAGATTCAAGCTTGTTTCTGGCGTTGAACGCCAAGAATCAGCATGGTCTGGGCGTTCAACGCCAGCTTTATCCCTTTCTGGGCTCTGCTTGTCCTCAGAGGGATTTTGATTAGCTATTCGTTCATTTTCTTGCTTCTTGCTGCTTTGAAGTGAGGTATTTAATGTTTTCCCACTTCTTAATTGAACTGCTTGGCATTCTTCTGCTATTTGTTTTGACAGTTGTTTTTCTGTTTGCTTTAATTGCACTTCCATGTTCCTGTTTGCCATTCTTGTTTCCTGTAATATCTCCTTGAATTCGGCTAGCTGCTGAGTTAGAAAGTCTAATTACTGATTAAATTCATTAGCCTGATCCACCGGACTGAGTTCTGCAGTTACTGTTTTAGCTTCTCCTTTCATGGAAGATTCACTGCTTAGATATAGATGCTGATTTCTGGCAACTGTATCAATAAGCTCTTGAGCCTCTTCAATTGTTTTTCTCATATGTATAGATCCACCAGCTGAGTGGTCTAGAGAAATCTGAGCTTTTTCTGTAAGCCCATAGTAGAAGATGTCTAATTGCACCCATTCCGAAAACATTTCAGAGGGGCATTTTCTTAGCAACTCTCTGTATCTCTCCCAGGCATCATAAAGAGATTCATTATCTCCTTGTTTGAAGCCTTGGATGCTTAGCCTTAGCTGTGTCATCCTTTTTGGAGGGAAATAGTGATTCAGGAATTTTTCTGACAGCTGTTTCCATGTTTTTATGCTGTTCTTAGGCTGGTTATTTAACCACCTCTTAGCTTGATCTTTTACAGCAAATGGAAACAGTAGTAATCTGTAGACATCCTGATCTACTTCCTTATCATGTACTGTATCAGCAATTTGCAGAAATTGTGCCAGAAACTCTGTAGGTTCTTCATGTGGAAGACCAGAATACTGGCAGTTTTGCTGCACCATGATAATGAGCTGAGGATTCAGCTCAAAGCTACTAACTCCAATGGAGGGTATACAGATACTACTCCCATATGAAGTAGTAGTGGGGTTAGCATATGACCCCAAAGTCCTCTTGGACTGTTCATTCCCACTTGCTTCCATACTAGATCACAAGGGATAATTTATATGTTGATAATTATTTATTTTATAGTTGTGGAATAAATAAAATAAATAAAAAAAAGAAGGAATATATAAAAATATTTTGAAAATATTTTGTAGAAATAAATTTTTTTTTAAATAAAAAAAATGAAATAAATAAAAGAAAGCGAAAATATTTTGAAATTGAAAATTGAATTTTTATATAAAATTTTCGAAAAAGTAGTTCAAAATTAGTTAGAAAATAAAAATTTTTTTGAATTTTGAATTTTATGATGAAAGAGAAAAAACACACAAAAGACACAAGACTTAAAATTTTTAGATCTAATGCTCCTTATTTTTCGAAAAATTTTTTTGGAGGGAAAACACCAAGGAACACCAAACTTAAAAATTTTAAGATCAAGACACAAGAAAAACTCAAGAACACTTTGAAGATTCACAAGAACACCAAGAACACAAGAAAGAACACCAAACTTAAGATTTTTAGAAAATCAACACAAGTTTTCGAAAAATAAAGAAAAATTAACAAGAAAACACCAAACTTAAAGTTTGGCACAAGATTAAATGGAGAAAAATTGTTTTTGAAAAAGGTTCCAAAGCGTAAACCCAATTGGATTAAATATAACACTTGTTCTAAATATTCCAATTAATGCTTTAGAAAGAACAAAAGTGAAACAAGAAAAGACACAAAACAAGAAAAATTCAAGATCTAACAAGAAAAATAAACAAGAACAACTTGAAGATCAATGAAGAACCAAGAGCAAAAACACGAAAATTTTAGAGAAAATATAAAATATGCAATTAACACCAAACTTAGAACAAGACACTAAACTCACGAAAATTAGCAATTAATTAAAAGAAAAATAATAAATTTTGAAAAGAAATTTTTGAAAAGAAACTATCCCATCAATATTGATTTAATGACTCTATAAAAAATAAGAACAAAAATAAAAATAAATTATTCCTAATCTAAGAAATAAAATAAGCCTTCAATTGTCCAAACTCAACAATCCCCGGCAACGGCGCCAAAAACTTGGTGGACGAAATTGTGATTCAATATTCTCAATATATTATTCTATCTTTTGAGCTTTGGCATGTACCCTTAGGGCACTGTTTATTTTCTTCACAACTCCGTTCAACTAACCAGCAAGTGTACTGGGTCGTCCAAATAATACCTTACGTGAGTAAGGGTCGAATCCACAGAGATTATTGGTTTGAAGAAATCAATATTTATTTTATTAATCTTAGTTAGGATGTCAACAAGGATTAATTGGATTAAAAGTGAAATTACTAGATTTGATTATAAAGATAAAAGAGGGAACAATGTTACTTGAGCAATAGAGTTATTTGTTTGTAAAGGATTGTGGAATATGTTGGAGTTCTGGAGATGCTTTGTCCTTTGATTTCAACTCTTCCTTGAAGTCCTCTTCTCACACGCAGGTTCCTTCCATGGCAAGCTCTATGTAGGGTGTCACCGTTGTCAGTGGCTACTTCCCATCCTCGCAGTGAAAACTATGCTCACGCACTCTGTCACAGTACGGCTAATCACCGGTTGGTTCCCGCTCCTACTGGAATAGAATCCCTCTTTTGCGTCTGTCACTAACGCCCAGCAGGTTAAAGTTTGAAGCACGTCACAGTCATTCAATCCCGGAATCCTACTCGGAATACCACAGACAAGGTTTAGACTTTCCGGATTCTCATGAATGCCGTCATCAATCCGGCCTATACCACGAAGATTCTGTTGGGGAATCTAAGAGATATTTATTCAGTCTGATGTAGAACGGAGGTGGTTGTCAGGCACACGTTCATGGGTTGAGGAAGGTGATGAGTGTCACGGATCATCACCTTCTCCACAGTTAAGCGCGAATAAACATCTTAGATAAGAACAAGCGTGTTTGAATGGAAAACAAAGGAATTGTATTAAATCATTGAGACGCTGCAGAGCTCCTCACCCCCAACAATGGAGTTTAGAGACTCATGCCGTCACAAAGTATGTAATTCAGATCTGAAAATATCATGAGTTTTCAGATAAGTCTGTAAAAGTTGTTTAAATAGTAAACGAGTAACCTAGGTTTACAGAAAGTGAATAAACTAAGATAATTGGTGTAGAAATCCACTTCTGGGGCCCACTTGGTGTGTGCTGGGGCTGAGACTAATGCGTTCCACGTGTGGAGGCCTTTCTTGGCGTCAAACTCCAGGTTTTGACGTGTTTTGGGCGTTCAACTCCGGATCATGACGTTTTTCTGGCGTTTAACTCCAGACAGCAGCATGTACTTGGCGTTCAACGCCAAGTTACGTCGTCTATCCTTGCGCAAAGTATGGACTATTATATATTGCTGGAAAGCCCTGGATGTCTACTTTCCAACGCCGTTGAGAGCGCGCCAATTGGACTCCTTTAGCTCCAGAAAATCCATTTCGAGTGCAGGGAGGTCAGGATCCAACAGCATCAGCAGTCCTTTTTCAGCCTAAGTCAGATTTTTGCTCAGCTCCCTCAATTTCAGCCAGAAAATACCTGAAATCACAGAAAAACACACAAACTCATAGTAAAGTCCAGAAATATGATTTTTGCCTAAAAACTAATATTATTTTACTAAAAACTAACTGAAACATGCTAAAATCTACATGAAATTACCCCCAAAAAGCGTACAAAATATCCGCTCATCAACTTTGCTATCTAGTCTCTGGAGTCCTGAGATCCCATTTTCCTTTTGGTTCTTCTGTGAACCCCTGCTGCAATTTAATTTCATTTTCTGTTGAGATCTAACAGAATTCAATTCATCTTTTGCTTTGATAATTGTTGCAATTTAATTTCCCTTGTTTGAATTTTGAAATCCCAGTCCTCAAATCCCTTTTCCATTCAAGCAATTTATATTTCTTGCACTTTAAGTTACTGCAATTTACATTTCTTGCACTTTAAGTTTCAGTCATTTAATTTCTTGTTCTTTAAGATTCAGCCCTTTTACTTTCAGTTTTCTTTAATTTCTGCAATTCTGGCCTTGCCCTTTACATTTTCTGTCATTTAACTTACTGTTGGATACAAAATCACTCAACCAATACTTGATTCGCTTGACTAAATCAACCACTAAACTAAAATTGCTCAATCCTTCAATCCCTGTGGGATCGACCTCACTCATGTGAGTTATTATTACTTGATGCGATCCGGTACACTTGCCGGTGAGTTTTGTGTTGGATCGTTTTCCACACAGTAAGTTTTTGGCGCCGTTGCCGGGGATTGAAATAGATTGACAATGATTAAGTGAAGTGGAGGTCTAGATCAAGCACTTTTTCTTTATTTTTAACTAACACACTAACTGTTTGAATTTTTGTTTAAACTAACTAAAACTTCATTCTAGCAATAGATTGAAGTTTCACTGGTTTTCTAGATCTGTGTGTTTCTTATTGTGTGTTTGTATGTCAGGTATAGGAAGAGCTTCCCCTATTCTCTCTGAAATTGACCAAAGAACTCTTTGAAGAATAAGAAGAGCTGAAAGAGGGAAGAACATTATTGGAGAGGAAGAATCTGAGGAGGAATTCCAAGAAATGGAAGGAGATCCATCAAATCCCAATCAACCAGAAGGAGGGGCCAACAATAACCCACAACAAAGAAGAGTACTGGCCTCCTACACATTTGCAAATGCTAGACATTGTGGGAGTAGCATTCTTACCCCTAATGTCAATGCAAACAACTTTGAACTAAAGCCACAACTCATCACATTGGTCCAAAATAACTGCTCTTTTGGAGGAGGGCCATTGGAGGACCCAAATCAACATTTATCTACCTTCTTGAGGATTTGTGACACTGTCAAAACCAATGGTGTACCTCCTGACAGTTACAAGCTGCTGCTCTTTCCATTCTCTCTCAGGGACAAAGCCACTCAATGGCTAGAAACATTTCCAAAGGAAAGCATCAACACTTGGGATGATTTGGTGAGCAAGTTTCTTGCCAAATTTTATCCCCCTCAAAGGATCATAAGATTGAAGACTGAGGTGCAGACATTCACTCAAATGGAGGCTGAAAATTTATATAAAGCATGGGAAAGATATAAGGCACTGCTGAGGAAATGTCCACCAGAAATGTTTACTGAGTGGGATAAGTTGCAAAACTTCTATGAAGGACTTACTCTGAAAGCTCAAGAAGCACTTGATCATTCAGCTGGAGGCTCATTACAACTCATGAAAACTACAGAGGAAGCTCAAAACCTCATTGATATGGTGGCCAACAACCAATATTTCTTGGCTCACCAAAGGCAACACCAACCATCGCAAAGAAGAGGAGTAATGGAGCTGGAAGGAGTGGATTCAATCTTAGCTCAAAACAAAATGATGCAGCAGCAAATTCAGCAATAATTTGAGCAAATGGCCAAAAGAATTGATGGCCTGCAAGTAGCATCAGTGAGCACCACAAGCCAACCATCAACCACATGGGTGCAAAATGAAGAAATTCAAGAGGAGCAACAGCAAGAGCAAGTTCAATACATGCACAACCAAAACCCCGGAACAAATGAAGTCTATGGTGACACCTACAATCCATCTTGGAAGAACCATCCAAACCTTAGGTGGGGAGACAACCACAACCAAAACCAACAAACATGGCAAAGAAACTCAAATCAAAACAATTGGAAAAGCACAAACCACAACACCCAGCCAAACACTAACCAAAACACATACAGAAAACCACAAAACACTTACCCCAACTCAAACCATTATCCACCCAATAACCAAACAATTAACCAAAACACCTACCATCATCCAACAACACCCCAAAACCAACCAATTTCACAAGAATCTCAGAGGATTACTAATCTAGAGATGCTCATGGAGAAGATGATGAAGAACCAAGAACTGACAACAAAGAACCAAGAAGCTTCCATGAAGAACTTAGAAAGGCAGATTGGACAAATCTCCAAGCAGATTTCTATTGAGAGACCTTCAAGCTCACTACCAAGTGACACCATTCCTAATCCAAAAGAAGAATGCAAAGTCGTGCAATTAAGGAGTGGAAAGACATTGGTAGATGGCAACCAAGGAGCAACCAAGAAACTTATGGAGAATGACAAAGAGCCAACAGAAAAAGATGGAGCTAACAACAAGAACATAACAAGCAAGAATGTCCCAGAAAAGCTCACAGAGGAGAACAACCAACCACAGAGTCTAAAGAAAGGAAAGCAGAACATGGAAGAACCAAATTCAAAACAGCAGCAAGTGGAAAAGAGTCTTACATCTCCACTACCCTATCCACAGAGATTCCAAAAAGAAGCAAAGGATCAAAATTTTCACAAATTTCTTGAGACTTTCAAGAATCTGGAAATCAACATACCTTTGGCTGAGGCATTGGAGCAAATGCCTCTATATGCCAAATTCTTAAAGGAGCTCATCAACAAGAAAAGAAGTTGGAATGAGAAGGAGACTGTAATGCTTAGTGAAGAATGCAGTGCACTAATCAAAAAAGGGCTCCCTTCCAAGCTTGAAGATCCTGGAGGTTTCTTCCTACCTTGCACTATTGGAAGCCTATTCATCAACAAGGGGATGTGTGACTTAGGAGCAAGTATAAATCTAATTCCATCTTCCTTAGTGAAAAAGCTTGGCATAGGAGAGGTGAAACCAATACAGATGTCCTTGGAATTGGTGGACCAATCAGTGGTATATCCTAAAGGGTTGATTGAGAACCTTTTAGTTAAGATTGACAAGTTCATCTTTCCGACAGACTTTGTGATCCTAGATTCAGCAGAGAATGGGAATGACTCCATAATACTTGGTCGACCATTTTTGGCCACTGCTAGAGCCATTGTAGACATAGAGCAGGGAGAGCTAACTCTCAGGATGCATGAAGAGAGCATCACCTTGAAAGTGTTTCCAGAATCACAAAGTAATGAAGAAACAAGCAAGACAAGTGAATGTCTTCCAAGGCAAGTAACCAACAACACAGTAGAACAGAAGAGTGAGCAGGTACAAGGAGGGGAAGAAATTCAAAAAGAGGTCGGGATGATAAACAAAAAGGGAGGAATCACAACTCAAGTCACTGTCAAAGGAGACAGATCAACAAGGAAGAAAAAGAAGAAAAACAGGAAGAAGGCTTACAAAGGGTGGAAGAATAAAAAAATTCCAACTGAAGGATTTTCCAAAGGTGACAAAGTATAATTAGTATATCAACAGCTGGGAACAGAAGATCATTACACTGTCAACCAAGTACTCTCTCTTGAGCACATTGAAATTGAGCATCAAGGCACACAGAGAAAGCTTATAGTGAGAGGAGACAAGTTGAGACACCACCAGCATCAACCACCTTAAAGGGAGTTCAATGTCAAGCTAGTGACAATAAAAGAGCGCTTCATGGGAGGCAACCCATGATTTAAGATTCATGTCCTTTCTTTTATTCAATAAGTTATGATTACCTGAGCATGATTTTGAACGTTCATATAAATGCATACATTGTTTTGAAGCACATGTCAGACTTCTAAGTTTGGTGTGCCTTAAGGCACACCCAAGTTTATTCTTCAAAAAGGGGGTTATTCTTAGAACATATGCATAGTCCTTTTTGATGAAGCATATGACCAAACATTAAGTTTGGTGTCTGCATGTGTAACAATGTTCAGAAGATCATTTCCTATTCATGGAATCAAAATCATACAGAGAGGGATCATGCATCATTATTTTTTTTTGAAATATATAAAAAAAATTTATATATATCAATTGTGAAGAATTTACTGCATTGCTAAGCCATCTTCTCAGTAAGAGATAAGTTTGGTGTTCACCAACCTTTAGCAATTCTAATTAAGGGACACAATTGACCATTTATGAAAAAGAAACAAAAACATTTTTCTTCTTTATTGCAATTCACTTACCAACGTATACATTCACATCCTAAGGCTAGCTATTTTGGTTTATTCAGGAGAAAGAGATTGAGACAAAAACAAGGAGGGGCCACGGCTAGGACAAGCTAAGTGAGGAGTGGTCACATGTGCCTAGAAGAGCGTGCTCCTTGGGAAGCAGAATTTGCATGCATGCATCATCGAACACCTAAATGCATGCAACCAATGAGAAGGAAATCCTCGTCAAAGCCTCAACAATGCATGCAGACCGTTCAATCCATGAACCTTTTGTATGAACAACTCAATCTCAACCCTTCATGAGCACCAACGAACTCCTTCCTCATTCATTATGGTTTTGTTAGAAAGCTTGAAGAGTTTGCCTATAAATAGCCGTTAACACTAAATGGTTTACACAACTCATTCAAGCTACCTTCACCTATAAGCCATAATCTCCTCTACTCACAAAACTAAAGCCAACAATTCCCCTATCTTACACAACAAAACCGAGCATCATCCCAAACACAACACATTTTTCTCTACTCCCACTTTTCCCTTTTTCTCACCTCAAATCTAATGGCCTCCTCAAGTTCAAAAAGGAGGCCGGGAAAGGAACCAATGGTGACCGAGCCTCCATCATATGATGCAAGAAAATTTAGGTCCCAATTCCATGAAGGGAGATATCATAGGTTCATGAAGACAAAGAATGTCATCTATGAGAAAGGCCTTGAGTTGAGGGATGGGGAATACCCCATCATGAGGCAAATCACTAAAGAAAGAAGGTGGGAACTTTTATGTGCTCCTCTTGTTGACATCAGTGCAGTCGTGATCAGGGAATTCTATGCAAATGCTGTAAAAGAGAACAAAGATAGTGTCCCCTATAAAAGTTATGTCAGAGGAGTTGAAGTGAATTTCAGTCTAGCAGCCATCACAAGGGCCCTGAAGTTGAGAACTATAACTTATGCAGAGCCTAGTTATGAGACCAGATTGCAAATGGAAAACAATCCTGATGAGATCTTGCAAGGTTTATGTATGAAAGACACAGACTAGGAAAGAGATTCAAAAGGTGTCCCAAGCCACTTGAAGAGAATAAACCTCACTCCTGTGGCCAAGGGATGGTATGAAATAGTAAGGAGATCTATCCTTCCTACTGGAAATGCTTCTTGGGTCACAATCAAACGAGCACTCTTGACATACTGCATCCTACATGGAGGTGAAATCAACCTCGCACAACTCATATCCGATAGTATTCAAGAGATGGCCAACAGCACAAGCAAATCAAGCGGTCTTGGGCATCCAAGTACAATTCTCAGACTGTGCGATAAAGCTGGAGTAATCTTTGAAGATGAGGACACACAAAAAATGAAAAAAGGGAAAGGAATCACCAAGAGGAGCATGGAAGGGTTGAATGAAGAAGATGATCAAGAGGGAGTGGTAGCTCCCAGACAAAGAAGATCTCAAAGAGATGGAGAACAAGAGCAAGCTCATGGTGCCATAGACTTGAGCCAGCTACACAGAGCAATTGAAGAGCTATCTCAACAACTCATGCAGACTCAACAAGAGCAAAATCAAGGGCGCCAAGAGCAATATCTAGAGCCCCATCCAGAGTTTAGGGAGCAATATTTGAAGGATAAAGAGGAGCGAGAAGCTTGGCAGCGTCAAATGGAGGAGAAGCAAGAGAAATGGCAACAACAAATGATGACTCAGCAGCAAGAATTTCAAGCACAAATTCTTGAAGGACAAAAAGAGCAATACAAAGAATTCAAAGAATCATACGATAAGTTGTACTTTAGTCAAGCTAAAGCAGGGGAATATAGTCACAACATGTATCAATGGAAGAATATTCATCACACCATGGGAGAAGTTAGATATGCGCAAAGAATAGAGAGTGATGAAAACATACAAGCAAGGTTGGAGTACCTGACCCATAATTTGCCAGCACTCAATCCACAGATCAAGCCATTTGAGCAATGCCCTGAATTTGGAGCCAAGCAACAAGCAAGGTCTCATCACTATACGGAGGTAACATTTAAAAGATTGGAAGAAGTTGGGCTCTCAGGACTCTTAGATTCGGTCTGGGATAGAAGATGTCCTGGTGAAAAGATCCAAGACTATTCCAAGCTAGGGAAGAGAAAGAAGAAAAAGGGAGAATCAAGCAGCAGCCACGACCATTAGAAGGTGGTAAAGTTCTTTCATACCTCTTCTTTCATACTTCTAATAAGGAGAAGCATGTCTGAAACATGATATGCCTCCACTGTCTATTTCATTTTCTTGTACTTTTCCCTGTTCAATAAGTAGCTAGAGAAATGATCTGCATAATGCTTGTCATCCATCACCTAGCTGAATTTTGTTTTGTTTCCCATATGCTTGAATAAAAGAGAATTGTTTGAATTAGAAAGTAAATATCCAATGTTGCATAAGTCAGAATGGAAGTTAACTCATAAAATAATTGCTGCATAATGTCATTTTCATTGAAGTGTGAGCTAGCTTGCTGTTATAAAGGTTCTTATCAGTAAAGAAAAAAAAATCCCTTGAGAACAAAAAAAATAAAACAGAAAGAAAAGGAAGAAGAAAAAGCCAATGTGGCAAGAAAAACAAAGAATAAAGGCTGGACACCAATAGCTTGGACCCTAGGACACATGCCTGTGGTGTTCTTGTACTAGGATATGCTTGGATAAGTAAATTCTGAGGGGTATTTCAAAATCCGGTCACTTAGATCAACTGATTTGGGATGGCCAATTGAAAGTCCACAATAAAGAGCAACCTAGATACAGAACATTTAGTTATCCAAAGAGATGCTGGGCATCAATGATCCTAGGAAGAAGTAGTGAGCCATGTGTCTGTGGTGGAAGATGTTGAGTAAAAATAAGGCCAAAGGCTACTACTACAACATTAGACACCAAGCCTTCAAAGAATAATAAGCTTGATAAGCAACATGAGAAAAGAAAAGTTAGCAAGGGAGCAAAGAAAGAATAAACCTTATAACAGCAAGTCTAGTAAGCCTTTGAGGAAGAATGTATATTATGTAACAGCAACAATAATTGAGTTATCATTGTCTGCATAAAAACTCCATAAGTCAAGTTCTGCTATATGCCTAATAAGGATATGTTTTCTTTTCTTGTTCATTTCATTTTCTCTTAGTTTTGATGCTTGCTTGGGGACAAGCAAGAATTAAGTTTGGTGTTGTGATGACGGGTCATCATATACCCATTTTTCAAGCTAATTTCACTTGTTTTATTAGCCTTTATGCACTTTCTTGTATCTTAAGTAAGCAATTTGGAATGAAAATGCACAACTTCTTTAAATCAAGCAACCACCATTAAATTGATGCTAAATCATGAGGTTTAAGCAAGAATTAATTGATTTTTAATGAATTATAAACCTTATGAGTTTAGAGATACTTTGAGTGGTTGTTTTGGTTTCTTATAGGTGAAGAAAGGAAGAAAAGAGGAAAAACGTGGCTTAAAGAAAGCGTGGCCCAAGGGAAGAAGAAGTGTGGCGCATGAAAGGGAGGAAGCAAACATTGCCCTCCACAAGGGCACACTGCCCTCCAGGAGGGCAACATAATGAACCAAGCTTTGAGAGGCAACACTGCCCTGCCCACAACAAGGGCGGAGCACAATTTGATGCCAAGGACCAAAGGAAGCAAAAACTCTGCCCTGCCCTCCTCAAGAGCAATATCGGGCTTTCATGGAAAATAAATCAAAGGAAATTGCTTCCTAGTGCTTCCTATGGGTTTCGAACCCAAGAGCAAGGAGGAAAGAAGTAGCGCTCCACCACAAAGAAATAAGCAAAAATTGGCTTGCTTTCAATCTCCCAGGATCGAACACGGCACCATGAGGAAGCAAGGAACTAAGCATGACTTTGGTGCCAAGAAAACCAAAGAAAAGAAGAAGCGTGTGCCTCCACCAAGTTTCGAACTTGGAACCTCACCATGGGCAACATTGCCCTGCCCTCCACAAGGGCAGGGCAGCATTTTTGTGATGCACACACACGCACAAGATTGGCGCACCAAGGGAGCTTTTGCACAGCAAGCACGCACGGGCAGCAGAATCTGGTGCACCAAAAAACTCTGTCCTGCCCTCCACAAGGGCAGGGCAGCATCCTGCAGCACCAAGCACGCACGCACAAGGCCGCACGCACCAATTCCTGCCCTGCCCTCCACAAGGGCAGGGCAGCCTCCTGGGAGCTACTTCTTCATGGGCTGAAATTGGATTAAAAATCCAATTAAATTCATTTCTTCACCAAATCAAAAGCCCATCCAAATTCCAAAATCCAATGAGAGAAAGTGTATAAATAGGTGTTAGTTTGATGTAATTAGGACCTTTCTTTTCACTTTTGAATTGAGAGCTTCTTTTGATTTTGAATTTTGAGACCTCATTAAGAGCTAGGAACTGAGATTTCAGGGAATTGGGGAGGAGAATTGATCTCTCTTCTTCCTCGTTCTTGCTTGAGCATTTTTACTTTTCTTGTTTGAGTCTTGGGTGTGAAGAATTGAGGAATTTCTGTCTCAATATCCATTCAAGATCTCTTTAATTCCTCTTCTGCATAATTAAGTTCAATTACATTTCCTTTACTGCTTCTTCTTTAAATTTCTTGTTAATTGCTTTGTGAATTTGGATCTGGGAAAGGCAATTGAGATCTAGACTTTGCTATCTAGTCTCTGGAGTCCTGAGATCCCATTTTCCTTTTGGTTCTTCTGTGAACCCCTGCTGCAATTTAATTTCATTTTCTGTTGAGATCTAACAGAATTCAATTCATCTTTTGCTTTGATAATTGTTGCAATTTAATTTCCCTTGTTTGAATTCTGAAATCCCAGTCCTCAAATCCCTTTTCCATTCAAGCAATTTATATTTCTTGCACTTTAAGTTACTGTAATTTACATTTCTTGCACTTTAAGTTTCAGTCATTTAATTTCTTGTTTTTTAAGATTCAGCCCTTTTACTTTCAGTTTTCTTTAATTTCTGCAATTCTGCCCTTCCCCTTTACATTTTCTGTCATTTAACTTACTGTTGGATACAAAATCACTCAACCAATACTTGATTCGCTTGACTAAATCAACCACTAAACTAAAATTGCTCAATCCTTCAATCCCTGTGGGATCGACCTCACTCATGTGAGTTATTATTACTTGATGCGACCCGGTACACTTGCCGGTGAGTTTTGTGTTGGATCATTTTCCACACATCAATGGGTAAGAGTGATTGAGGTGATTGGTGAATGATGTTTAGGGAAGAGTGTTATGAAAAGGTGTGAGAGAGAGAAGGTGAGTTGAGGTAGGTGGGGATCCTGTGGGGTCCATAGATCTTGAGGTGATCATGTGGGGTCCACAGATCCTGAGGTGTCAAGGATGAATCATCCCTGCACCAATTAGGCGTGTAAAATGCCCTCTGCCTGCAATCCTGGCATTTAACGCCAGGCTGAAGCTTTTTTCTGGCGTTAAACACCCAAATGTAGCATGTTTCTGGCGTTTAACGCCAGTCTGATGCTTGTTGCTGGCGTTAAACACCAGCTTTCCTCAGGGTGCAATCCTAGCGTTTAAATGCCAGACTACTGCTTGTTTCTGGCGTTCAACGCTAGATTCATGCTCTGTTCTGGCGTTAAACGCCAGCCAGATGCTCCTTACTGGCGTTTAAACGCCAGTAAGCTCTTCCTCCAGGGTGTGCTTTTTCTTCTGCTTTTTTTTCCTGTTTTTAATTTTAGCAATTGTTTTGTGACTCCTCATGATCATGAACCTAATAAAGCATAAAAGAACAATAAAAATATAGATAAATAAAAATTGGGTTGCCTCCCAATAAGCACTCCTTTAATGTCAATAGCTTGAGAGTGGGCTCTCATAGAGCCTCACAGATGTTCAGAGCATTGTCAGAACCTCCCAACACCAAACTTAGAGTTTGAGTGTGGGGGTTCAACACCAAACTTAGAGTTTGGTTGTGGCCTTCCAACACCAAACTTAGAGTTTGATTGTGGGGGATTTGTTTGACTCTGTATTGAGAGAAGCTTTTCATGCTTCCTCTCTATGTTTACAGAGGGATAACCTTGAGCTTTAAACACAAGGTAGTCCCCATTCAATTGAAGGACTAGTTCACCTCTATCAACATCAATCACAGCTTTTGATGTGGCTAGGAAGGTGGTGCACGAAATTGTGATCATCAATGGCGCCACAGACTTGGTGGGCTCATTGCAATCTCAACTCTCTATCACAACTCCGCACAACTAACCAGCAAGTGCACTGGGTCGTCCAAGTAATAAACCTTACGCGAGTAAGGGTCGATCCCACGGAGATTGTTGGTATGAAGCAAGCTATGGTCACCTTGTAAATCTTAGTCAGGCAGACTCAAATGGGTATAGATGATATATGAATAAAACATAAAGATAAAGATAGAGATACTTATGTATATCATTGGTGAGAGCTTCAGATAAGCGTATGAAGATGCTTTCCCTTCCGTCTCTCTGCTTTCCTACTGTCTTCATCCAATCCTTCTTACTCCTTTCCATGGCAAGCTTATGCAAGGGTTTCACCGTTGTCAGTGGCTACCTCCCATCCTCTCAGTGGAAATGTTCAACGCACCCTGTCACGGCACGGCTATCCAGCTGTCGGTTCTCGGTCAGGCCGGAATAGAATCCAGTGATTCTTTTGCGTCTGTCACTAACGCCCCGCCTGCTAGGAGTTTGAAGCACGTCACAGTCATTCAATCATTGAATCCTACTCAGAATACCACAGACAAGGTTAGATCTTCCGGATTCTCTTGAATGCCGCCATCAGTTCTTGCCTATACCACAAAGACTCTGATCTCACGGAATGGCTGGCTCGGTTGTCAGGCGAGCACTCGGTTGTCAGGCGATCAACCATGCATCGTGCATCAGGAACCTAAGAGATAAACACTAGAGCCTTGTATGCTTGTAGAACAAAAGTGGTTGTCAGTCACTTTGTTCATAGGTGAGAATGATGATGAGTGTCACGGATCATCACATTCATCAAGTTGAAGAGCAAGTGATATCTTGGACAAAGAACAAGCGGAATTGAATAGAAGAACAATAGTAATTGCATTAATACTCGAGGTACAGCAGAGCTCCACACCTTAATCTATGGTGTGTAGAAACTCCACCGTTGAAAATACATAAGAACAAGGTCTAGGCATGGCCGTGAGGCCAACCTCCCAGTGATCAAAAGATTCAAAGATCTCCAGATGAAAAATACAATAGTAAAAGGTCCTACTTATAGGGAACTAGTAGCCTAAGGATTACAAAGATGAGTAAATGACATAAAAATCCACTTCCGGGCCCACTTGGTGTGTGCTTGGGCTGAGCAATGAAGCATTTTTCGTGTAGAGACTCTTCTTGGAGTTAAACGCCAGCTTTTATGCCAGTTTGGGCGTTTAACTCCCATTTTGGTGCCAGTTCCGGCGTTTAACGCTGGAAATTCTGAAGGTGACTTTGAACGCCGGTTTGGGCCATCAAATCTTGGGCAAAGTATGAACTATCATATATTGCTGGAAAGCCCAGAATGTCTACTTTCCAACGCCGTTGAGAGCGCACTAATTGGGCTTCGGTAGCTCCAGAAAATCCACTTCGAGTGCAGGGAGGTCAGAATCCAACAGCATCTACAGTCCTTTTCAGTCTCTGGATCAGATTTTTGCTCAGGTCCCTCAATTTCAGCCAGAAAATACCTGAAATTACAGAAAAACACACAAACTCATAGTAAAGTCCAGAAAAGTGAATTTTAACTAAAAACTAATAAAAATATACTAAAAACTCAACTCAAACTACTAAAAACATACTAAAAACAATGCCAAAAAGCGTACAAATTATCCGCTCATCACAACACCAAACTTAAATTGTTGCTTGTCCCCAAGCAACTGAAAATCAAATAAGATAAAAAGAAGAGAATATGAAATGAATTCCAAAAACATCTATGAAGATCAGTATCAATTAGATGAGCGGGACTTTTAGCTTTTTGCCTCTGAACAGTTTTGGCATCTCACTCTATCCTTTGAAATTCAGAATGATTGGCTTCTTTAGGAACTCAGAATCCAGATAGTGTTATTAATTCTCCTAGTTAAGTATGATGATTCTTGAACACAGCTACTTTATGAGTCTTGGCCGTGGCCCAAAGCACTCTGTCTTCCAGTATTACCACCGGATACATACATGCCACAGACACATAATTGGGTGAACCTTTTCAGATTGTGACTCAGCTTTGCTAAAGTCCCCAATTAGAGGTGTCCAGGGTTCTTAAGCACACTCTTTTTGCCTTGGATCACAACTTTCTTTCTTTCTTTTTCTTTCTTTTTCTCTTTCTTCTCTTTTTTTTCGTTTTTTTTTTCGCCTCTTTTTTTTTTCACTGCTTTTTCTTGCTTCAAGAATTATTTTTATGATTTTTCAGATCCTCAGTAACATGTCTCCTTTTTCATCATTCTTTCAAGAGCCAACATTCATGAACCACAAATTCAAAAGACATATGCACTATTTAAGCATACATTCAGAAAACAAAAGTGTTGCCACCACATCAAAATAATTAAACTGTTATAAAATTCAAAATTCATGCAATTCTTTTCTTTTTCAATTAAGAACATTGTTTATTTAAGAAAGGTGATGGATTCATAGGACATTCATAACTTTAAGGCATAGACACTAATGATCATAAGACACAAACATGGATAAATATAAGCACTAAAATTCGAAAAACAGAAAAATAAAGAACAAGGAGATTAAAGAACGGGTCCACCTTAGTGATGGCGGCTTGTTCTTCCTCTTGAAGGTCTTATGGAGTGCTTGAGCTCCTCAATGTCTCTTCCTTGTCTTTGTTGCTCCTCTCTCATGATTCTTTGATCTTCTCTAATCTCATGGAGGAGGATGGAATGTTCTTGGTGCTCCACCCTTAGTTGTCCCATGTTGGAACTCAATTCTCCTAGGGAGGTGTTCAGTTGCTCCCAATAATCTTGTGGAGGAAAGTGCATCCCTTGAGGCATCTCAGGGCTCTCATGATGAGAGGGGTCTCTTGTTTGCTCCATCATTCTTTTAGTGATGGGCTTGTCCTCATCAATGAGGATGTCTCCTTCTATGTCAACTCCTACTGAATAACAGAGGTGACAAATGAGGTGAGGAAAGGCTAACCTTGCCAAGGTGGAGGACTTGTCCGCCACCTTATAGAGTTCTTGGGCTATAACCTCATGAACTTCCACTTCTTCTCTAATCATGATGCTATGAATCATGATGGCCCGGTCTAGAGTAACTTCGGACCGGTTGCTAGTGGGAATGATTGAGCGTTGGATAAACTCCAACCATCCTCTAGCCACGGGCTTGAGGTCATGCCTTCTCAATTGAACCGGCTTCCCTCTTGAATCTCTCTTCCATTGGGCGCCCTCTTCACAAATGTCGGTGAGGACTTGGTCCAACCTTTGATCAAAGTTGACCCTTCTAGTGTAAGGATGCTCATCTCCTTGCATCATGGGCAAGTTGAATGCTAACCTTACATTTTCCGGACTAAAATCCAAGTATTTCCCCCGAACCATAGTGAGCCAATTCTTTGGTTCCGGGTTCACACTTTGATCATGGTTCTTGGTGATCCATGCATTGGCATAGAACTCTTGAACCATCAAGATTCCGACTTGTTGAATGGGGTTGGTAAGAACTTCCCAACCTCTTCTTCGGATCTCATGTCGGATCTCCGGATATTCACTCTTTTTGAGTGAAAAAGGGACCTCGGGGATCACCTTCTTCAAGGCCACAACTTCATAGAAGTGGTCTTGATGCACCCTTGAGATGAATCTCTCCATCTCCCATGACTCGGAGGTGGAAGCTTTTGCCTTCCCTTTCCTCTTTCTAGAGGTTTCTCCGGCCTTGGATGCCATAAAGGTTATGGAAAAACAAAAAGCAATGCTTTTACCACACCAAACTTAAAAGGTTTGCTCGTCCTCGAGCAAAAGAAGAAAGAAGAGAGTAGAAGAAGAAGAAATGAGGAAGAAGGGAATGGCTTTGTGTTCGGCCAAAGAGGGGGAGAAGTGGTGTTTAGGTTGTGTGAAAATGAAGGGGTGAAGAAGGGTTTATATAGGAGAGGGGGGGTTCATGGTTCGGTCATGTATGGGTGGGTTTGGGAGGGAAAAGTGGTTTGAATTTGAAGGGTGAGGTAGGTGGGGTTTTATGAAGGATGGATGTGAGTGGTGAAGAGAAAGATGGGATTTGATAGGTGAAGGGTTTTTGGGGAAGAGGGGTTGAGGTGATTGGTGAATGGGTGAAGAAGAGAGAGAGTGGTGGGGTTGGTGGGGATCCTGTGGGGTCCACAGATCCTGAGGTGTCAAGGAAAAGTCATCCCTGCACCAAATGGCATTCAAAATCACGTTTTGAGCCAATTCTGGCGTTAAACGCCGGGCTGGTGCCCATTTCTGGCATTTAACGCCAGGTTCTTGCCCTTTTCTGGCGTTTAACGCCAGTCTGGTGCCCCTTTCTGGCGTTAAACGCCCAGAATGGTGCCAGACTGGGCGTTAAACGCCCACCTGCTAGCCTTACTGGCGTTTAAACGCCAGTAAGTTCCTCCTCCAGGATGTGCTGTTTTTCTTCCTGTTTTTCATTCTGTTTTTGCTTTTTCAATTGTTTTTGTGACTTCTCATGATCATCAACCTACAAAAAACATAAAATAACAAAAGGAAATAGATAAAATATAATATTGGGTTGCCTCCCAACAAGCGCTTCTTTAATGTCAGTAGCTTGACAGAGGGCTCTCATGGAGCCTCACATTTGCTCAGAGCAATGTTGGAACCTCCCAACACCAAACTTAGAGTTTGAATGTGGGGGTTCAACACCAAACTTAGAGTTTGGTTGTGGCCTCCCAACACCAAACTTAGAGTTTGACTGTGGAGGCTCTGTTTGACTCTGATTTGAGAGAAGCTCTTCATGCTTCCTCTCCATGGTGACAGAGGGATATCCTTGAGCCTTAAACACAAAGGATTCTTCATTCACTTGAATGATCAGTTCACCTCCATCAACATCAATCACAGCCTTTGCTGTGGCTAGGAAGGGTCTTCCAAGGATGATAGATTCATCCATGCACTTCCCAGTCTCTAGGACTATGAAATCAGCAGGGATGTAATGGTTTTCAATCTTCACCAAAACATCCTCTACAAGTCCATGAGCTTGTTTCTTGAGTTGTCTGCCATCTCTAATGAGATTCTTGCAGCTTGCACCTCAAAGATCCCTAGCTTCTCCATTACAGAGAGAGGCATGAGGTTTACACTTGACCCTAAGTCACACAGAGCCTTCTTGAAGGTCATGGTGCCTATGGTACAAGGTATTGAAAACTTCCCAGGATCTTGTCTCTTTTGAGGTAATTTCTGCCTAGACAAGTCATCTAGTTCTTTGGTGAGCAAAGGGGGTTCATCCTCCCAAGTCTCATTTCCAAATAACTTGTCATTTAGCTTCATGATTGCTCCAAGGTATTTAGCAACTTGCTCTTCAGTGACATACTCATCCTCTTCAGAGGAAGAATACTCATCAGAGCTCATGAAGGGCAGAAGTAAGTCCAATGGAATCTCTATGGTATCATTTTGAGCCTCAGATTCCCATGGTTCCTCATTGGGGAACTCAGTGGAGGTCAGTGCACGCCCATTGAGGTCTTCCTCAGTGGCGTTCACTTCCTCTCCTTCCTCTCCAAATTCGGCCATGTTGATGGCCTTGCACTCTCCTTTTGGATTTTCTTCTGTGTTGCTTGGAAGAGTACTTGGAGGGAGTTCAGTAACTTTCTTGCTCAGCTGTCCCACTTGTGCCTCCAAATTCCTAATGGAGGACCTTGTTTCAGTCATGAAACTTTGAGTGGTTTTGATTAGATTAGAGATCATGGTTGCTAAGTCAGAGTGGTTCTGCTTAGAATTCTCTGTCTGTTGCTGAGAAGACGATGGAAAAGGCTTGCCATTGCTAAACCTGTTTCTTCCACCATTATTGTTGTTGAAACCTTGTTGAGGTCTCTCTTGATTCTTCCATGAGAAATTTGGGTGATTTCTCCATGAAGAATTATAGGTGTTTCCATAGGGTTCTCCTAGGTAATTCACCTCTTCCATTGAAGGGTTCTCAGGATCATAAGCTTCTTCTTCAGATGAAGCATCCTTAGTACTGCTTGGTGCATTTTGCATTCCAGACAGACTTTGAGAAATCAAATTGACTTGTTGAGTCAATATTTTGTTCTGAGCCAGAATGGCATTCAAAGTATCAATCTCAAGAACTCCTTTCTTCTGACTTGTCCCATTGTTCACAGGATTCCTTTCAGAAGTGTACATGAATTGGTTATTTGCAACCATTTCAATTAGCTCTTGAGCTTCTGTAGGCGTCTTCTTCAGATGAAGAGATCCTCCAGCAGAGCTATCCAAAGACATCTTGGATAGTTCAGACAGACCATCATAGAAAATACCTATGATGCTCCATTCAGAAAGCATGTCTGAGGGACATTTTCTGATTAATTGTTTGTATCTTTCCCAAGCTTCATAGAGGGATTCTCCATCCTTCTGTCTGAAGGTTTGGACTTCCACTCTAAGCTTACTCAATTTTTGAGGTGGAAAGAACTTTGCCAAGAAGGCATTGACTAGCTTTTCCCATGAGTCCAGGCTTTCTTTAGGTTGTGAGTCCAACCATGTCCTAGCTCTGTCTCTTACAGCAAAAGGGAATAGCATAAGTCTGTAGACCTCAGGGTCAACCCCATTAGTCTTGACAGTGTCACAGATTTGCAAGAATTCAGCTAAGAACTGATGAGGATCTTCCAATGGAAGTCCATGGAACTTGCAATTCTGTTGCATTAGAGAAACTAATTGAGGCTTAAGCTCAAAGTTGTTTGCTCCAATGGCAGGGATAGAGATGCTTCTCCCATAGAAGTCGGGAGTAGGTGCAGTAAAGTCACCCAGCACCTTCCTTGCATTGTTGTTGTTTTCGGCTGCCATGGGTTCTTCTTCCTTGAAGATTTCTGTTAGGTCCTCTACAGAGAGTTGTGCCTTAGCTTCTCTTAGCTTTCGCTTCAAGGTCCTTTCAGGTTCAGGGTCAGCTTCAACAAGAATGCCTTTGTCTTTGTTCCTGCTCATATGAAAGAGAAGAGAACACGAAAGTGTGGAATCCTCTATGTCACAGTATAGAGATTCCTTGAGGTGTCAGAGGAAAAAAAATAGAAGACAGAGGTAGAAAATTCGAACTTATCAAGAAAGATGGAGTTCGAATTGTGCATTGAGGAATAGTGTTAGTCCATAAATAGAAGGATGTGAGAGGAGAGGAAGAAATTTTCGAAAAATTAAATAAAAAAGATTTAAAAAAAATTTGAAAAACTTTAATTTGATTTTCGAAAAACAAGAGTGAGAAAGAGATCAAGTAATTTTTGAAAAGGATTTCGAAATTAGAAATCAAAAAGATATGATTTGAAAACTATTTTGAAAAAGATGTGATTAAAAAGATTTGATTGAGAAGTTATGGTTTTAAAAAGATATGATTGAAAAGATATGATTTGAAAACCATTTAAAAAGATTTGATTTTTAAAAATTAATGACTTGCCTAACAAGAAAAGATATGATTCAGACATTAAACCTTTCTCAACAGAAAAGGCAACATACTTGAAATGTTGAATCAAATCATTAATTGATAGCAAGTATCTTTGAAAAAGGAAAGAAATTGATTTTGAAAAATTTGATTGAAAAGATATGATTTGAAAAAGATTTGATTTTGAAAAACTTTGAAAACTTGAAAAAAAAATTGATTCGAAAACAAAATCCTCCCCCTTGTGCCATCCTGGCGTTAAACGCCCAGAATGGTGCACATTCTGGCGTTTAACGCCCAAAACTCTACCCTTTTGGGCGTTAAACGCCCAACCAGGTACCCTGGCTGGCGTTTAAACGCCAGTCTGTCCTTTTTCACTGGGCGTTTTGAACGCCCAGCTTTTTCTGTGTAATTCTTCTGCTGCATGTTCTGAATCTTCAGTTCCCTGTACTATTGACTTGAAAATAGAACCAAGATCAAATAAACAATGCATGCAAGACACCAAACTTAAAATTAGACACTAGACTCAAACAAGAAACATAAAATCTTTTTGGTTTTTTTATGGTTTTGTAAATTTTTTTTTGTGCTTTTTCGAAAATTATATGAAAATAGAAAATAAAGGTTTCAGAATTCTCAATTTGATTTCCAGGGATCATTGCAATGCTAGTCTAAGACTCCGGTCCAGGAATTAGACATGGCTTCACAGCCATCCAAGCTTTCAAAGAAAGCTTCGGTCCAAAACACTAGACATGGCCAATGGCCAGCCAAGCCTTAGCAGATCATTGCTCCAATAGCAAGATTGATAGAAATCAACAAGCTATTGTGATGATCAGTTGAAACCTCGGTCCAATAAGATTAGACATGGCTTCTCAGCCAGCCAGATTTCAATAGATCATCATGAAACACTAGAATTCATTCTTAAGAACTCTGAAGAAAAATACCTAATCTAAGCAACAAGATGAACCGTCAGTTCTCCATACACAGAACAATTCCCCGGCAACGGCGCCAAAAACTTGGTGCACGAAATTGTGATCATCAATGGCGCCACAGACTTGGTGGGCTCATTGCAATCTCAACTCTCTATCACAACTCCGCACAACTAACCGGCAAGTGCACTGGGTCGTCCAAGTAATAAACCTTACGCGAGTAAGGGTCGATCCCACGGAGATTGTTGGTATGAAGCAAGCTATGGTCACCTTGTAAATCTTAGTCAGGCAGACTCAAATGGGTATAGATGATATATGAATAAAACATAAAGATAAAGATAGAGATACTTATGTATATCATTGGTGAGAGCTTCAGATAAGCGTATGAAGATGCTTTCCCTTCCGTCTCTCTGCTTTCCTACTGTCTTCATCCAATCCTTCTTACTCCTTTCCATGGCAAGCTTATGCAAGGGTTTCACCGTTGTCAGTGGCTACCTCCCATCCTCTCAGTGGAAATGTTCAACGCACCCTGTCACGGCACGGCTATCCAGCTGTCGGTTCTCGGTCAGGCCGGAATAGAATCCAGTGATTCTTTTGCGTCTGTCACTAACGCCCCGCCTGCTAGGAGTTTGAAGCACGTCACAGTCATTCAATCATTGAATCCTACTCAGAATACCACAGACAAGGTTAGACCTTCCGGATTCTCTTGAATGCTGCCATCAGTTCTTGCCTATACCACGAAGACTCTGATCTCACGGAATGGCTGGCTCGGTTGTCAGGCGATCAACCATGCATCGTGCATCAGGAACCTAAGAGATAAACACTAGAGCCTTGTATGCTTGTAGAACAAAAGTGGTTGTCAGTCACTTTGTTCATAGGTGAGAATGATGATGAGTGTCACGGATCATCACATTCATCAAGTTGAAGAGCAAGTGATATCTTGGACAAAGAATAAGCGGAATTGAATAGAAGAACAATAGTAATTGCATTAATACTCGAGGTACAGCAGAGCTCCACACCTTAATCTATGGTGTGTAGAAACTCCACCGTTGAAAATACATAAGAACAAGGTCTAGGCATGGCCGTGAGGCCAGCCTCCCAGTGATCAAAAGATTCAAAGATCTCCAGATGAAAAATACAATAGTAAAAGGTCCTACTTATAGGGAACTAGTAGCCTAAGGATTACAAAGATGAGTAAATGACATAAAAATCCACTTCCGGGCCCACTTGGTGTGTGCTTGGGCTGAGCAATGAAGCATTTTTCGTGTAGAGACTCTTCTTGGAGTTAAACGCCAGCTTTTATGCCAGTTTGGGCGTTTAACTCCCATTTTGGTGCCAGTTCCGGCGTTTAACGCTGGAAATTCTAAAGGTGACTTTGAACGCCGGTTTAGGCCATCAAATCTTGGGCAAAGTATGGACTATCATATATTGCTGGAAAGCCCAGAATGTCTACTTTCCAACGCCGTTGAGAGCGCGCCAATTGGGCTTCTGTAGCTGCAGAAAATCCACTTCGAGTGTAGGAAGGTCAGAATCCAACAGCATCTACAGTCCTTTTCAGTCTCTGGATCAGATTTTTGCTCAGGTCCCTCAATTTCAGCCAGAAAATACCTGAAATTACAGAAAAACACACAAACTCATAGTAAAGTCCAGAAAAGTGAATTTTAACTAAAAACTAATAAAAATATACTAAAAACTCAACTCAAACTACTAAAAACATACTAAAAACAATGCCAAAAAGCGTACAAATTATCCGCTCATCAGAAGGGTCTTCTAAGCATGATGCATTTATCCTTCTCCTTCCTAGTGTCTAAGATTATGAAATCAGCAGGGATGTAAAGGCCTTTAACCTTTACTAATACGTCCTCTACCATTCCATAAGCTTGTTTTATTGACTTGTCTGCCATCTCTAATGAGAATGTGGCAGCCTGTACCTCAAAGATCCCTAGTTTCTCCATTACAGAGAGTGGCATAAGATTTATACCTGACCCTTAGGTCACACAAAGCCTTCTCAAAGGTCATGGTGCCTATGGTATAGGGTATTAAGAATTTACTAGGATCTTGTTTCTTTTGAGGTAAAGTTTGCTGAACCCATGTATCTAGTTCACTAATGAGCAAGGGAGGTGCATCTTCCCAAGTCTCATTACCAAATAACTTGGCATTCAACTTCATGATGGCTCCTAGATATTGAGCAACTTGCTCTTCAGTTATATCTTCATCCTTTACAGAGGAAGAATAGTTCTCAGAGCTCATGAATGGTAGAAGGAGGTTCGATGGAATCTCTATGGTTTCTATATGAGCCTCAAATTCCTTTAGGTCCTCAATAGGGAACTCCTTTCTGTTTGGGGGACGTCCCATGAGGTCTTTCTCATTGGAATTCACGTCCTCTCCTTCCTCCTTGGATTCGGCCATATAGACAATATCAATGGCCTTGCACTCTCTTTTTGGATTCTCTTATGTATTGCTTGGGAGAGTACTAAGAGGAGTTTCAGTGATTTTATTACTCAGTTGGCCCACTTGTGCCTCTAAATTTCTAATTGAGGACCTTGTTTCAGTCATGAAACTTAAAGTGGCCTTAGACAGATCAGAGACTATGTTTGCTAAGTTAGAGGGACTCTGCTCAGAATTCTCTATTTGTTGCTGAGAAGATGATGGAAAAGGCTTGCTATTGCTGAGCCTGTTTCTTCTACCATTGTTAAAGCCTTGTTGAGGCTTTTGTTGATCCTTCCATGAGAAATTTGGATGATTTCTCCATGAGAAATTATAGGTGTTCCCATAGGGTTCACCCATGTAATTTACCTCTGCCATTGCAGGGTTCTTAGGATCATAAGCTTCTTCTTCAGAAGATGCCTCTTTAGTACTGTTGGATGCACTTTGCCATCCATTCAGACTCTGAGAGATCATGTTGACTTGCTGAGTCAATATTTTGTTTTGAGCCAACATGGCATTCAGAGCATCGATTTCAAGAACTCCCTTCCTCTAAGGCGTCCCATTACTCACATGATTCCTCTCAGAAGTGTACATGAACTGGTTATTTGCAACCATGTCAATAAGTTCTTGAGCCTCTGCAGGGGTTTTCTTTAGGTGAATTGATCCACCTGCAGAATGGTCCAGTGACATCTTAGAGAACTCAGTTAGACCATAGTAGAATATATCCAAAATAGTCCACTCTAAAAGCATGTCAGAAGGACATCTTTTGGTCATCTGCTTGTATCTTTCCCAAGCTTCATAGAGGGATTCACCATCTTTTGTTTGAAGGTCTGAACATCCACTCTAAGCTTGCTCAGCTTTTGAGGAGGAAAGAACTTAGACAAGAAGGCTGTGACCAGCTTATCCCAAGAGTCCAGGCTATCTTTAGGTTGTAAGTCCAGCCATGTTCTAGCTCTGTCTCTTACAGCAAAAGGGAAAAGCATGAGCCTGTAGACTTCAGGATATACTCCATTAGTCTTAACAGTCTTACAGATCTGCAAGAACTCAGTTAAAAATTGATAGGGATCTTCTGATGGAAGTTCATGAAACTTGCAATTCTGGTGCATTAGGGAAACTAGTTGAGGTTTCAGCTCAAAATTGTTTTCTCCAATGGCAGGGATTGAGATGCTTCTTCCATCAAATTTGGAAGTAGGTGTAGTATAATCACCAAGCATCCTCATTGCATTATTATTGTTTCATTATTTTAGGCTGCCATCTCCTCTTCCTTTTCGAAAATTTCTGTAAGGTTGTCTCTGGATTCTTGTAATTTAGCTTTTCTTAGTTTCCTCTTCAGAGTCCTTTTAGGTTCAGGATCTGCTTCAACAAGAATATTCTTGTCCTTGCTCCCTTTCATATGAAAAAAAAAGGGAACAAAAAATAATAATAGGGATCCTCTTTACCACAGTAAAGAGATTCCTTTATGTGAGTAGAAGAATAGAAGAGTAGAAGAAGGATAAGAAAAATTCGAACACAGAGGAGATGAGAGGGTTCGAATTTTTAGATGAAGAGAAGAGTTAGTAAATGAATAAATAAATAGAAGAAGATGAGATAGAGAATTCGAATATTATTTTTGAATAATTAGTGATTTTTGAAAATTAGGAGAAGAAATAAAATTAAAATTTGAAACAATTAGTTAATTAAAAGAATTTTGAAAAAAGTGAGGGTGATTTTCGAAAATTAGAGAGAGAAAAGTAGTTAGGTAGTTTTGAAAAAGATAAGAAATAGTGAAACAAACAAAAAGTCAATTAGTTAGTTGAAAAAGATTTCAAATTCAATTTTGAAAAGATAAGAAGTTAGGAGAGATATTTTGAAATCAAATTTTTGAAAAGATATGATTGAAATTTGTTTAGAAAAAGATTTAATTTTTAAAATTAAAATTGATTACTTGACTAACAAGAAACTAAAAGATATGATTCTAGAATTTAAAAATTGAACCTTTCTTAACAAGAAAGTAACAAACTTCAAATTTTTGAATCAATCACATTAATTGTTAGTAATTTTTTGAAAATTTGAAATGGAATTAAGAAAAAGATTTTGAAAAATCAATTTTTAAAATTTTCAAAAATACAAAAGAAAAAATGAAAAAGATTTGATTTTTGAAAAAGTTTTAAAAATATAAGATTTTTAAAATTGAAATCTTGACTTGACTAACAAGAAACAACTTATTTTAAAAATTTTTGACTAAGTCAGCCCAAAGATTTCAAAAATTATGAGTAAAACAGGGAAAAGATATTTTTTTATTTTTTTTGAATTTTTAATGATGAGAGAGAAAAACACAAAAATGACTCACAACATGAAAAATTAAGATCAAAACAAAGAAAACATGCAAGAACACTATGAATGTCAAGATGAACACCAAGAACACTTTGAAGATCAAGATGAATATCAAGAACTATTTTTTGAAAAATTTTCAAGAAAAGGAAAACATGCAAGACGCCAAACTTAGAAATTTTTCATGTTTAGACACTATGAATGCAAAAATGCATATGAAAAACAACAAAAGACACAAAACAAGAAAATATGAAGATCAAACAAGAAGACTTACCAAGAACAACTTGAAGATCATGAAGAACACATGCATGAATTTTCGAAAAATGCAAAAGTTTTTAAAGCATGCAATTGACACCAAACTTAAAAATTGACACTAGACTCAAACAAGAAACACAAAATATTTTTTATTTTATGATTTTATAAAAATTTTTTTTCGAAAATTAATTAATTTTTTGAAAAACGAAAACAAAGAGAAAAATTTTTTGAAAAATTTTTTAAAAATTTTTGAAAAGAAAATTACCTAATCTGAGCAATAAGATGAACCGTCAGTTGTCCAAACTCAAACAATCCCCGGCAACGGCGCCAAAAACTTGGTGCGCGTAAATTGTGATCATCAACAATGGCGCCAATAGACTTGGAGCTCTCAAACGTGAATCACACTTTGTCACAACTTCGCACAACTAACCAGCAAGTGCACTAGGTCGTCCAAGTAATACCTTACGTGAGTAAGGGTCAATCCTACGGAGATTGTTGGTATGAAGCAAGCTATGGTCATCTTGTAAATCTCAGTTAGGCAGATTCAAATGATTATAATGGTTTTTGAATATAAGGATAAATAAACAGAAAACAAAGATAGAGATTGGTGCACGAAATTGTGATCATCAACAATGGCTCCAATAATTTGGTAGCGCTCTCATACGTGAATCACACTTAGTCACAACTCCGCACAACTAACCAGCAAGTGTACTGGGTCGTCCAAGTAATATCTTACGTGAGTAAGGGTCGATCCCACAGAGATTGTTGGTATGAAGCAAGCTATGGTCATCTTGTAAATCCCAGTCAGGCGGATTCAACTGTATTAAGAAATTATAGTAAACGAAAATAAATAAAATAGGATAGAGTTACTCATGTAATTCAATGGTAGGAATTTCAGATAAGGCAAGGAGATGCTGTGTCCTTTCTGAATCTCTGCTTTCCTACTGCCTTCCTACTGCCTTCCTTCAATCCTTCTTACTCCTTTTCATGGCAAGCTGTATGTAGGGCGTCACCGTTGTCAATGGCTACATCCCATCCTCTCAGTGAAAATGGTCCAAATGCTCTGTCACAGCACGGCTAATCATCTGTCGGTTCTCGATCATGTTGGAATAGAATCCCTTGATTCTTTTGCGTTTGTCATCACGCCCAACAATCGCGAGTTTGAAGCTCGTCACAGTCATTCAATCCCGGAATCCTACTCGGAATACCACAGACAAGGTTAGACTTTCCGGATTCTCATGAATGCCACCATCAATTCTAGCTTATACCACAAAGATTCTGATTAAGAAATCCAAGAGATATGCACCCGGTCTAAGGTAGAACGGAAGTGGTTGTCAGTCACGCTTGTTCATAGGTGAGAATGATGGTGAGTGTCATGGATCACCACATTCATCATGGTGAAGTGCAACGAATATCTTGGAACAGGAATAAATCGAATTGAATAGAAAATAGTAGTAATTGCATTAAAACTCGAGGTACAGCAGAGCTCCACACCCTTAATCTATGGTGTGTAGAAACTCCACCATTGAAAATACCTAAGTGATGAAGGTCCAGGCATGGCCGAATGGCCAGCCCCCAGACGTGATCAATAGTCCCCTAAGATGAATAATAAAATAAAACTGAGACCAAAGATCAAAATACAATAGTAAAAAGTTCTATTTATACTAAACTAGTTACTAGGGTTTACAGAAATAAGCTTAAGTGCAGAAATCCACTTCCGGGGCCCACTTGGGTGTATGATTGGGCTGAGCTTGAACTTTACACGAGCTGAAGCTTCTTTTGGAGTTGAACGCCAAGTTGTAACGTGTTTTTGGCGTTCAACTCTGGTTCGTGACGTGTTTCTGGTGTTTGACTCCAGAATGCAGCATGGAACTGGCGTTGAGCGCCAGTTTACATCGTCTAATCATGAATAAAATATGGACTATTATATATTGCTGGAAAGCTCTGAATGTCTACTTTCCAAAGCCATTAAGAGCGCGCCATTTGGAGTTTTGTAACTCCAGAAAATCCATTTCGAATGCAGGGAGGTCAGAATCCAACAGCATCAGCAGTCCTTTGTCAGCCTTCTTTCAGAGTTTTGCTCAGGTCCCTCAATTTCAGCCAGAAATTACCTGAAATCACAAAAAAACACACAAACTCATAGTAAAGTCCAGAAATGTAAATTTAGCATAAAAACTAATGAAAACATCCCTAAAAGTAGCTAGATCCTACTAAAAACTACCTAAAAACAATGCCAAAAAGCGTATAAATTATCCGCTCATCATAACACCAAACTTAAATTGCTGCTTGTCCCCAAGCAACTGAAAATCAATTAGGATAAAAAGAAGAGAATATACTATAAATTCCAAAATATCAATGAATATTAATTCTAATTAGATGAGTGGGACTTGTAGTTTTTTGCTTCTGAACAGTTTTGGCATCTCACTTTCTCCTTTGAAGTTTAGAATGATTGGCATCTATAGGAACTTAGAATTTCAGATAGTGTTATTGATTCTCCTAGTTAAGTTTGTTGATTCTTGAACACAGCTACTTTTATGAGTCTTGGCCGTGGCCCTAAGCACTTTGTTTTCCAGTATTACCACCACATCAATATAATTAAACTAAATTCAAGGATAATTTCGAAATTCATGTACTTCTTGTTCTTTTGAATTAGAAACATTTTTCATTTAAGAGAGGTGAAGGATTTATGTATTTATTCATAGCTTTAAGACATAGTTATTACTTACTAATGATCATGTAATAAAGACAAAAAACATAAACACACATATAGCATAAAAATCGAAAAACAAAGATAGGAACAAGGAAGTTAAGGAATGAGTCCACCTTAGTGAGGGTGGCGCCTTTTTGAAGGATTAATGGTACTTTTTTAGCTCTTTTATGTCTCTTCCTTGCCTCTGTTGCTTGATCCCTAGTGATTTTGGTGCTCTTATCCTTAGTTGCTCCCAATACTTGTGTGGAGAAAAATGTATCCCCTGATGTATCTCAGGGATTTCTTGATGTGCAGTCAAATGCTCTTCTACTGAGCTATGGACCCTTGAGATGAATCTCTCCATCTCCCATGACTTGGAGGTGGAAAATTTTTTTTCCTTTTTTATCTTTTTTTTTTTTTGAGGTTTCTCTAGCCTTAGGTGCCATCAATGGTTATGGAAAAACAAAAAAGCTATGCTTTTACCACACCAAACTTAGAATATTGCTCGCCCTCGAGCAAAGAAGAAAGAATAGAAGGAGAAGGTGAGTTAAGGTAGGTGGGGATCCTGTGGGGGTCCATAGATCCTGAGATGATCCTGTGGGGTCCACAGATCCTGAGGTGTCAAAGATTTACATCCCTGCACCAATTAGGCATGTAAAACACCTTTGCATGCAATTCTGGCGTTTAAACGCCGGATTGATGCTTGTTTTGGGCGTTCAGCGCCCATCTGCAGCATGTTTCTGGCGTTGAATTCCAGTTCCATGCTTGTTTCTGGCATTCAGTGCCAGCTCTCCTCAGGGTGTATTCCTGGCATTTGAACTCTAGGATGTTGCTTGTTTCTGGCGTTCAACGCCAGATCCATGCTCTGTTCTGGCGTTGAATGCCAGCCAGATGCTCCTTACTGGCGTTTAAACGCCAGTAAGCCCTGTTTTTAATTTTAGTATTTATTTTGTGACTCCACATGATCATGAACCTAATAAAACATAAAAGAACAATAAAAATAAAAATAAAGTTAGATAAATAAAAATTGGGTTGCCTCCCAATAAACGCTTCTTTAATGTCAATAGCTTGACAGTGGGCTCTCATGGAGCCTCACAGGTGATCAGGCCAATGTTGTAGACTCCTAACACCAAACTTAGAGTTTGGATGTGGGGATTTCAACACAAACTTAGAGTTTGGCTGTGGCCTCTCAACACCAAACTTAGAGTTTGATTGTGGGGGCTTTGTTTGACTCTGTACTGAGAGAAGCTTTTCATGCTTCCTCTCCATTGTTAAAGAAGAAGATCCTTGAGCCTTAAACACAAGGTAGTCTCCATTCAATTGAAGGACAAATTCTCCTCTGTTAAAATCAATCACAGCTCCTGCTGTGGCTAGGAAAGGTCTTCCAAGGATGATGCATTCATCCTCTTCCTTCCTAGTATCTAAGATTATGAAGTCAGCAGGGATGTAAAGGACTTTAACCTTTACTAACACGTCTTCTACTAATTCATAAGCTTGTCTTACTGACTTGTCTGCCAATTGTAATGAGAATAAGGCAGGCTGTACCTCAATGATCCCCAGCTTCTCCATTACAGAGAATGGCATAAGATTTATGCCTGACCCTAGGTCACACAGAGCTTTCTCAAAGATCATGGTGCCTATGGTACAGGGTATTAAGAATTTCCCAGGATCTTGTTTCTTTTGAGGTAAAGTTTGTTGAACCCATGTATCAAGTTCACTAATGAGCAAGGGAGGTTCACCTTCCCAAGTCTCATTACCAAATAACTTGGCATTCAGCTTCATGATGGCTCCTAGATATTGAGCAACTTGCTCTCCAGTTACATCTTCATCCTCTTCAGAGGAAGAATAATCTTCAGAGCTCATGAATGGCAGAAGGAGATTTAATGGAATCTCTATGGTCTCTATATGAGCCTCAGATTCCTTTGGATCCTCAATAGGGAACTCCTTCCTACTTGAGAGACGTCCCATGAGATCTTCCTCATTGGGATTTGCGTCCTCTCCCTCCTCCTTGCATTCGGCCATATTGATTATATCAATGGTCTTGCACTCTCTTTTTGGATTCTCTTCAGTATTACTTGGGAGAGTACTAGGAGGAGTTTCAGTGATCTTCTTACTCAGCTGGCCCACTTGTGCCTCCAGATTTCTGATGGAGGATCTTGTTTCATTCATGAAACTTAAAGTGGCCTTAGACAGATCAGAGACTAAATTTGCTAAGTTAGAGGTATTCTGTTCATAATTCTATGTCTATTGCTGAGAAGATGATGGATAAGGCTTGATATTGCTGAGCCTATTTCTTCCACCATTATTAAAGCCTTGTTGAGGCTTTTGTTGATCCTTCCATGAGAAATTTGGATGATTTCTCCATGATGAATTATAGGTGTTTCCATAAGGCTCACCCATGTAATTTACCTCTGCCATTGCAGGGTTTTCAGGATCATAAGCTTCTTCTTCAGAAGATGCCTCTTTAGTACTGTTGGATGCATTTTGCCATCCATTCAGACTTTGAGAAATCATGTTGACTTGATGAGTCAATATTTTGTTCTAAGCCAATATGACATTCAGAGCATCAATTTCAAGAACTCCCTTCCTTTGAGGCGTCCCATTATTCACGAAATTCCTCTCAGAAGTGTACATGAATTGGTTATTTGCAACCATGTCAATAAGTTCCTAAGCTTCTGCAGGCATTTTCTTTAGGTGAATGGATCCACCTGCAGAATGGTCCAATGACATCTTGGAAAACTCAGATAGACCATAATAGAATATATCTATTATGGTCCATTCTGAAAACATGTCAGAAGGACATCTTTTGGTCATCTGTTTGTATCTTTCCCAAGCTTCATAGAGGGATTCACCATCTTTTTGTTTGAAGATTTGAACATCCACTCTAAGCTTGCTCAGCTTTTGAGGAGGAAAGAACTTAGCCAAGAAGGCTGTGACCAGCTTATCCCAGGAGTCCAGGTTATCTTTAGGTTGAGAGTCCAACCATGCTCTAGCTCTGTCTCTTACAGCAAAAGGGAAAAACATGAGCCTGTAGACTTCAGGATCTACTCCATTAGTCTTAATAGTCTCACAGATCTGCAAGAACTCAGTTAAAAACTGGTAAGGATCTTCTGATGGAAGTCCATGAAACTTGCAGTTCTGTTGCATTAGAGCAAGTAATTGAGGTTTCAGCTCAAAATTGTTTGCTCCAATGGCAAGAATTGAGATGCTTCTTCCATCAAACTTGGAAGTAGGTGTAGTATAATCACCAAGCATCCTCCTTGCATTATTGTTGTTGGGTTCGGCTGCCATCTCCTTTTCTTGTTTGAAAATTTCAGCAAGGTTGTCTCTGGATTGTTGTAATTTAGCTTCTCTTAGTTTTCTCTTCAGAGTCCTTTCAGGTTCTGGATCAGCTTCAACAAGAATGCCTTTTTCCTTGTTCCTGCTCATATGAAAGAGAAGAGAATAGAAAAAGAAGAGGAATCCTCTATGTCACAGTAAAGAGGTTCCTTATTATTAGTAGAAGAAGAAGGGAATAAAGAAAGGAGAATCCAAACACAAGGGTAAGGATAGGGGCAGTGATTTGAGATGAAGAGAAGTGAAGAGAGGTGTTAGTAAATGAATAAATAAATAGGAAAAGATGAGAGAGGGAGAAATTTTCGAAATTAAATTTTGAAAAGGAGTTAAATGATTTTCGAAAATAAAGATAAGAAATGAAATTAAAATTAAAATTTAAAACAATTGATTAATTAAAAAGAATTTTTGAAGAAAGAGGGAGATATTTTCGAAAATTAGAGAGAGAAAAGTTGTTAGGTAGTTTTGAAAAAGATAAGAAACAAACAAAAGTCAAATAGTTAGTTGAAAAAGATTTGAAAATCAAATTTGAAAAGATAAGAAGTTAGAAAAGATATTTTAAAATCAAATTTTTGAAAAAGATAAAATTTTGAAAAAGATATGATATAAAAGATAAGATAAGATAGATTTAATTTTTAAAATTAAAATTAATTATTTAACTAACAAGAAACTAAAAGATAAGATTCTAGAATTTAAAGATTGAACCTTTCTTAACAAGAAAGTAACAATTTCAAATTTTTGAACCAATCACATTAATTGTTAGCATAATTTTCGAAAATAAAGATAAAACTAAGAAAAAGATTTTTGAAAAATAATTTAAAAAAACAAATTTCGAAAATTAATAAAAAAATGAAAAAGATTTGATTTTTGAAAAAGTTTTGAAAATATAAGATTTTTAAAATTGAAAATTTGACTTGACTTGTAAGAAATAACTAATTTTTAAAATTTTTTGACTAAGTCAACTCAAATTTTCGAAAATTATGAGAAAATTAAGGAAAAGATATTTTTTATTTTTGAATTTTTAATGATGAGTGAGAAAAACATAAAAAATGACTCACAACATGAAAATTATGATTCAAAACACATTATGCATGCAAGAACACTATGAATGTCAAGATGAATACCAAGAACACTTTGAAGATCATGATGAGCATCAAGAACATATTTTTGAAAAACTTTTGATGCAAAGAAAACATGTAAGACACCAAACTTAGAAATCTTTGATGCTTGGACAATATGAATGCAAGGATGCACATGAAAAACAACAAAAGACACAAAACAAGAAAACATCAAGATCAAACAAGAAGACTTACCAAGAACAACTTGAAGATCATGAAGAACACCATGAATGCATGAATTTTCGAAAAATGCAAGAAAAATTTTTAAAGCATGCAATTGACACCAAACTTAAAAATTGACTCAAGACTGAAACAAGAAACACAAAATATTTTTGGTTTTTTATGATTTTATGATTTTTTTTGGATTTTCTTTTAATTTTTTCGAAAAACATATAGAAAAAAGAAAACAAGAAATTCAAAATTTTTAATAAGAATTCCAGGAATCTTTCAATATTAGCCTAAAGCTCCAATCCAAGGGTTGGGCATGGCTTAATAGCCAGCCAGCTTTAGAAGATATAAATCAGGCATGTAACAACTGGTATTCCAATTAACTTGCCTCTATGATGATGGTTTTGAAGCCTCAATCAAATTGAGTTAGACATGGCTTTACAGCCAGCCAAGCTTCAACATACTTCGTGAAACACTAGAATTCATTCTTAAAAATTTTGAATAATTTTTTGAAAACAAAGAAAAAATTTTGAAAAATATTTTTGAAAACTTTTTGAAAAGAAAAATAAAAAGAAAATTACCTAATCTAAGCAACAAGACAAACCGTCAGTTGTCCATACTCGAACAATCCCCGGCAACGGCGCCAAAAACTTGGTGTACAAAATTGTGATCATCAACAATGGCTCCAATAAATTGGTAGCGCTCTCACACGTGAATCACACTTAGTCACAACTCCGCACAACTAACCAGCAAGTGTACTGGGTCGTCCAAGTAATACCTTACGTGAGTAAGGGTCGATCCCACAGAGATTGTTGGTATGAAGCAAGCTATGGTCATCTTGTAAATCCCAGTCAGGCAGATTCAACTGTATTAAGAAATTATAGTAAACAAAAATAAATAAAATAGGATAGAGTGACTCATGTAATTCAATGGTGGGAATTTCAGATAAGTGCAAGGAGATGCTGTGTCCTTTCTAAATCTCTGCTTTCCTACTGCCTTCCTTCAATCCTTCTTACTCCTTTCCATGGCAAGCTGTATGTAGGGCATCACCGTTGTCAATGGCTACATCCCATCCTCTCAGTGAAAATGGTCCAAATGCTATGTCACAGCACGGCTAATCATCTGTCGATAGAATCCCTTGATTTTTTTGCGTTTGTCATCACGCCCAACAATCGCGAGTTTGAAGCTCGTCACAGTCATTCAATCCCGGAATCCTACTCGGAATACCACAGACAAGGTTAAACTTTCTTGATTCCCATGAATGCCGCCAATTCTAGCTTATACCACGAAGATTCTGATTAAGAAATCTAAGAGATATGCGCCCGGTCTAAGGTAGAACGGAAGTGGTTGCCAATCACACTCGTTCATAGGTGAGAATGATGGTGAGTGTCACGGATCACCACATTCATCATGGTGAAGTGCAACGAATATCTTGAAACAGGAATAAATCGAATTGAATAGAAAATAGTAGTAATTGCATTAAAACTCGAGGTACAACAGAGCTCCATACCCTTAATCTATGGTGTGTAGAAACTCCACCGTTGAAAATACATAAGTGATGAAGGTCCAGGCATGGCTGAAGGTCCAGGCATGGCCGAATGGCCAGCCCCCGGACGTGATCAATAGTCTCCTAAGATGAATAATAAAATAAAACTGAGACCAAAGATCAAAATACAATAGTAAAAAGTTCTATTTATAGTAAACTAGTTACTAGGGTTTACAGAAATAAGTCTAAGTGCAGAAATCCACTTCCGGGGCCCACTTGGGTGTATGCTTGGGCTGAGCTTGAACTTTACACGAGCTGAGGCTTCTTTTGGAGTTGAACGCCAAGTTGTAATGTATTTTTGGCATTCAACTCTGGTTCGTGACGTGTTTCTGGCGTTTGACTCCAGAATGCAGTATGGAACTGGTGTTGAGCGCCAGTTTACATCATCTAATCACGAATAAAATATGGACTATTATATATTGCTGGAAAGCTCTAAATGTCTACTTTCAACACCATTGAGAGCGCGCCATTTGGAGTTTTGTAACTCCAGAAAATCCATTTCGAATGTAGGGAGGTCAAAATCCAACAGCATCAGCAGTCCTTTGTCAGCCTTCTTTCATAGTTTTGCTCAGGTCCCTCAATTTCAGCCAGAAATTACCTGAAATCACAGAAAAACAAACAAACTCATAGTAAAGTCTAGAAATATGAATTTAGCATAAAAACTAATGAAAACATCCCTAAAAGTAGCTAGATCCTACTAAAAACTACCTAAAAACAATACCAAAAAGCGTATAAATTATCCGCTCATCAGAGATACTTATGTAAATCATTGGTGGAAATTTCAGATAAATGTATGGAGATGCTTTGTTCCTGTTGAATCTCTGCTTTTCTACTGCCTTCATCCAATTCTTCTTACTCCTTTCTATGGCAAGCTGTATGTAGGGCATCACCGTTGTCAATGGCTACTTCCCATCGTCTCAGTGAAAATGGTCCAAATGCTCTGTCACAGCACGGCTAATCATCTGTTGATTCTCGATCATGTCGGAATAGAATCCAGTGATTCTTTTGTGTCTGTCACTACGCCCAACAATCGCGAGTTTGAAGCTCTTCACAGTCATTCAATTCCTAAATTCTACTCGGAATACCACAGACAAGGTTTAGACTTTCCGGATTCTCAAGAATGGCCACCAATAATTCTAGCTTATACCACAAAGAATCTGATTAAGGAGTCTAAGAGATATTTACTCGTTCTAAGGTAGAACGGAAGTGGTTGTCAGTCACGCGTTCATAGGTGAGAATGATAATGAGTGTCACGGATCATCACATCCATCATGTTGAAGTGCAGTGAATATCTTAGAACAAGAATAAGCTTAATTGAATAGAAAATAGTAGTAATTGCATTAATACTCGAGGTACAGCAGAGCTCCACACCTTTAATCTATGGTGTGTAGAAACTCCACCGTTGAAAATACATAAGTGATGGTCCAGGCATGGCTGAATGGCCAGCCCCCAATTGTGATCAAAGATGTAAAATCCCCAATGAAAATACAACGGTAAAAAATTCTATTTATACTAGACTAGCTACTAGAGTTTACAGAAATAATTCTAAGTGCAGAAATCCACTTCCGGGGTCCACTTTGGTGTGTGCTTGGGCTGAGCTTGAGCTTTACACGTGCAGAGGCTTCTCTTGGGGTTAAACACCAAGTTGTAATGTCTGCTTGGCGTTTAACTCTGGTTTGTGACGTGTTTCTGGCGTTTTACTCCAGAATGCAGCATGGAGCTGGCGTTGAACGCCAGTTTGCGTCATCTAAACTCGAATAAATTATGAACTATTATATATTGCTGGAAAGCCCTGGATGTCTACTTTCCAACGCCATTGAGAGCGCGCCATTTGGAGTTCTGTAGCTCCAGAAAATCCATTTCGAGTGCAGGAAAGTCAGAATCCAACAGCATCAGCAGTCCTTTGTCAGCCTGAATCAGATTTTTGCTCAGGTCCCTCAATTTCAGCCAGAAAATACCTGAAATCACAGAAAAATACACAAACTCATAGTAAGGTCCAGAAATGTGAATTTTGCATAAAAACCAATAAAAACATCCCTAAAAGTAGCTAGATCCTACTAAAAACTACCTAAAAATAATGCCAAAAGGCGTATAAATTATCCGCTCATCAATGACTTCCTGACCTTGTGACCTTGCTGCTGCATTTGTGACTTAGCCACCACATCAACAACCCTTTTTTTGTTGGTCTCCCAGGGGGTCTCCTAATGATTGGTGCCTCTGGACGCAGCCTGTTGGTTTCTTCCCAAAACTCCTCAGAATTCACTGGTTTAATGGAGTCCCCCTAAGTAGCCCGAACAGCTTCCATTGTAAGCCTTTTGTGTGCAAAATCCTCTTGCTTCAGCCCTTGTTTCCTTAACCTTGAAATAGCATCCACTGCATGCTTGCATGGCAACCCTGGTAGGATAGATACATAAATGACTTTTACTCAATCAATATTTACTTAAATCATTTCCAAGAAATCTTGATGAATAAACCTGTTAGTTGCCAAACGTTGCAAGCACATATTTGTCTTTGCAAATTAACAGCCACTCTGGTCTGGTACCTCTGGACTTCAAATAATATCCTTGCCTCATCCCCAGCCCACTCTGCTGTCCACTTATTGCTCTCAGGAATGATGTACTCATCCCGCCTTAGTTGTTGAACTGGAGCCAATTTACCCTTGCATTTGCTTATTCTGTGCTTGTGCCCTGCCATCTTTCGCATAATGTAACTTCTAAGCTCTTCGCACATAGTTAAAATTGGTTTCTCTCTATACTCCACGGTCTTGGCATTCCAAACTTCGCAGATGTTATTGGTGATATTGTCACACTTCGGGCCATGGCTAAAGTAAGCCTTCGTCCATGCACCAGGATCAAACTTCCGTAGATACTCCCAAGCGTCCTTGTTCACCTTCTTCACAAGTTCTATTGAGTCTTTGAATTCTCTCATTGTTGTGCTCTTAGCAGCCTTCCAAACTAGCCCTTTTGTGTGCTGTCCTTAAAGTGCTTGATGAAGTTTTTCTATATATGTAAGACACAATTCCTATGATGGGCTTGTGGCATTACCCCATGCAATGCCTTAGCCAACCCCTATAATAACAATTCAGCCAACTGTTGAATTAACAAGTAAGCACAGAACACAAACCATATAACAAAAAGAAACACAAAGAAGGAAGTAATGTAACCTTCTGCTGGTCAGACATGAAGTTCCACCCATTGGTAGCCACAGAACCAAGATCATCGTGCAGGATTGAAAGAAACCATTTCCAGGAATCAGTGTTCTCAGTTTCAACTATAGCAAATGCTAGAACAAAGAAACTATTATTGGCATCCTGCCCCACAGCTGACAACAGATGACCACCAAAGTACCCTTTTAAGAAGCATCCATCCAATTCGATCAGAGGGCGACAGCCCGCCTTGAAGCCTTTCTTACAAGGCTCTGTATATCATCCTATAGTTTATATGGACATTATAGTCCTGCTTCATGTGCTCTAGTGCCTCTTTCGGAGTCATTAGAGGTTGAGTTACCAAACTTTTTACCAATTTACTTGTCACCTAAGCTCTATCAGCAATGTTACTGCTCAAATTCCTACCACAGTTGTGCTCTCCAATGAATGTCTTGATTTGAAAACTTAGACTCTAACTATTATGAGAGCAAAACACCAGCCATGGACAACCCTCCTCAGCACACCTTGCTCTAATCCTCTTTGGCTCATTCTTCAAATACATAAGCTCTTTTCCCTCATATACAAAGTAGTCCTTAAGTGCTTGCTTGAACATTGCCATGGTCTCTGATGCGAAATTTATAACCCACACTTACTAACCGGCAAGTGCACTGGGTCGTACCAAGTAATATCTTATGTGAGTAAGGGTCGATCCCACGAGAATTGATGGATCAAGCAACAATGATTGATTGATTGTCTTAGTTGGGCAAGCAGAAATTGGTTTTGAGATGTTCAAAAGGTTTAAGTTTGAATTCAAAATATCAAAAGTATAGACAATTAAATAAATTGGGAATAAAATATGGATAAACAGTTAAGGCTTCAGAGTTATGTATTTTTCCGGATTAACTTTTCTTACTAACTATTTTAATTATGTAGGATTTAATTTATGGCAAACTATAGGTGACTAGACCCTAATTCCTTAGACCTTCCTAGTCTCTTCTAAAATTCATTAACTGCCAATTCCTTGGTCAATTAATTCCAATTAAAGGTACATGATCAAATTCCAGTTTACATGCCACAAAAAACTCTAATTACCCAAAGAATAAAAGGATTATATGTCACGTATCCCGTTAAATCCAGATAATTAGAATTTAGGAGAATATGTTTTCAAACTGTTGTTCAAGTATAAAGCTTTTCCAAGTTATACAAGAACTCAAATAGAAAGAGGGTCATACTTCCGTTTCACCCAAATTCATAAGATAAAGAACGAAAACAATTCTTAAATATAAATCCAAAACATAAATTAAAATAGAAAAAGTAATAAAATCAATCCATACAAATAGATAGAGCTCCTAACCTTAACAGTGGAGGTTTAGTTGCTCATGGAATGTAGAATGTAAATTTGTATAGAATTCCCTAATGGAATCCCTCTAATGTAATGTAATGTACCTAATAGAAGAGAAGTCTCCCCTTTTTATAACTAATCCTAATTAATTTAAAATCTAATTATCTAAAAATAAAAATAATATCATTTCCTAAAAGATAAGATTTGAATTTAAATTCGAATTAATTAACAGATTTTTAGTTGATGGGTGGGACCACTTGCTTTGTCCATTCTGCAGCTTCTAATCTGTGTTTTCTGGGCTGGAAAGTGGGTCAAAACAGCCCAGAAATCACCCTCAGCGTTTTCTGTATTATTGCAGATCACGTATGTGACGCGTCCGCGTCGTCCACGCGCTCGTGTCATTTGTGCAGATTCCAGTCCACGCGTTCGCGTCAGGCACGCGATCGCATCATTGCGATTTCTCTATTCCGCGCGGTCGCGTGAGCCATGCGTCCGCGTCGGTCTTCGTTGGTCATCTCTTTGGTTTCTTCTTTTTCTCTGTAGAAACTTCATCAAATCCCTCCGAATGCTACCTAAAATAAATAAAATTGCACAAAACTCAAAATAGCATCTATAGTGGCTAAAATATAATTAATTCTTAATTAAACTCAACAAATTAGATGCAAATTCACTAGGAAAAGATAGACAAGATGCTCATGCATCACAACACCAAACTTAAACTGTTGCTTGTCCTCAAGCAACCAAAACTAATATAAGCTTATGATATGAATTTGCATGAGAATGAGAGTTCGATTAAGCTCATGTCTCTTTTTATAGTGGGGTTTATAACTGTAATCCTGAATAGGTTTGGCATCTCACTCTCCTTTAAATCAGAATGATGTCACTGTCATATGGAATTAGAATCCAGATAATATTATGAATTCTCTGATCTTTTATATTTCAGTTTAATCCTTGAACATAGCAACATTTACTTTAATTTATTTTTCTTTGGTGCTTTGCACCTTGAGCCTAGCCGTGACTTTAAATGTTTTGTCTCAAGAGTTACTTGACACAAAAACACCACAAGCACTTAACTGGGGAACTCCCTTTGAGTTCTGATTTTTCTTTCAGTTACTCCCAGACAGTGGTACTCAAAGCCTTTGGCATACTCTGTTAAGCGCACTTGGTCTCGACTCTAAGTATTCTGTCTCAAGGATTACTTTGACACAATCACACCACAAGCATGTGACTAGGAAAATAACTCTTTGAGCTTTTAATCATGTCCGACCTCCCTAGTCATTGATGCTCAGAGCCTTGAACCTTGCTTTTTATTTTATTTTATAATTTTTTTTTCGCTGTTTCTTTTGCTTCAAGGATTAAATTTTTATTTATTTCAGAGAAGTCATAATAATTCTCTAAATTCATGTTCCTTATACATCAACATCACTTGATTCAAATTCAAATATGCACTGTTCATATCATGCATTCAAAATTACCATTAATACCACCACATTTAAGTAAATAAGACTATTCTTAGAATTAACTCAAGTTCTCATGCAATATATCACTTCTTTTTCTTTTCTTTTTAGATTCAAGTTCACTGAGTGGTACGTGAAACATCTTTTCAGCATTAAAGCAATTAAAAGAAAACTAATCCTAGGATTCTAACTAATAAAAGATCATGCAACAGACAAAGTAAAATAGCAGAAAACTGGAACATAACATAGAAAAAGAAAGGAGGAATAAAAATGAAAGGAACTCAACCACCTTAGTTATCCTAGCGGTCGCTTTATTCTTCAGGTTGTGCTCCTTCGTGAAGATGATTCGCCTCCCTTTTGGTGCCAGAAAACCAATACGCGCAGCGTCAACACCAAACTTAAAGGTTTTCTTGTCCTCAAGCAAAGAAGTACTGAAAATAGAAGAAACAATTATTAAGAGGAGAGAAAAATAAAAGGAGAAAAGAATAAGAGAGAATTAGGATTGGGAGAGAGAGAGAAAGAAAACTGGGCAGCGCAAGCGACGCGGCCGCGTGGGGCACGCGTTCGCGTGATTGCGTTTTAGTTAGTTGACGTGGTTGCGTCGGTCATGCGGTCGCGTGACCCATGTTATGCTTCGGGTGCGAGTGTATCCTCGCGCCTGCACAACTCTCTGTTCAAATTTAAATATTTGCCAAACTTGGGGTGACGCGATCGCGTGAGTGGCTTCAGAAGAGAATGACGCGGACGCGTCGGCGACGCGGTCGCGTGATAGGGATTATGCGTCTAGCACCAAGCCAGCACCACTCTAGCACAATATGTGGTTGTGCACCCTTTTTACGTCGAAAATCAAGGCACGCAGCCGCGTGGGTCACGCGATCGCGTGGGAGGCTAATATTCCCACATGACGCGGACGCGTCGGCGATGCGGTCGCGTGGGGCGATTTGTGCCACTGGCACGCCTCCAGCCACGCTCCAGCATGACTCTCTGTTCATTTTTATTTTCTCCCCTCTCCTTGCGACGCGGACGCGTCGCTGATGCGGTCGCGTCTGATGGCATTTTTTTTATATAGCTTGAGGTGTTCGGTTCCTATGATAAAAATAGCTGCATGATCAGAAAATTAGTAAGAACTCAATAAAAATAAAATAAATGAGAAAATAACTAAGGATACAAAAAAGAACGATCATACCACGGTAGGTTGTCTTCCACCAAGCACTTTTAGTTAAAGACCTTAAGTTGGACATGTGGTGAGCTCCTTGTCATGGTGGCTTATGCTTGTACTGATCCAAGAATCTCCACCAATGTTTGTAATTCCAATGGCTACTGGGATCCCAAACCAGGCGTATAACGCCTTTGAGCGAATTGAAGCAAGTGACAAGGCCCCAAGAGAGTTTATTGTGGGAATGAATTCCAGGGTCCCAAATCTTGCTTTTACGTCCGTCTTCTTGTGGATCACCATTATTTCCACCTGGTGGCAAGCAATCTGAATTCTCACAGAGACATCCAAACAACCTTCTAGACCCCTTCAATTGAGCTCTATACCAATCCTTGCACTTCAACTTGGAGCATACAATCATATTGGACCTTGCTTGATAACTCTTGCCACTAACCATCTTCCTCTTACTCTTAATACCACAAAGAGCTCTAAGTTGACCATTCGTCTCTAGTAGCCTATATTCAAGTGGGAAAGTACAAGTTAAGGATAGGAAGTTTACCCACTTGAATGTTGTATTGGATGGTGATGGTGGTTTTGCAAGCTCCACTCCCTTGTGTTCTTCTTTGAATTCTTCTACCTCTTTGCAAGCTTTCTCAATTTCAACCTCTTCCTCTTGGTAGCTGTTTTCTAATGCAATCTCTTCTTCATTACTTACCAAGGGCATTGGAGGTTGTGCATCTTCGTCTTCTTCTAATTGCTTGCTTATTTGGCTCATTTGCACTTCCAAGTTTCTTATTGAGGCTCTGGTTTCCTGCATAAAACTTTTCAAGATTGCTTCCAAATCATTGTTCTGTTGGGACTGAGAAGACTGAAACTGGTGGTTATTAGAATTATTCTGTTGAAAAATACCCTGAGAACTATGATCAAAATTTTGTGGCCTCTGAGGTTGCTCTTCCCACTCAAAATTTGGGTGTTGGGTGTTGATAGTTGGGACTTGCATGTCACTCATCTGTTGAGTAAGTAGACTTAATTGCTGAGTCATAAGCTTGTTCTGGGCAAGAATAGCATTAAGAGTTTCTACTTCCATAACACTCTTCTTCTGAGAAGTCTCAATATCTGATGGTGGCTCTTGACATGGGTAGAAATATGATGGTTCTTGGTAGTTGGAATATGGAGCACTGAAGTTTCTTTGGTTTTGGCTTTGCCAACCAAAATTTTGATAGTTCATCCATCCACCATAATATGAATCACTACTCGGATGTGAGTAGTAACCCATGTGATCTTTCTCCATTATTTTTTTCTTAGCACAAAACACCAAAAAGGATTAAACGCACCATGTGGTAAACAGGAAAGTAAAAAAGAAAGAACAGAATTCAAAGAATTAAAATAAAACTACTAGGAAACAACAAATTTAATTTTGGAAAATAAGAAAAATATTGGTGCTATTTAAAAAAAAAATTTTTTGAAATCTTTTTTTTTTTGAAAATCAAGTAATAAAAGAAAAAAATTAAAACAAAACAGGGGAGGGGGGTTCACGTAAAATAAGAGAAAAAAATATTTTTATTTATTTATTATTTTTTATTTATTTATTTATTTATTATTTTTTTAAACAAAAATAAAAAAAAGAAACGAGAAAGAAAGAACAGGGGAAGGGGTAAAATGAAAAAGAAAAGAAAAAATAACGTAAAGGATAGAAAGATAAAAAATTAACGAAAAAAAAAAGAAAAATACCGTAAAAAGTTTTTTTTTTCGAAAATTCAAAGCAAATTTTTTTTAAATAAAATTAAAATTAAAACGTCTAATCTAAACAATCAAACAACTAACAGTTGTTAATCACTATCAATTCCCGGCAACGGTGCCAAAAATTTGATGCGGAATTTATAACCCACACTTACTAACCGGCAAGTGCACCGGGTCGTACCAAGTAATACCTTACGTGAGTAAGGGTCGATCCCACGAGGATTGATGGATCAAGCAACAATAATTGATTGATTGGCTTAGTTGGGCAAGCAGAAATTGGTTTTGAGATGTTCAAAAGGTTTAAGTTTGAATTCAAAATATTAAAAGTATAGACAATTAAATAAATTGGGAATAAAATATGGATAAACAGTTAAAGCTTCAGAGTTATGTATTTTTCCGGATTAACTTTTCTTACTAACTATTTTAATTATGTAGGATTTAATTTATGGCAAACTATATGTGACTAGACCCTAATTCCTTAGACCTTCCTAGTCTCCTCTAAAATTCATTAACTGCCAATTCCTTGGTCAATTAATTCCAATTAAAGGGTACATGATCAAATTCCAGTTTGCATGCCACAAAAAACTCTAATTACCCAAAGAATAAAAGGATTATATGTCACGTATCCCGTTAAATCCAGATAATTAGAATTTAGGAGAATATGTTTTCAAGCTGTTGTTCAAGTATAGAGCTTTTTCAAGTTATACAAGAACTCAAATAGAAAGAGGGTCATACTTCCGTTCCACCCAAATTCATAAGATAAAGAACGAAAACAATTCTTAAATATAAATCCAAAACATAAATTAAAATAGAAAAAGTAATAAAATCAATCCATACAAATAGATAGAGCTCCTAACCTTAACAGTGGAGGTTTAGTTGCTCATGGAATGTAGAATGTAAATTTGTATAGAATTCCCTAATGGAATCCCTCTAATGTAATGTAATGTACCTAATAGAAGAGAAGTATCCCCTTTTTATAACTAATCCTAATTAATTTAAAATCTAATTATCTAAAAATAAAAATAATATCTTTTCCTAAAAGATAAGATTTGAATTTAAATTCGAATTAATTAACAGATTTTCAGTTGATGGGTGGGGACCACTTGCTTTGTCCATTCTGCGGCTTCTAATCTGTGTTTTTTGGGCTGGAAAGTGGGTCAAAACAGCCCAGAAATCACCCCCAGCGTTTTCTGTATTATTGCAGATCACGTATGTGACGCGTCCGCGTCGTCCACGCGCTCGCGTCATTTGTGCAGATTCCAGTCCACGCGATCGCGTCATTGCGATTTCTCTATTCCGCGCGGTCGCGTGAGCCATGCGTCCGCGTCGGTCTTCGCTGGTCATCTCTTTGGTTTCTTCTTTTTCTCTGCAGAAACTTCATCAAATCCCTCCGAATGCTACCTAAAATAAATAAAATTGCACAAAAATCAAAATAGCATCCATAGTGGCTAAAATATAATTAATTCTTAATTAAACTCAACAAATTAGATGCAAATTCACTAGGAAAAGATAGACAAGATGCTCACGCATCAGTCTCAAAGTGTTGTCCAACCTAAAACTGAACATCACCATACTCTGCATCCTCATTGAAGTCAGGATATCTTGGCTTATGCTCCTCATCTGAGTTAGAAATTGGGGAGTTAAATGCCTCAGACTCATATTCGTATGACTTATCCAGGTCTGAGTCCAATTCCTCAGCCACTGGATCTGAATTGGGCTTATCCCTTGTCTCATCATTTGGGTCAACATCACCTGGCCCATTACCTTGATCTCCACTAGGCCCACTGTTTGGTTCATTGTCTGCTTCTTGTTGGGATAGAACATGATTTCTTTTTCTTCTAACATACCTCTTTGCCTTCTTCTTCTTAGTCCTAGGAGACATGTCTTTATCACCAAAACTACCAGGTGGCGCATTTTTCTTCTTCTTAGGTGTCTGTTGTCTAACACAACTCTTCTTCCTAGCACCCTTTTGTCCAGCATCCATTGCCTCTTTCATCCTCACACTAGGCTGCTTCTTCCTCACACTCTTCCTCTGTACATTTACTTCCTCATCACTACTACTACTATCAGATTCTAATCCAGTTGGAGGGGGTTTGTAGGGTTCGTCTTCAGTTGTTTCATATCCGTCATCGGAAGAAGGTGAATCTACCTCAACAACATCAGGCCCATATACTGTTGACTAACATCATGCTCAAAGTAAATAATCAGCAAATCCGACTCCACATTCTCCATCTTTTTATCACACATTTCATTGATTTCCTTATCTCCTTTAAGAACATGCAACCCAGACTCTAAATCAAGGGCACTGCCATCATACCAATACATCTATTTGTAACTTGTATACCCTAAACCCTTGAACATTTCCTCCAAATCCTTGAAATTAACATAATCTATGTCTAATGGAGGAAATGTCTCAACACTATCGTCACGGTAGAACAATGCACCATCTTCATCCCGTTCAAACTAACCCCCATGATGAAAAACAGGGACTATTTCATATGACATCTATTATAACAACAATATGCAATAATTTGAAATTAATTAACTACTTCCATCACGCCTCATTTTAACATTTTAGAACATGCATGTGGTGATCACTAATCCAAATCATCATTAACAATAACCAAGTTCAGTAAAAAAAATGGAGCAACACAAGCTAACAAAGCTTCAAAATCAGATAGCGACACTAACCTTAGTAGCGCCGTCAGTTTCTCCGTCTGCAGCACCGTCAACACCTCCCTGTTGAAAGTCTCTGTCAGCTTGTTTGGAGGAAAACGTTTCGGTTTCTTAGGGTTTCTTCGTAATTTTGAGGAGAGAACGAGGATGATGTATGGTAATTGAGGTGTGCACAAGGGGGAGAATGTGATTTCACCCCAAACGAGCAAAATGATGCCAAGCAAAATGACGTCACTTTGCTGAGTGTGCAGGGGCTTATTTGTCCACATGCCCACAGAGCAATCCACGTTTGATGATACAACGCCACGTCACGGGCTGCACGTTACACCTCAGCATTTTTCGTCGACTTTGAACGGAGAAACCAACTCAAGGGCTAATTGGTATCACGGAGTACATGGATAAGGGCCGATTTGATAATTTATAAAGGTTAGGGGGCGTGTAGTCAATTTTCAAAATGGACAGGGATCAGAAAGGGTATTTACTCAAGTCTAATTGTATACATACAAAAATATAAAAATAAGGATAAAACATAGTTTTATCTTTAAAATTTGTCACAAATTTTAAAAATATCTTCAAATTTTTTTTGTTTTAATTTTACCATAAAAGCTTTTTATGTACACCAATTATATCTCTTAAAGCTAAAATTTTAAAAAACTTAACACATTCAATAATAATACTTGACAACAAAAAATTATTTGTTTATGTTAAAATTTATTTTTCTGAAATTTTTACTGAATTAAATTTGAATTTCTTAAATATTTAGCTCCTATGGATATAAATCATACAATTGATGCAAATAAAAATTTCTGGAATAAAATAAAAAATATTTTAAAAAATTTTCAAAAAGTTCAGAAATAAAAAATATATTTTCTCTTAGAAAAAACTTCTTTTACGAATATTTTGGCCAGTACCGAACCTAAAACGAAATCATAATTGAGATGATGGCCCATGGGTTAGACCTATCTCATCGAGCCAACAAACAGACAAAATGAATACATAAAAGGCCTGGCCAATAGGCTCTTTTAGGGTTTTTATATTCCACCATCCCTCTCTTTGTGTTCCCTTCAATATATGTATCCTTGCGCCAACCTCAAACCCTTGCAAATCCGAAAAGGTCTCTCTCTCACTCATTCACTCACCCACACATACACTCCATCACAGATTCAATTTCTATTTATGTATTCCGTTGACGAGATATTTCTGTTTGTGCAGTGCAGGAGGTAAGTAAACATGGTGGAAAAGACCAAGGGTAGGAAGGAAGAGGTTGTTACTCGAGAGTACACCGTCAACCTCCACAAACGCTTACATGGCTGGTGCTCACTCACTCTTACAACTTTGCTTCTACCATTTCTGCTTATTAGCGCTTTTGATTAATAATACCAAATGTTTACAGTTTACTCATATGTCAAATTATTGTAAAATATTATAATTAGTCCCGTCTTTTTCCGTTGCTTTCTCTAGTTAGTTGTGGTGCGTTATGCACAAATGAAAACCATTTCTTGTTTGTTGCTAATGACTTAGATTTCCTAATGATCCATACTTTTTTATTATTACATATGAAATGATAACCCCCTTGATAAAGTCAGTAATTTCCTAATAAAGTTTGTTGTTATTTACATTTGAACAGTTCATACTGTAATTACATTTCATGATAACTTAGTAGTTAATTGTTGTCATTATGCAAAACAGCACCTTCAAGAAGAAGGCTCCTAAAGCAATAAAGGAGATAAGGAAGTTTGCTCAGAAGGCCATGGGGACTAATGATGTGAGAGTGGATGTGAAGCTGAACAAGTTTGTGTGGAGCCAGGGGATCCGGAGTGTGCCGAGAAGGATCCGGGTGCGCATTTCCCGCAAGAGGAACGACGATGAGGATGCAAAGGAAGAGCTTTACTCCCTTATTACAGTTGTTGAAATCCCTAAGGAAGAGCTTAGACGTTTGGGCACCAAGGTCATTGAAGATGAGGATTGATCTTCTTCTATATATATTTTTTCCTGAAATCTTAGAGACATACATGTAGTTTTGACAATTTCAGTCTGGTTCTTTCTAATTTTTGTAGCAAATTATCCATCCTTATAGTTAACTAATATGGTTTATCCGTTTTCTATTTGATTTTATTGAGCCTTTGTACCTTCGGGATGTGTGAGTTTATAGACGATTCCCTCTGTTTTGTCTGCTTTACTGAGTTGAAGCCTAAGGAAAGAGCTTTGTATTTTTGGCGCGCTTATTCAGTTATTCCTCATGTTTCTTTTGATTACTGCCAAGGGTGTTTTGGAAATTATAAGTTTAAACAGACAACTCATTGAAAACAAAATGATCTTGCTGAACACAATGCAATGGATGGTTATTTTATGAACTGCTACTTTGTTTTAAACAAGCAATTCAATAATTTTGTTTTTCATCCTATTTTCGCATAGGATGTATGTAGTAAAAATTTGTTATTAAATAAGTTATGTATTTGTGTATAATTTGTATTTTGTATTTTAAGTTTCATGGTATATTCTATGAGTGATGAGTCATGAGTGATTGGTTTGAGAACTGAGTTTTTGTGTATATGTAGTATGGATGCTCACATTAAATGCCTCACTCGATTTAAACATGCAAATTATATGCCACAAAATGGATAAAGATGAACTTCCGTCTAGGAAATTTCAAAAGCTAATTTTTTGGGCTTTAAATTTATAAAAGTTATATTAATATTATTTAGTACAGTTTTTTAAATATATTTTAAATTTTTAATAAAATTGTTTAAGAATTTTTGAACAAGTCAAGAAATTTGACTTCTTTTTTTTTTTCAAAAGTTATTTTTTTTATTTTTATTTATTAAAATAATTTTAAAATAAGTATTTTTATGATAAAAATTTAAATATAAAATAATTTATTTGTAAACTACTTTTAATATAATTCATTATGTTTTAAGTTTTTTTTTTCAAAAATGATTAATTAAGTTGTTTATTCAAACTTATCTTTATTTTTTAGAGTCAAACTAATAGTTTTTTCGGTATGTTTTTCCAAAAAAATGTATGTCAATATTTATTTTTTTTCTATAAAACTAGTGTATGTTCTCGTATTCTGTACGGGATAATATATAAAATTATAAAAAAAATTTTATTAAAAAAATTAAATAAAATATATATAGTAATTATTATTATAAATATTTGACAAAGTTATATTTAAAATCAAACTCTCAAGATTGTTAATATTAAAATATAAAAAATAATTAGTATTTATTTTAATCAATTTGAGTTTGTTGAGTGACCATCTCATTTGTTCGCTTAAACAACTATTAGGAGTTAGAATCTCACCTTATGTGTGTAGCAATCCATTTGCTAGCAGTAAACCCTTAATAAATGGAGCATCAATACATGGTTAGACTTGGTGGAGTACCCAAATATGTGGGTACCCAACCCATACCCGGTTGGGGAGAATAATAACTTGACCCGAGTCGGGACAGATTTTGCTTAGGACAGGGTATGGTTGGGTTTAGGGTGTACCTGCCCCGGCTATATACATATAAACACTTTTTAGGAATTGAGATTTGCCTCAAATCACAAATTCAGTGATTCATAACTTCAGTCCATACTCTATAGCCATGCTAGAGAAACCTAGCCATCCTCAGCTAGAGTCTTCTTATCCTCAGCTTCTTCACAAAAAACCTTATAGCTCCCGTCATCGTCGTTGCTGAGCCCATCGCCCCCTATCCCTTCACAGCTCATGTCGCTGCTTATCCCGTTACTGTTGTTGTTGATCCTGTCGCCAACTTTCTCCTACCGAGTCCATTTTCTCTATGTAATTTCCTCTCTCTCTCTCCCTCCCCCTCTCTCTCTGAGTTCTATTAAGTTCTTCTCTTTTTCTTTTACAGACTCATCACTTAGTCACCGTTGCTATGAGCGCGAGGGTTGTCGTTGCAGTTGTTTCATGTGAGTCTTGACGTGAGATAAATGCCAACTTACAAATTTTCAAAGGATTTTCAACTCAATGTCGGAAGTATAGCTTAAACCGACAAGTGACCCCAAGTCAAAATTTAGAAGAATGTCATAATAATTAAATTAATTACCGGGAGTAGAATCTCGTGTCATTTTTCCTAGGAATTGCAATAAGATGCACATCATTAATTAAGAATTTTTGAGTTGAGTGTAGAAAAATAAAGTGACTAGAATTTAAAGACAATGAACAATTAACAACTAAATTAAAGCAACCAAAATTATAAATCAAACAATTAATTAACTAACAAGCATGAAATAAAAGATAACAACAATAGTGGCATATAACTAAAAGTAAGGAATCAAACTAAGAAAGCTAAGGAATCAAAGTCAACAAGAGAAATGTCAATCAATAAATATAAAAAAATTTGGCTAACGGTGAGAATTAGAATTTCTATTTTCATTGTCTTTCTTAAGTGTGATGGTGAATGTTTATTGCTCTCATTTAATTATCCTCTAACAATTAAAAGAAAGTCAAGTGAGTATAATTAACTCTAGTCCACAAATCATAGTCAATTTCTAACGAAGGACTAGATTTAGTGGAATTTAAGTTAATTAGGAACCTTCAATTACCAACCAATACTAGGTTCTTACAATTCTGTGCTGGCACCTGTCGATCTGGTGATGACTCAAAATAACTGTTCTCGGCAAATACAATTTGATAACGGTCTCCTAAGTCATGTTCCCCAATTTTAAAGATTTGCCTTATCATCTGGTCAAAATCGATTACAAATCGAATCACATCATATTATCAATACCAACTCGAATCTTTTATAAATTTAAAAATATTGTTGAAATTCTTTATAATTCCCTTTCAATCGAATTTTCTCCCAATTTTATAAGTTGCTAAACTGACCTTGATCGATTATCAATATTTTTTTTATTGAGTAACACATTTGTAAGTAAACTTGATTCACCAATTGTCACTTATTAATTTTTTTTTTTAATTTTAGAATGTTGATAATTAATGGCTAGAATTTAAGATTTTATATAAAAAAATTAAAAAAAAAGAGTGTTACAAAATTAAAAAGTCTGAAATATTAGAAACCAAATACAAATATTTAGAACCAAAATAATACTTTGGCAAGAAAAATAATTGGGGTCAATAGCTGTGTATTAATGTGCAAAAAAATTGGCAACGGGCGAAGGGCGAAGGGCGAAGAAGAGGAAAATGAAGAAGCTTGCAAGGAAATGGCGTAATTCAGGAGACGACAAGTTCTCTCTTCCCATCCACGACGATGAAGACTCTCGTCCCATGGACCCTCAAGGTTTCCACTTTTCCATTTTATTCAATGCAACTATCAGTTTAGGTCATTTTGTGATTCCAATTTTGGTTTACAGAGCAAGAAGAGTTTGTTCGCTCTTTAGAGGCCACTCAAGCTGAGAATAATCGCTTTTGGAGGGTATCATCTCCTTTTTCTTTTTAAGTCAATTTGATTTTAATCTTTTTTATATGAACTCATCTCTGATTTTATTTTCCTTTTTTGTTATGTAGAGGGTGTTTGCCATTCTGCTCTTCTGTTACATGCAGTTTCTTTTGTATTCCATCTTCAAACAGGTTACATCTCCATGGGAGATGGTATGTTGCAACTGTCTTTCAAGCTTGCATGTGATGTGAGAATGTTGCGTGGAATAATAGCTATTTGTTTTATTTCTTTTCTTTTATTTTGTTATCTGATTTTGAGTCTTCTGAGGCTTGTTATGTGTTTGATCCATGTTGAAACAATTAAAATTTTTTGCTTTTGTCATGAAGGTAACGTATTTTGTATGCCTTGGATGAAAATAAGTCATTTGCCTATTTACCAAGAGGACAATTGAATTTTGTATGTTGGAAGGCTTTGTGGTCTTACACTCTTATTATTCCTTTTCCAAATATACAGCATTGAAGTCATTGTAGCTAATAACGTTTTCATTTTCTGATTTTTGTGATTGTTTTACTGAATATGCTGTTAACCTTTCTTTGTTCTTGATAAACAGAGGCCTTATGCCTATTTCATGGAGGACATCTACTCATGGATGATTATCTCTGCAGGTTCATTCCTTTACTTATCTAGAATTATATACATATAATCAGCTAGACTTCCTATTCTAGCTTCCTTATTGTTTTTCTGCATTTTCTATATAAATTGTGTCTTTAGTCCCTATGTTCGGGTTTTATCCTTTGCCTTCGTTATCAGTAAGTATGAACTTGCAATTGAAGTAGACACATGATATGCTATTAATTTGTCAATTTATGTGGTGGCGGCTGTTGTCAAAAACTAATTGAATAGCTTTTACAGACTGGATGGCTGTTTTAGTGTGCTCATTTTCCATGAAAGGATTGATTGATGAGTCAGTGCATCACAGAAGATGGATCTGGTACTCGTGGTTTACTGCCATTGTTCCTGCAATGTTCTGGTTATATTACATGTTGAGGTAAGTTCATAGATAACCACCAAATAATCATGGTCACCATATGGAATTGAAAAATCAACTAAGATATAAAAGCATGAAATTACTGGAATATAATATATAATTTAGCTATGGGGTTGGTATACACTATCATAGGGAACTTCTTTGTATTTTAGTACATTTGAACCAATGCATATTCAAGAAAGCATTCAAGAAAATCAAGATGTTATGCCTGCTCTGGTAATATTTTCCATTCTATAACTGCTTCCTATACTATCTTCAGCTATTCTTTCTGCTGTTTATATCCCCCTTCAAATATGTGCTATTTCCGGTGCTTCCCTCACCTCTAATATATAACACTAATTTTCTTATAGGCTGCCTAAATTCCGTTGGGATGTTATCTTTCTGCCATTTGGTCCTCTTGGGTAGGCGCTGTTAATAATATATTCTTTTCTTTGATCTTTTATTCCCTTTTACTTATTTAATTTGTGTAGCACTAAACAGGTAAGTTTGTTGCTTGGTTACTAACTTACTATGCTGCTGCAGGGGAGCCACAATCTGCCTCTACGTGGATCATTTGCTAAGCGAGTCATCAGAAGAGATAAGAAAGCTTCGTGGGTACATGTATAGCTATAAAGCAGGCTAGAATGGACATTGTGCCCTGGTGACATGGGAAGCAATTTTTGGAACGGATTGACCGGATAACCTGTGAATTATTTTCAATCAGTCATATGGATTGAGGCTGATACCCTTATCAGCCAACAGCAGGGAGAGTTAAGATAGGAACAGTCACCTGATCAGAGAGCAAGTGACATGGTTTAAGGTGGCATCTGGTGGAGTGGCGATGTTTTGGTGAGATGTGGTAGTAGCAATTTTGGATGCTATAATAATTTTCGTTTTACTGAGCAACTTAGTGAATCACATTTCTCTAAAGTTTATGCAAGTTGTGTCATTGCTGTTAATCAAAAGAATTTTATAACTGTTCGTACCTTGCGTGAATTTGCCATTACGGCTGACAAGTTTAGACTTTAGACATGTTAACTTACATGGGTATTGAATTGTTTGCAAAGTAGGTTGGATATTGAAAAAGAACAATTGAACTTTTTGTGGGAATTTCAGTGGGTTCCTTGCTTTATTGGCTGAAGATAGGCAGCATAATGCTAAGCGAATACCTCTGATTTTTGCTTGTGAATAAGAAGAAAAGTCGTGGAAGAAGCTAATTGTTGTGGAGGAATGAAGACTATGATTGATGCTACGCTTCAACGCAAGGCTTGTATCCAGAAGATATTGAGATTCTTATGCTCTCCAAAGTTATATCGGGTAAAATTAAGGGAAAAAGAAGTTGCTGTTAATCAGCACAAGTCATAATTTAATATTAAGGAAATACACAAGAAATATAAAACCCTTGATGAATGGATAAAATTGAATTTTCATTAGAACATAGCATAGCATCAATTTTGTTTGTTGCGATGGAGTTTAAAAGTTAAAACAGTGTTCAACTTTATACAACTACATATAAATGACGAATTGCACAAAATGCAAATCGGACTTTATTCATATTGAATAAATTAAGTACATCCTTGTGTTGTGAGAAGTAAACAGAATATCGTTTCCTGGCCATGCTCAGGAAAATATTTATACAAAGCTCTCTAATGAATGAAATACAATACTGTGGAGATAAATATCTGATTTATATATAAAACCCAGCAAATCCACTATTCATGCTATAAAACTACATCTCTACCTTGTGCAAGAGAAGTGCAACTGGAAATCAAAATCATAGATCTGCTCTACCAGGATATCGTGGGAAGGGAATCACGTCTCTAATATTTTCCAAGCCCGTGGCAAAAAGAATCATCCTCTCAAAGCCAAGACCAAATCCAGAGTGTTTAACTGTTCCATACCGCCTCAGATCAAGGTACCATTCATACGGCTCAAGAGGTAACCCCATCTCCTTAATTCTGCAAAATGTAAATAAGTATAGACAATGTGAGCTATCTTCTGTGGACGGAAACAAATCACCAGGCAGGGTAAGCAGACAAATTTTGTCTCTTCATACCTTTCTTGAATGACATCATATCTCTCTTCCCTTTCGCTCCCACCAACCAACTCTCCAACCTGAATTTAGTTTGAAAGCTTTTATTATGCCAACAAACAATGAAACTATGTATCTTGATATCTCATCAGCATCCACGTACTGAAGACAATGTTCCAAATCAAATCGACAGATCCATACCTTTGGGACAAGAACATCCATAGCAGCTACAGTCTTTGAGTCATCATTGACTCGCATGTAGAATGCTTTGATTTCTTTTGGATAGTTATAGACAATGACAGGCTTCTGAAACTTTACCTCTGTTAGGTACCTGCATAACACCATGCCCCCATGATATCATTCAACACAAATCAATAACAAGAAGAACTTGAAAATACAAATCTAAACCTACCTTTCATGCTCAGATGCCAAGTCGATTCCCCATTTCACTTCATTCTCAAACTTTTTACCATTCTTCACAGCCTCCTCAAGGATTTCCACTGCTTCTGTATAAGTAACTCGAACAAAGGGTGTTGAAGAAACCATTTTCAAACGATCAATGCAACCTTTATCAAACTTGTCAGCCATAAATTCCATATCTTCTAGACAATTGTCAAGTAACCACTGACACAAAAACTTCACGTATGCTTCGGCACAGTTCATATCATCCTACACGACAAAGTACAGCAGAAAATCAATATCTAAGGCCAGGTGAAAGCATCAGTTCCAAACATAGGAGGAGTTGGAAGGGATATGGGCAGTTGAACTGCGCATGCAACAAAGTTAACACCGGAGAGGAAAAAATAACCCGGAAGCATATTTCCTAAAACTTGAAACAATGGCCATTGACGATATGTCCATTGGTCAGAGAGATAGTCCGAGTTTCACATACCTTTAATTCAGCAAATGCAATTTCAGGTTCTACCATCCAAAATTCTGCCAAATGCCTGGAAGTGTGAGAATTCTCTGCACGAAACGTTGGCCCAAATGTATATACACCACCAAGAGCAGAAGCATAGGACTCGACTTGAAGCTGGCCCGAAACAGTCAAAAACGCTTGGCGGGCAAAGAAATCATTAGTATAATCCACCTTTCCATCCTTTTGAGGTATACCAGGCTTCAACTTAGATCTCTCCTCCAACTTGGAGAGACTCTCCTTAGCTTGTTTAAGCTCATCCACAGAAGCATTAACTTCTGCCTTGCTTGCTTTAGCAGATTTCAACTGGGAAACAATATCTCCTTTCTCCTTCACAACAAGTCTAGCAGCTTCTACATCAGCTTGGGTCGGAAGAGGATTCTGCGCTAGTTCCTTCTCCAGTTTCTCTGCCTCACTCAGCAAAGTTGTAACTTGAAACATCTCCCCAGCACCTTCACAATCACTGGTCGTGATAATCGGAGTGTGCACATAAAGGAATCCTTGGTTATGGAAAAAGGTATGTGTAGCATAAGCAAGAGCGTGTCGAATTCGGGCAACAGCAGAGATCTGCAGCCATACACGACTATCTCATCAGAAACATAACCTCTCTTCAATTATCAAAATACTCTTGCAATAAACTAGGAAATTGAAAACAACATAAAAATACTAAAAAGAAATAGAAAGAACGGATTTTGGGAATATTACGGTGTTGGTTCGGGAACGAAGGTGAACGAAATCACGCAAGAACTCGAGGGTGAGTCTAGTTTTGGGCAAAGGGTACTTGGCGGGATCGACGGGACCAACATGGAGTACCTTCTGGGCGCGAAGCTCCACCTTCTGCTTGCCCTTAGGGTTTGGGTGCGCCTTGAGCTCGCCGTCGACGACGACGCAGGTTCCGGTGGGGACCAGCTGCCCAAGGTCTCCTAGGGAAGCATCCACGATGATCTGCAAGTTTGCGGCGGACGATCCGTCGTTGAGCTCCAAGAAGGCGAATGCGTCCTTGTCGGCTTTCCTCCCTGTCTTCACCCACCCACCCACACGGGCTTTCCGGCCCACCAGGCCCGAGCCGCGGTCGGGCCGGGAGACTATGGATCGGATGGGGACACGGTCGGAGAATTGGGCTCTGGGGACTTCATCGGCGTCGTTGAGTGATACGGCTGCCAGTTGGTCCCGCATTGGCGGCGGCGGAGAGGAGAGTGTTTAAGCTGAGAAGTAGAGTGAGCGAGAGAGAGAGAGATCCGGAATGAACAGAAATTATTTTTTATATTGACAAATAAATGGTGTAATGCAACATTATTGGCTACTGGGGTGATATATCAGTTGCAGTTTGCTCTGACACAACACGCAGCTTGTGTGCTGCCTCAAAAGGCAGGTAGCGTGGAGCTGACGCAGCGAATCAGCTTTCCCCAATACGCAGGAATGCGTGCTGCTCGTTTACCAGTGTGTATCAAAACATTCTAGACACTTTATTTCGTCAATCAAACTACTGCTATCATAAATCATAATACATGAGCATTCACGTTGTTTTATCTCCAATGTAGAGACCTCTCCGGATTTTAGGCTGATTCATTTCTGAGGTGGAATTTTCTTCGGATTATCAATTTTTGTCTACAAGGCATATTTTTTGGATGCTGATTTGGTGGTGATGGTCAAAGTTCTTCGGGATTTTCTCGTACGTGGAGTTGGATTTTCTAATAATTTGGTATAAACGTGATGATTGTCTTCAACCTTAGATACCAGGATTTGACTCTGTCTCACTGTCGTCAATCAGACAAGATACGTAGCTTCTGAAACTTTTGTCTTCGAAAGTAAGAATGTTTCTTTGTTAGGTTTTTGTTTCCTCCTATTTCAATTTTCGATTTTTATTAGTGCTGCAAAGGATGGTTTATTTATACGGTTTTCATTATTTTTAAGTCCCCAAGAAATTTACCATCCGACAGTTTTGACCCCCACAAAATTTAACTAAGATTTTGACCCTGAGGTTCTCAGATATCCCCCAAATACGTCTCCAAAACCGTTTGATCCGGTTAAAGTGGTGACGTGTCAGGTCAATTGTGACATGTCACCTTTAGGACATTTTGGTCCCCATCCACGTTGGACAAAACGACGTCGTATTGGAACTAGTGGCAAAACGACGTCGTTTCAGGGAGGACAAATTCGTCCCCACTTAGACAGAGAATGCAAACGGCGTCATTTTCATGTTGGGGACCTATTTGTCTTATAATAGTATCTTAGGGGACCTATTTGACCTATAATTTGTGATGTTAAAAGAAGCTATATTTACTTCAACGCAAACTTTAAAAACACATTGACATTGGTCTGTTCATTTATCAAAATGGTAACATAAACCTGAGAACTCAAACATGTTAACCACACAAATATTTGACTTCAATAGCAACACAAACCAAATCAAGTCAAAGAAGGTTTATTTTCTTTAACACAAACTAAACGAAACCATTCTAAATAACATAACGTCTTCTTCTTCCAACATAACAAAAGGTGGTAACATAACTAAGACAACAACTTTCACACTAATTCTTAGAAGCATCATTTCTTGAAAGACTGGTTCAACCCTCGTGTGCAACAAGTGGCACAGTATCTAAGTTGTTCAAATTCATTCCAATACGAGGGTTGAACCAGTCTTTCAAGAAATGATGCTTGTAACAGCCCAGACCACCCGCTAGCACGATATTGTCCGCTTTGGCACACAAGGCCTCATGATTTTACCTTTGACGATAGGGATGCTAGTCGAAACCCCCACACTCACTCGTCAAAACGCGTCATGCTAGGGAGAGGTATCCGCATCCTTATAAGGCATGCTTCATTCCCCTCCCCAACCGATGTGGGACCTTACAATCCACCCCCTAAGGGAGCCTAGCGCCCTCGCTGGCACATCGATTCGGGCTCTGGCTCTGATACCATCTGTAACAGCCCAAACCACTCGCTAGCACGATATTGTCCGCTTTGGCACACAAGACCTCACGGTTTTGCCTTTGACGATAGGGATGCTAGCCGAAGGCCACCACACTCACTCGTCAAAACGCGTCATGCTAGGGAGAGGTATCCACACCCTTATAAGGCATGCTTCGTTCCCCTCCCCAACTGATATGGAGCCTTACAATGCTTCTAAGAATTAGTGTGAAAGTTGTTGTCTTAGTTATGTTACTACCTTTTGTTATGTTGGAGGAAAAAGACGTTATGTTATTTAAAATGGTTTTGTTTAGTTTGTGTTGAAGAAAATAAACCTTCTTTTAACTTGATTTGGTTTGTGTTGCTATTGAAGCCAAATATTTGTGTGGTTAACATGTTTGAGTTCTCAGGTTTATGTTACTATTTTGATAAATGAACAGACCAATGTTAATGTGTGTTTAAGGGTTTGCGTTGAAGTAAATATAACTTTTTTTAACATCACGAATTATAGGTCAAATAGGTCCCCTAAGATACTATTATAAGACAAATAGGTCCCCAACATGAAAACGACGCTGTTTGCATTCTCTGTCTAAGTGGGGACGAATTTGTCCTCCCCGAAACGACGTCGTTTTGCCACTGGTTCCAATACGACGTCGTTTTGTCCAGCGTGGATGGGGACCAAAATGTCCTAAAGGTGACATGTCACAATTAACCTGACACGTCACCACTTTAACCGGATCAAACGGTTTTGGGGACGTATTTGGGGGATATCTGAGAACCTCAGGGTCAAAATCTTAGTTAAATTTTGTGGATGACAAAACTGTCGGATGGTAAATTTCTTGGGGACCTATTTGGGGTATTACTCTAAATTAGTGCTGCAAAGGATAGTTTATTTATACGGTTTTCATTTATTTTGTATTTACGTGTTTTTGTTATTTTAACTATGTTCTTCTATTATGTAGTTATTTTAATATTTTTTGTGACCGAAAAAAAAACAAACAACAATCAAGAAAAGGAAAACGAAATAAGAAACTGCTTAAAAAACTGTTTAAGAAAGGCAGTCCAGTTGAATAATACTCTCAAACTTTTTCTAAGGCAATATAAGCTTCACTTGGGAAGAAAGGATCTAGATTACTGTCTTTGTTATGATATCTGCTACTGTGTTTGCATCTCTCAATATCTATCGAAAATCAGTACGCTATTTCCAAGACATGATATCTCGAATTTTCAATAACAAATGATCAATAAAACCAAAACAATCCTGAAAATTATTGATAATAATAAAGGCCTCTACACAGTCTGTCTTACATATAGCATCTCTTTGCCTGAGTCCCAGGCTAAAAGAGAACCTCTCTAAATAGCAAACAACTCTCCTTACAGAATATTATGACTCTCAATTGTTCTCAGATAGCCTCGTTGCCACCTTCCCTTCCAATATCTGCGAACACAGGAAAAACCAACCCGAGCACCATTGCTAGGATAGCTAACATCACAATTAATTTTAAAGGTGCCCACCAAGAGGGGAATCCAAGAGCCACTAATGATGGAGGGGATGACACTCGTTGCAACTCAAAAATATGCTGGAGCTCTTTTTCCAAGGACAATGCCATACTAATCATCTTGTCCGTAATCAAAGGCTCGTGGGGATGAAAGATCTTGTTATTCCTCCAACGCCAAATCCACCAGAGACCAGAAAAGAATCTAATGGAGAGCTATTTGCTATTATGTAAGAACAAACTCATCAAATTCAGAGGTTGACCACAAATCCCCCAAAGCTTGTCAAATTAGTTGGACTTTTGGACAATCCCAAATGCAATGTAAAACCGATCCTTGACCTGAGAAATATCGTGGACAGCTATTCGTGTGCAAAATGCCCCTCCTAAAATGAAATGCAGCAACAGGGAGAGCCTCCCAAAGACATAGTCAGGCCAAGAATTTGTGCTTTTTTGGAACCTGTTAACACCAAAGCCAAAGCCAATTCTCCCTATCCTCCCAACTAAACATCTTCTTATTGACCCACTGGCGTTAGGATTTTTGCTAGTAAAGAATTTGTAAAAATATAGTAGCGTTGTAAGTATAGATTCTAAACCAACTAGAAAATCCATTCGTACAAACTTTTTTGTTGTCACAAGTAACAAACCCCTTTAAAATTGATAACCGAGTATTTAAACCTCGGGTCGTCTTCTCAAGGAATTGCAGGGAAGTATGAATTATTATTGGTTATGGAAAAGTATATTTTGAGGTTTTGAAAATGGTTGAACAAGTAATGTAAAATAACAAGTCGTTAAAATAATAACTAATAAAGCTTTTGGCAAGGTATGAGAACTAGAGGTCCTATCCCGGTTATCCTTATCAATTGTGATAAGAATTGTATTTTTCTCCCACTAAGTCAACTTCTAACTATGAAGGTAAGTCAAGTGGAGGAATTAATTTTGATTCCTCAGGTCCTAGTCTTTCCTTGGGAAAGGCTAGAGTTATTGGAACTCGAATTAATTCTTGAAAAATTCCAATTTTCAGTCAACAATGAGTTTGATAACTCAAGAGTTACCAATTGATCAACCAAAGCCAAAAGGAAAGAAAATCTATTCGAATGAAAATAAATTGGATAAAGCTAAAGCATCCATAAGATATAAGTATGAAATACCTCAATTTATATTAAATAAAGAAAATCCTAACATGAATGACTCATAAGCCAAATTGGCAACATATGTAATATAAGCATTAAATTATCTGAGAGTAAAAGAGAAAATAAATAAGAAAGGAACATTGAACCTGATATGAAGATGAAATAATCCTGAAGTGAAAAGAAATCCTAATCCTAAAACCTAAGAGAGAGGAGAGAACCTCTCTCTCTAAAAACTACATCTAAAACCTAAAATTGAATTATGAAAGCATTCATATGAATGGATGCATTCCCCCACTTTGTAGCCTCTAATCTGTACTTTCTGGGCCAAAAACTAGGTCAGAAACAACCCAGAAATTGCTAATTTTGAAATCTGGTACGTACAAGTTACGGGAAAATGACGCGGAGGCATCATCTACGCGTTTGCGTGGAATGAGATTCGCAGATGCGACGCGGACGCGTCATCCACGCGTTCGCGTTGTTTTACTTTGGGTAAGCTATAGCAAATTATATATCGTTGCCCCGGATGTTAGCTTTCCAACGCAACTGGAACCGCATCATTTGGACCTTTGTAGCTCAAGTTATGACCATTTGAGTGCGAAGAAGTCAGGCTGGACAGCTTAGCAGTTTCTTCAACTTCTTGTATTCCTTCCACTTTTACATGCTTCCTTTCCATCCTCTGAGCCATTCATGCCCTGTAATCCCTGAAATCACTTAACACACATATCAAGGCATCGAATGATAATAAGAGAGGATTCAAATAAAAGAAAATAAAAGCCAAGGAAGCATGTTTTCAATCATAGCACAAAATTAGGAAGGAGAATGTAAACCCATGCATTTTGTTTGAATAAGTGTATAAAAGATTGATAAAATCCACTCAATTAAGCATAAGATAAACCATAAAATAGTAGTTTATCAACCTCCCCACACTTAAACATTAGCATGTCCTCATGCTAAGCTCAAGAGAAGCTATAAAGAAGTGAAGAGGAATGATAGAGAGTATGCAATGCACCCTATCTATGTGAATGCAACTACATGCAAAATGTTTCTACCTACTTGGTTAAAAGTAAATAAGTTCTTCAAGACAAATATGAATCAAATTCCACTAATTCAAATTATACAATAAAAGACAAGTAAACTTATAAGAAGATGGCTCATGAAAGCAGGGAACATAGACTCTAAGCATTGAACCCTTACTGGTAGTGTATATCACTCTATTCTCTCAAGTGTATAGGGTTATTCACTCTACTCTTCCCTAGTCATGCTTTCTAAACCTTGTTCTTCATCTAACCAATCAACAAATATTTAGCATACCAATGCAAACCTCATGAGGTCTTTTCAGGGTTGTAATGGGGCTGAGGTAAAGGTAAGGATATATATATAAGGCTAAGTGAGCTAACAAAGTGAATCCTTGATTAGTCTAAGATCTCACCTAATATACACACTTTATATAATTTAAAATGCTTTACCTAGCTACCCAAATTTTCCCACTTTTGTATTACACGCTCATGTATCAAACTTGTTTTTGAGTTTTGTCCTATGTGCATTGATTCTTTTTATTTTGCATTTGGGGTAATATATTTTTTTTGTATCCCCTTATTTAATTACTTAATAATATATTTTTTTCTTTTTTTTTTCAATGCACATGGTAATTTAATTATTTTGATTTCACATGAGTATGCTTCCCAAATTTTCAAATAACATATTCAATTCAATTCCCTACTTTTTTCTATCATCCCATGTTCACATAAAATTTCCCACACTTAAATTATACACAATATCTATCTTAAGCTAACCAAGGATTCAACTTGAGATTTTTATTTTGTTTTTCTGCTTAAGGCTAGTAATGTGGTTTATAGAATAAGAGGGGATTAAAAGGCTCAAGGGGGCTAACAAAGATGATTTAAAAGGGTAGGCTTTATTTGGGATAAGTGAGTTAATAATCAAAAATGGCCTCAATCATATGCAGCATGTACATACACTAAATAATGGACATATAGAATGGAACAAAGCAACGATTGCAATCATAGAGAAGAAAACACACAAGAATAAAAATTTTATGGTTAAATAATGTAACCATGTAAATAAGCTCAAATCTCACAGGTTGTGTGTTCTTTGGCTTGAAAACCATGTTCCAATTTACAATCTTCAAACAAATTTAACACATAGAAAATTTTAATTTTTTTTATTTAGTGAAAATTTTCAAAAATAGGGTCTTAAGAAGAAACTTATTATTTTTCAACCAAGTAGTACTTAAATGCAAACAATCAACTACACATGCAATCTATTATGCAATGCAACAATGAACAAACAAAGAAAATAGAATATTGGTGTTAAGAAGAGAATAACTAACCCGTGGAGATCGGTATCGACCTTCCCACACTTAAAGATTGTACCGTCCTCGGTGCATATAAAGATGTGCAGGTGGCGGGGGTTGTGGTTCCTCAGCTGTTGCTCGTTGTAGAGGCTTTCTCTTTACCTATTCTGGTGGCCAGCCTGAAAAAGGGAGAAGAGAAAAGGACATGAAGTCAAAGGGATAGAGCAAAGAGGAGGGCGGTATGAGTGATAATCATGCCAAGTAAGGAAAATAGTGAATGAAAGACATGGTCGCGATTCCATGTGATCAGTTCTTCAATGGAAATATAGCAAGGCATGGGGAGTATTGGATGCAAGATGTTTATTAGCATGCCGGCAAGGGCATGAGTAGCATAGATCAAGCATCAAAGATTAAAAATGTATTATTACTCGTAACAAACCGACAATGACGTTTGTATTGACAATTATAATTAAATAATAAAATGTGGAAAGAGTTTTGTGAAAAACAGGTATTAGAGTAGTAGGATAACATAAAAGTAGTACATGATGCCATACGGGCTTTTTCACAAACACATAGCATGCATGGTAAATAAGTTATTGAAAGTATTCAGTTGAACATGCAAGCAACCCTTTTAAAAAAATTATATAATTGTCAAACAATTCTTTGAATAATCACAAGTAAAATAAATAAATTTCTAACACCAATAAAAATAATGCAGTGAATAAAACTATGCAAATAAATTAAATGGAAGTGAAGAGGGATGAGAAGAAGAAAGTAAGAAAAGGAAGAAGAAAGAAGAAAAGAAATAAGAAAGAAATAAGAAGGAAAAGAAAAGATAAGATATTTGGCTGATCTGGAAAATGGTGCGGCACATGTGACGCGGACGCGTGGGGCACACGCTCGCGCGGGTAGCATGTAAGTGAGGTGACGCGGGAGCGTCGGTCACGCAGACTGATGAGCGGATAATTTATACGCCTTTTGGCATTGTTTTTAGGTAGTTTTTAGTAAGTTCAAGCTACTTTTAGGGATGTTTTCATTAGTTTTTATGTTAAATTCACATTTCTGGACTTTACTATGAGTTTGTGTGTTTTTCTGTGATTCAGGTAATTTCTGGCTGAAATTGAGGGACTTGAGCAAAACTCTGAAAAAGGCTGACAAAAAGGACTGCTGATGCTGTTGGAATCTGACCTCCCTGCACTCGAAATGGATTTTCTGGAGCTACAGAACTCCAAATTGCGCGTTCTCAACGGCGTTGGAAAGTAGACATCCAGAGCTTTCCAGCAATATATAATAGTCCATACTTTATTCGGAAATTGACGACGTAACTTGGCGTTGAACGCCAAGTTCATGCTGCTGTCTGGAGTTAAACGCCAGAAAAACGTCATGATCCGGAGTTGAACGCCCAAAACACGTCATAACTCGGAGTTCAACTCTAAGAGAAGCCTCAACTCGTGGATTGATCAAGCACAGCCCAAGCATACACCAAGTGGGCCCCGGAAGTGGATTTATGCATCAATTACTTACTCATGTAAACCCTAGGAGCTAGTTTATTATAAATAGAATATTTAACTATTGTATTAGACATCTTTTGACAGTTTAATCTCTTGACTGTTTAGCCTTTGATTATTTGGTCTCTTGATCACTCAGGGGGCTGGCCATTCGGCCATGCCTGAACCTTTTACTTATATATTTTCAACGGTGGAGTTTCTGCACACCATAGATTAAGGGTGTGGAGCTCTGCTGTACCTCAAGTTTCAATACAATTACTATTACTTTTTATTCAATTCTCTCTTGTTCTTATTCCAAGATATACGTTGCACAACACTTTGATGAATGTGATGATCCGTGACACTCATCATCATTCTCATATATGAACGCGCGTGATTGACAACCACTTCCGTTCCACCTTAGGCCGGGCGCATATCTCTTAGATTCCCCAACAGAATCTTCGTGGTATAAGCTAGATAGATGGCAGCATTCATGAGGATCCGGAAAGTCTAACCTTGTCTGTGGTATTCCGAGTAGGATTCCGGTATTGAATGACTGTGACGAGCTTCAAACTCCTGAAGGTTGGGCGTGATGACAAACGCAAAAGAATCAATGGATTCTATTCCAACCTGATTGAGAACCGACAGATGATTAGCCGTGCTGTGACAGAGCATTTGGACCATTTTCACTGAGAGGATGGGATGTAGCTATCAACCAAGGGTGATGCCTACAGACGATTAGCCGTGCAGTGACAGCGCATAGGACCATTTTCCCGAGAGGATTAAAAGTAGCCATTGATGATAGTGATGCCCTACATACAGCTTGCCATGGAAAGGAGTAAGAAGGATTGAAGGAAGAGCGAATAGTGAAGTAGAGTTTCAAGAGGAACACAGCATCTCCATACACCTATCTGAAATTCCCACTATTGATTTACATAAGTATTTCTATCCCTTTTTATTTTCTATTTTATTATTAATTTTCGAAACCATAAACCAATTTAATCTGCCTAACTGAGATTTACAAGGTGACCATAGCTTGCTTCATACCAATAATCTCTGTGGGATCGACCCTTACTCACGTAAGGTTTATTACTTGGACGACCCAGTACACTTGCTGGTTAGTTGAACGGAGTTGTGAATTCAAATAGAGCCAATTATTAAATTTCATACAAGTACAAAGACAATAAATCACAATTTTGTCCACCAAGTTTTTGGCGCCGTTGCCGGGGATTGTTCGAGTATGGACAACTGACGGTTCATCTTGTTGCTCAGATTAGGTAATTTTCTTTTCAAAAATCTTTTTCAAAATTTTTCTTTTATTTTTCGTTTTTCTAAACTTTATTTTCGAAAAAATTAATAAAAATTCAAAAAAATTCATAAAATCATAAAAATAAAAAATTATTTTGTGTTTCTTGTTTGAGTCTTGAGTCAATTTTTAAGTTTGGTGTCAATTGCATGCTTTAAAAATTTTTCTTGCATTTTTTTCGAAAATCCCATGCATTCATAGTGTTCTTCATGATCTTCAAGTTGTTCTTGATAAGTCCTCTTGTTTGATCTTGATGTTTTCTTGTTTTGTGTTGTTTGTTGTTTTTCATATGCATTTTTCGTTTGTTAGAGTCCATGCATTAAAGATTTCTAAGTTTGGTGTCTTGCATGTTTTCTTTGCATCAAAAAATTTTTCAAAATTATGTTCTTGATGTTCATCATGATCTTCAAAGTGTTCTTGGTGTTCATCTTGACATTCATAGCATTTTTGCATGCATTCATTGTTTTGATCTAAAAAAATTTCATGCATTGAGTATTTTTGTTGTTTTTCTCTCTCATAATTAAAAATTCAAAAATAAAAAAATATCTTTTCCTTATTTCTCTCCAAATTTTCGAAAATTTGAGTTGACTTAGTCAAAAATTTTCAAAATTAGTTGTTTCTTACAAGTCAAGTCAAAATTTCAATTTTAAAAATCTTATCTTTTCAAAATCTTTTTCAAAAATCATATCTTTTTCATTTTTTTATTTATTTTTGAAAATTTTAAAAAATTATTTTTCAAAAAAAATCTTTTTCTTAGCTTTTATATCTAATTTTCGAAAATTAGCTAACAATTAATGTGATTGGTTCAAAAATTTGAAGTTTGTTACTTTCTTGTTAAGAAAGGTTCAATCTTTAAATCCTAGAATCTTATCTTGTAGTTTCTTGTTAGTTAAGTCATTTTAAAAATTAAATCTTTTTTTCAAAATATCTTTTTATTAAAATTTTTATCTTATCTTTTTATCTTATCCTTTTCAAAATTTTATATTTTTCAAAATTTGATTTCAAAAATATCTTATCTAACTTCTTTTCTTCTTATCTTTTTAAAATTTAATTTCAATATCTTTTTCAATCAACTAACTAACTTTTTGTTTGTCTCTTATCTTTTTCAAAACCACCTAACTACTTCTCCCTCTTCTATTTTCGAAAATATCTCTCTCTTTTTCAAAAATTCTTTTTAATTAACTAATTGTTTCATGTTTTAATTTTAATTACATTTTATCTCTAAATTTCGAAAATTACTAACCCCTTTTTCAAAAATTATTTTCGAAATATCCCTTCTCTTTTCTTCTTCTATTTAATTATTTAATTACTAACACTTCTCTTCACCTCTCTTCATCTAAAAATCCGAACCCATCCTTCTTCACTCTTTTCCCCTTTCTTTTTCTACTAACATAAAGGAATCTTTATACTGTGACATAGAGGATTCCTCTTTCTTTTCTTGTTTTCTTCTCTTTCATATGAGCAGGAACAGGGATAAAGGCACTCTTGTTGAAATTGATCAAGAACCTGAAAGGACTCTGAAGAGAAAATGAAGAGAAGCTAAATTACAACAATCCAGAAACAACCTTTTAGAAATTTTCGAACAAGAGAAGGAAATGGCAGCCGAAAATAATAATAATGCAAGGAGAATGCTTGGTGACTTCACAAAGCCAACATCCAAGTTTGATGGAAGAAGCATCTCCATTCCTGCCATTGGAGCCAACAACTTTGAGCTGAAACCTCAGCTAGTTGCCTTAATGCAACAAAACTGCAAGTTTTATGGACTTCCATCTGAAGATCCTTATCAGTTTTTAACTAAGTTCTTGCAGATCTGTGAAACTGTAAAGACGAATGGAGTTGATCCTGAAGTCTACAGACTCATGCTTTTCCCTTTTGCTGTAAGAGATAGAGCTAGAATATGGTTGGATTCACAACCCAAGGATAGCCTGGACTCATGGGATAAGCTGGTCACTGCCTTCTTGGATAAATTCTTTCCTCCTCAGAAGCTGAGCAAGCTGATAGTGGATGTTCAAACCTTCAAACAAAAAGATGGTGAATCCCTTTATGAAGCTTGGGAAAGATACAAGCAGCTGACCAAAAGATGTCCATCTGACATGTTTTCAGAATGGACCATATTAGATATATTCTATTATGGTCTCTCTGAATTTTCGAAAATGTCATTGGACCATTCTGCAGGTGGATCTATTCACCTGAAGAAAATGCCTGAAGAGGCTCAAGAACTCATTGACATGGTTGCAAACAACCAATTCATGTACACTTCTGAGAGGAATTCCGTGAATAATGGGATACCTCAGAAGAAAGGAGTTCTTGAAATTGATGCTCTGAATGCCATATTGGCTCGAACAAAGTGTTGACTCAACAGGTCAACATGATCTCTCAAAATCTGAATGGATGGCAACATGCATCCAACAGTACTAGAGAGGCAGCTTCTGAAGAAGCTTATGATCCTGAGAACCCTGCCATGGCAGAGGTTAATTACATGGGTGAACCTTATGGAAACACCTATAACTCATCATGGAGAAATCATCCAAATTTCTCATGGAAGGATCAACAAAAGCCTCAACAAGGCTTTAACAATGGTGGACGCAACAGGCTGAACAATACCAAGCCATATCCATCATCTTCTCAGCAACAGACAGAGAATTCTGAACAAAACACCTCTAATTTAGCCAATGTAGTCTTTGATCTGTCAAAGGCCACTTTCAGTTTCATGAGTGAAACAAGATCCTCCATTAGAAATCTGGAGGCACAAGTGGGCCAGCTGAGTAAGAAAGTCATTGAAACTCCTCCCAGTATTCTCCCAAGCAATACAGAAGAGAATCCAAAAGGAGAGTGCAAGGCCATTGATATAATCAATGTGGCCGAATGCACAAGGGAGGAGGAGGACGAAAATCCTAGTGAGAAAGACCTCCTGGGACGTCCCTCAAGTAAGAAGGAGTTTCCTATTAAGGATCCAAAGGAATCTGAGGCTCATATAGAGACCATAGAGATTCCATTAAATCTTCTTCTGCCATTCATGAGCTCTGAAGACTATTCTTCCTCAGAAGAGGATGAAGATGTAACTGGAGAGCAAGTTGCTCAATATTTAGGAGCTATCATGAAGCTGAATGCCAAGTTATTTGGTAATGAGACTTGGGAAAGTGAACCTCCCCTGCTCATTAATGAACTAGATACTTGGATTCAGAAAATTCTACCTCAAAAGAAACAAGATCCTGGCAAATTCTTAATACCTTGTACCATAGGCACCATGATCTTTGAAAAAGCTCTGTGTAATCTGGGGTCAGGGATAAATCTTATGCCACTCTCTGTAATGGAGAAACTGGGAATCATTGAGGTACAACCTGCCTTGTTCTCATTACAATTGGCAGACAAGTCATTGAGACAAGCTTATGGAATAGTAGAGGACGTGTTAGTAAAGGTTGAAGGCCTTTACATCCCTGCTGATTTCATAATCTTAGACACTAGGAAGGAAAAGGATGATTGCATCATCCTTGGACGACCTTTCCTAGCCACAGCAAGAGCTGAGATAGATGTCAACAGAGGTGAATTAGTCCTTCAATTGAATGGGGACTACCTTGTGTTTAAGGCACATGGCCATCCCTCTGTGACAAAAGAGAGTAAGCATGAAGAGCTTCTCTCAGTTCAGAGTCAAGAAGAGCCCCCACAGTCAAACTCTAAGTTTGGTGTTGGGAGGCCACAACCAAACTCTAAGTTTGGTGTTAAGACCCCATATCCAAACTCTAAGTTTGGTGTCGGCAACTATACAACATTGACCTGATCACCTTGTGGCTCCATGAGAGCCACTGTCAAGCTATTGACATTAAAGAAGCGCTTGTTGGGAGGCAACCCAATTTTATTTATCTAATTCTATTTTATTCTATTTTATTGTTATTTTGTGTTTTATTAGGTACATGATCATGAGGAGTCACGAAAAAAATCATAAAAATTAAAAACAGAATCAAAAACAGCAGAAGAAAAAATTCACACCCTGGAGGACGCACAGGCTGGCGTTCAATGCCAGTAAGATGCATCTGGCTGGCGTTCAACGCCAGAACAGAGCATCATTCTGGCGCTGAACGCCAGAAACAAGCAACATTCTGGCACTGAACGCCAGGAATGTGCCCAGAGAAGAAAAGCTGGCGCTGAACGCCAGTAACAAGCATGAAACTGGCGTTCAACGCCAGAAACATGCTTTACATGGGCGTTGAACGCCCAGAATGTGCACCACACGGCGTTTAAACGCCAGAATGGTGCACAAAGGCAATTTACATGCCTATTTGGTGCAGGGATGGAATTCCTTGACACCTCAGGACCTGTGGACCCCACAGGATCACCTCAGGATCTGTGGACCCCACAGGATCCCCACCTAACATATTCCCACCTTACCTCCTAATCCTATTTTACTCTTCCCCATGTCACACTTCCCAACAACTTCAATCTCTGAATCTCTCTTCCCAATAAAACACTCTTTCCCAAAACCCTTCACCATTCACATCCATCCACTCTTCCCCATAAACCCCACCTACCTTCAAAAATTCAAAACCAATTTTCCCACCTATTCCCACCCTAAATGGCCGAATACACACTACCCCCTCTCCCTATAAATACCCTTCCATTCTACTTATTTTTCACACAACACAAACCCCTCTTCTCCCACTTAGCCGAACCTACCTCTCTCCCTCTCTACCATATTTTATTCTTCTTCTTCTTCTCTTCTTTCTTCTCTTGCTCGAGGGCGAGCAATATTTTAAGTTTGGTGTGGTAAAAGCATAAGCTTTTTGTTTATCCATTACCATCAATGGCACCTAAGGCCGGAGTATCCTCTAGAAATGGAAAAGGGAAGACAAAAGCTTCCACCTCCGAGTCATGGGAGATGGAAAGATTCATCTCCAAGAGCCATCAAGACCACTTCTATGATGTTGTGGCAAAGAAGAAGGTGATCCCTGAGGTCCCTTTCAAGCTCAAGAAAAATGAGTATCCGGAGATCCGACATGAAGTCCGAAGAAGAGGTTGGGAAGTCCTAACCAACCCCATGCAACAAGTCGGAATCTTAATGGTTCAAGAGTTCTATGCCAATGCATGGATCACTAGGAACCATGATCAAGGTATGAACCCGAGTCCAAAGAATTATCTCACAATGGTTCGGGGGAAATACTTGGATTTTAGTCCGGAAAATGTGAGGTTGGCATTCCACTTGCCCATGATGCAAGGAGATGAACGCCCCTACACTAGAAGGGTCAACTTTGATCAAAGGTTGGACCAAGTCTTTATGGACATTTGTGTGGAAGGAGCTCAATGGAAGAGAGACTCCAAAGGCAAGTCAGTCCAACTAAGAAGACTGGACCTCAAGCCTATAGCTAGAGGATGGTTGGAGTTCATTCAACGCTCCATCATTCCTACTAGCAACCGATCTGAAGTTACTGTGGATCGGGCCATCATGATTCATGGCATCATGATTGGAGAGGAAGTAGAAGTTCATGAGGTCATCTCCAATGAAATCTACAAAATAGCCGACAAGCCCTCACCCATGGCAAGGCTAGCTTTTTCTCACCTTATTTGCCATCTATGTTATTCAGCTGGAGTTATCATAGAAGGAGACATCCTCATTGAAGAGGATAAGCCCATCACCAAGAAGAGGATGGAGCAAGCAAGAGAGACCCTTCACGGTTCTCAAGAGATGCATGAGGAAGCTCATCATCAAGAAATCCCTGAGATGCCTCAAGGGATGCACTTTCCTCCCAACAACTATTGGGAACAACTCAACACTTCCTTAGAAGATTTGAGCCACAATGTGGAACAATTAAGGGTGGAACATCATGAGCACTCCATCATTTTCCAAGAAATAAGAGAAGACCAAAGAGCAATGAGGGAGGAGCAACAAAGGCAAGGAAGGGACTTAGAAGAGCTTAAGAACATCATTGGTCCTTCAAGAAGAAGACGCCACTAAGGTGGATTCATTCCTTGTTCTTTATTTCTTTCTGTTTTTGGTTTTTAATGTTGTGTTTATCTATGTTTTGTGTCTTTATTTCATGATCATTAGTATGTAACCATGCCTTAAAGCTATGAATAAATCCATTAATCCTCCACCTCTCTTAAATGAAAAAATGTTTCAATTCAAAAGAACAAGAAGTACATGAATTTCGAAATTATCCTTGAATTTAATTTAATTATATTGATGTGGTGACAATACTTTTTGTTTTCTGAATGAATGCTTGAACAGTGCATATGTCTTTTGATCTTGTTGTTTATGAATGTTAAAACTGTTGGCTCTTGAAAGAATGATGAACAAAGAGAAATGTTATTGATGATCTGAAAAATCATGAAATTGATTCTTGAAGCAAGAAAAAGCAGTGAAAAAGCAAAAGCTTGCGAAAAAAAAGAGAAAAAAAAATGGCAAAAAAAAAATAGAAAGAAAAAGAAAAAGCAAGCAGAAAAAGCCAATAGCCCTTAAAACCAAAAGGCAAGGGTAAAAAGGATCCAAGGCTTTGAGCATCAATGGATAGGAGGACCCAAGGAAATTAAATCCAGGCCTAAGCGGCTAAATCAAGCTGTCCCTAACCATGTGCTTGTGTCATGAAGGTCCAAGTGAAAAGCTTGAGACTGAGTGGTTAAAGTCGTGATCCAAAGCAAAAAGAGTGTGCTTAAGAGCTCTGGACACCACTAACTGGGGACTCTAGCAAAGCTAAGTCACAATCTGAAAAGGTTCACCCAGTTATGTGTCTGTGGCATTTATGTATCCGGTGGTAATACTGGAAAACAAAGTGCTTAGGGCCACAGCCAAGACTCATAAGTAGCTGTGTTCAAGAATCAACATGCTTAACTAGGAAAATCAATAACACTATCCGAAATTCTAAGTTCCTAAGAGACGCCAATCACTCTAAACTACAAAGGAAAAAGTGAGATGCCAAAACTGTTCAGAAGCAAAAAGCTACAAGTCCCGCTCATCTAATTAGAATTAATATTCATTGATATTTTGGAATTTATAGTATATTCTCTTCTTTTTATCCTATTTGATTTTCAGTTGCTTGGGGACAAGCAACAATTTAAGTTTGGTGTTGTGATGAGCGGATAATTTATACGCTTTTTGGCATTGTTTTTAGGTAGTTTTTAGTAAGTTCAAGCTACTTTTAGGGATGTTTTCATTAGTTTTTATGTTAAATTCACATTTCTGGACTTTACTATGAGTTTGTGTGTTTTTCTGTGATTTCAGGTAATTTCTGGCTGAAATTGAGGGACTTGAGCAAAACTCTGAAAAAGGCTGACAAAAAGGACTGCTGATGCTGTTTGAATCTGACCTCCCTACACTCGAAATGGATTTTCTGGAGCTACAGAACTCCAAATTGCGCGCTCTCAACGGCGTTGGAAAGTAGACATCCAGAGCTTTCCAGCAATATTTAATAGTCCATACTTTATTCGGAAATTGACGACGTAACTTGGCGTTGAACGCCAAGTTCATGCTGCTGTCTGGAGTTAAACGCCAGAAAAACGTCATGATCCAGAGTTGAACGCCCAAAACACGTCATAACTCGGAGTTCAACTCCAAGAGAAGCCTCAGCTCGTGGATTGATCAAGCTCAGCCCAAGCATACACCAAGTGGGCCCCAGAAGTGGATTTATGCATCAATTACTTACTCATGTAAACCCTAGGAGCTAGTTTATTATAAATAGAACATTTAACTATTGTATTAGACATCTTTTGACAGTTTAATCTCTTGACTGTTTAGCCTTTGATTATTCGCTCTCTTGATCACTCAGGGGGCTGGCCATTCGGCCATGCCTGAACCTTTTACTTATGTATTTTCAACGGTGGAGTTTCTGCACACCATAGATTAAGGGTGTGGAGCTCTGCTGTACCTCAAGTTTCAATACAATTACTATTACTTTTTATTCAATTCTCTCTTGTTCTTATTCCAAGATATACGTTGCACAACACTTTGATGAATGTGATGATCCGTGACACTCATCATCATTCTCACATATGAACGCGCGTGATTGACAACCACTTCCGTTCTACCTTAGGCCGGGCGCATATCTCTTAGATTCCCCAACAGAATCTTCATGGTATAAGCTAGATAGATGGCGGCATTCATGAGGATCCGGAAAGTCTAACTTTTTTTGTGGTATTCCGAGTAGGATCCTGGGGATCCGGAAAGTCTAACCTTGTCTGTGGTATTCTGAGTAGGATTCCAGTATTGAATGACTATGACGAGCTTCAAACTTCTGAAGGCTGGGCGTGATGACAAATGCAAAAGAATCAATGGATTCTATTCCAACCTGATTGAGAACCGACAGATGATTAGCCGTGCTGTGACAGAGCATTTGGACCATTTTCACTGAGAGGATGGGATGTAGCTATCAACCAAGGGTGATGCCTCCAGACGATTAGCCGTGCAGTGACAGCGCATAGGACCATTTTTCCGAGAGGATTAAAAGTAGCCATTGATGATAGTGATGCTCTACATACAGCTTGCCATGGAAAAGAGTAAGAAGGATTGAAGGAAGAGCAAATAGTGAAGTAGAGTTTCAAGAGGAACACAGCATCTCCATACACCTATCTGAAATTCCCACTATTGATTTACATAAGTATTTCTATCCCTTTTTATTTTCTATTTTATTATTAATTTTTGAAACCATAAACCAATTTAATCTGCCTAACTGAGATTTACAAGGTGACCATAGCTTGCTTCATACCAACAATCTCTGTGGGATCGACCCTTACTCACGTAAGGTTTATTACTTGGACGACCCAGTACACTTGCTGGTTAGTTGAACGGAGTTGTGAATTCAAATAGAGCTAATTATTAAATTTCATACATGTACAAAGACAATAGATCACAATTTCGTCCACCACAGACGCGTGACATGATTTGTGCTAGTGGCCCTCGCGCTCGCACAACTCTCTGTTCGAAAATCATATTGCCACTTTTGAGGGTGACGCGGTCGCGTGGTTGACGCGATCGCGTGGATGGCTAAATTATGAAAACGGCGCGGACGCGTGGGGCACGCGTTCGCGCGGCAGGGCTTGTGCGGCTAGCACAGGTTCAGCCCAGCTGCAGCGTAACTTTCGGCCATACACCCTTTTGACGTCGATTTACAGGGCCACGCGGTCGCGTGGGTGACGTGGACGCGTGGAGAGGCTATTTCGTTAATGACGCGATCGCGTCATCCACGCGGTCACGTGGATTAATTTGTGCCAAAGGCATGCCTCTAGTCACGCTCTCGCGTGACTCTCTGTAAAGTCTCTTTTCTTCCTAAGGCACAGGGGACGCGGACGCGTCGGCAATGCTGTCGCGTCGCGTGCCCTTTTCTTCTTCTTTTTTTTTATAATGCAGTATGTAAAATGCAATATTTAATATGAATGCTATGCATGATTCCAGGTTCAATAAAAATTAAAAAACAGACTGAAATGGAAAAGGAACGATCATACCATGGTGGGTTGTCTCCCACCTAGCACTTTTAGGTAAAGTCCTTAAGTTGGACATTTGGCGAGCTCCTTGTCATGGTGGCTTGTGCTTGAACTCATCCTGAAACTTCCACCAATGCTTGGTCTTCCAATAAGCTCTATCCATACTAAGTAAATTCCTCAAGCTTTGATGGAGTTCTTCACAAGCTTTGAGCTCCCAAAATTGATCCTCATATATTCCCGGATCCCAAATCTTGTTTCTACACCCGTCTTCAAGTTGATCATCATTGTTCCAGTCAGGTGGCTCAGCTTTAGAATTCTCACTGAAGCATCCAAACAACTTCCTAGACCCATTCAATTGAGCTCTATACCAACCTTTGCGTTTAAACTTAAAGCTTCCAACCATAATGAACCTTGCAGGACAATTCTTACCACTGACCATCTTCCTCTTACTCTTAATGCCACAAAGAGTTCTAAGTTGATCATCCGTCTCCAGTAGCCCATATTCAAGTGGAATTAGAAAGCTAAGGGATATGAATTTTACCCACTTGAATGTTGTGAAGGATGATGGCAACGTAGGGGGAGGGGTTTCTAATGAACTTGTAAGCTCCACTCCCTTGTGCTATTCTCTGAGAACTTCCACCTCTTTGTAAGCTTCTTCATTTTCAACCTCTTTCTCTTGGTGGCTTTCTTCCAATTCAATCTCTTCTTCATTGTTTAACAAGGGCATGGGAGGTTGTGCTTCTTCTTCTTTAAACTCCATATCAAGTCCAATGGAAGAGGATTCAAATGTAGATAAGAATTCATCAATGATTGAATCCATCTCTTGATCATCCCCTTCAAAGTCTTCAACCATGAGATGCCTTGGAGGTTGTACACCCTCCTCAATATCAGTTTTAAACGTCTTTGAAGAAGGCTCTATAACTTGACTTTCCTATGGAGGTTCAGCATCTCCTAAGTCTTCAATCGGTGCCTCCTCTTTTTCTTCAATAATTCTGGCTTCCTCCACTTGTTCCAATACCAAATCGTGCTGCCCACTATCCACCAGAGTGCCTAACTTCTCCTTCCTGCTATGTTCTTCAGTAGATTCTCCACATGAAGCCATGGAGGTTCCTTGAATGTCCGAACATCGGAAAGGTAATCGATTTATTGCTTGATCCAGGTGTTTAAGTATGAAATCATATTCATCCTTGATGATTTCCTGTTCAACTATTTCTTCACCTTCAAGTACAAAATCCTCCTTGTTGTCTTCTTTCACTAGTTCTTCAATCGCGCTGTCAACTTCAAGGGTCTCTACTACCTTCACCTTTAGTGCATCCTCTAGCTCCTTATGAAGTATGGATTCGCGAAAATGATCCTCTCTCTCTTGTTCCATGTCAATAGTATCAGTGGGATCATGTTGCTCTTGGATTGATGGATGTTGGTTCTCTTCCATGGATGGTGGTGATGGGATGGGTGGATCATTATGTGGTTGAGATGGAAGTGCATTGGAGCTTGAGGGTTGAATATTGGGGGTATTTGGTGGTCCGATTTGGGCGGCGAGAGCTTGCATAGCAGAGTTTAGATCGGCAAATGCTTTCTCCATGGAGGTTTGGGGTGGATAGGAGGGTTCATTTGTTAGGAGAAAAGGTTCATAACACGGAGGTGGTTCCTCTTGATAAGGATATGGAGATGGTGTATATTGAGGTGGTGGTTCTGGGTATGGTTCATATGGTGGTTGGTATGGTGGACAAGGGTTGGGGTCATATAGAGGTGAATGGTGGAAAGGGGCTTGTGAGTGTGGTGGTTCAAAGCTATGTTGAGGAGGTGGTTTATTGGCATATGATGGGGCTTGTTGGTAACTACAAGGGGGTCCACCATATCTATTATCTTGGTATGCATTATAGAATCCATGATATCTTGGAAGGTGTTGTTGCCTAAAGGGTTGATCAGATCCTCTTGGCTCCGTCCATCTTTAATTGCTTTGACCTTGATGCATATTCCTATTATAGCTTCCTCTTCCTGCAACATAGTTGTAACCAGACTCATAGCCAAAGGGGTGAGAGTTCATGGTAGTAAGAGAAAATAAAAACAAAAATTAATAAAATGAAAATATTTTGAAAAATTTGATTTTTTTTGAAAAAATAAGATAAGATATATTTTTTTGAAAAATATTTACAATAACCAATAATAAGGCACACGTTTGCAATTTCCCGGCAACGGCGCCATTTTGACGTTAGAATTTTTGCTTATAAAGAATTTGTAAAAATATAGCAGCGTTGTAAGTATAGATTCTAAACCAACAGAAAATCCCTTCGTACAAACTTTTTGGTTGTCACAAGTAACAAACCCCTTTAAAATTGATAACCGAGTATTTAAACCTCGGGTCGTCTTCTCAAGGAATTGCAGGGAAGTATGAATTATTATTGGTTATGGAAAAGTATATTTTGGGGTTTTGAAAAGGGTTGAACAAGTAATGTAAAATAACAAGTCGTTAAAATAATAACTAATAAAGCTTTTGGCAAGGTATGAGAACTAGAGGTCCTATCCCGGTTATCCTTATCAATTGTGATGAGAATTGGATTTTTCTCCCACTATGTCAACTTCTAACTATGAAGGTAAGTGGTGCACGAATTTGTGGTTCGCACAACTAACCAGCAAGTGCACTGGGTCGTCCAAGTAATACCTTACGTGAGTAAGGGTCGATCCCACGGAGATTATTGGCTTGAAGCAATCAATATTTATTTTATTTGTCTTAGTCAGGATGTCAAAGAAAATTGTTTGGATTACTTGAACAATAGAGTTACTTGTTTATAAAGGATTGTGGAATATGTTGGAGTTTTGGAGATGCTTTGTCCTTTGACTTCAACTCTTCCTTGGAATCCTCTTCTCACACGCAGGTTCCTTCCATGGCAAGCTCTATGTAGGGTGTCACCGTTGTCAATGGCTACTTCCCATCCTCGCAGTGAAAACTATGCCCACGCACTCTGTCACAGTACGGCTAATCACCGGTTGGTTCCCGCTCCTACTGGAATAGAATTCCTCTTTTGCGTCTGTCACTAACGCCCAGCAGGTTAAAGTTTGAAGCACGTCACAGTCATTCAATCCCGGAATCCTACTCGGAATACCACAGACAAGGTTTAGACTTTCCGGATTCTCATGAATGCTGCCATCAATCCAGCTTATACCACGAAGATTCTGATTAGGGAAGCTAAGAGACATTCATTCAATCTAATGTAGAACGGAGGTGGTTGTCAGGCACACGTTCATGGGTTGAGGAAGGTGATGAGTGTCACGGATCATCACCTTCTTCACAATTAAGCGTGAATAAACATCTTGGATAAGAACAAGCGTGTTTGAATGAAAATCAAAGGAATTGTATTAAATCATCGAGACGCTGCAGAGCTCCTCACCCCCAACAATGGAGTTTAGAGACTCATGCCGTCAAAAGTATGTAATTCAGATCTGAAAATGTTATGAGGTACAAGATAAGTCTGTAAAAGTTGTTTAAATAGTAAACTAGTAACCTAGGTTTACAGAAAAATGAATAAACTAAGATAATTGGTGCAGAAATCCACTTCTGGGGCCCACTTGGTGTGTGCTGGGGCTGAGACTAAAGCTTTCCACGTGTAAAGGCCTTTCTTGGCGTCAAACTCCAGGTTTTGACGTGTTTTGGGCGTTCAACTTCGGATCATGACGTTTTTCTGGCGTTTAACTCCAGACAGCAGCGTGTACTTGGCGTTCAACGCCAAGTTACATCGTCTATCCTTGCGCAAAGTATGGACTATTATATATTGCTGGAAAGCGCTGGATGTCTACTTTCCAACGCCGTTGAGAGCGCGCCAATTGGACTTCTGTAGCTCCAGAAAATCCATTTCGAGTGCAGGGAGGTCAGGATCCAACAGCATCAGCAGTCCTTTTTCAGCCTAAGTCAGATTTTTGCTCAACTCCCTCAATTTCAGCCAGAAAATACCTGAAATCACAGAAAAATACACACACTCATAGTAAAGTCCAGAAATATGATTTTTGCCTGAAAACTAATATTATTTTACTAAAAACTAACTGAAACATGCTAAAATCTACATGAAATTACCCCCAAAAAGCGTACAAAATATCCGCTCATCACAACACCAAACTTAAACTTTTGCTTGTCCTCAAGCAACTAGATGAATAAAATAGGTTCTAACAGAAATTAAGAAGTAATAAATATTTTAGAGTTTTAAATGAAGCTCAGATTCTTATTAGATGAGCGGGGCTTGTAGCTTTTTGTTTCTGAACAGTTTTGGCATCCCCCTGTATCTTTAAATTTTCAGGATAATTGGCATCCTTAGGAACTCAGAATTCAGATAGTATTATTGACTCTCCTAGTGTAGTATGTTGATTCTTGAACACAGCTATTTATGAGTCTTGGCCGTGGCCCTAAGCACTTTGTCTTCTAGTATTACCACCGGATACATAAATGCCACAGACACATAACTGGGTGAACCTTTTCAGATTGTGACTCAGCTTTGCTAGAGTCCCCAGTCAGTGGTGTCCAGAGCTCTTAAGCACACTCTTTTGCTATGGATCATGGCTTTAACCACTCAGTCTCAAGTTTTTCACTTGGACCTTCATGACACAAGCACATGGTTAGGGACAGCTTGGTTTAGCCGCTTAGGCCTGGATTTTATTTCCTTGGGCCCTCCTATCCATAGATGCTCAAAGCCTTGGATCCTTTTTTCTCTTGGCTAGTGCTCATGGCTTGTGAATTTTTTTTTTTGAACTGCTTTTTCTTGCTTCAAGAATCAATTTCATGATTTTTCAGATCATCAATAATATTTTTCGTGTTCCTCATCCTTTCAGGAGCCAATATTCATCAAATTCAAGGTACATTTTATGCACTGTTCAAGCATTCATTCAGAGAACAAAAAGTATTACCACCACATAAAATTAATTATAGTCTTTATTATTAAGAACTCATAAATATAGATTACTTCTTTATTCTAGAAAAAAAAATTCTACTACTTTATTCATGACTGATGATGATGAGAAAAATAAATTATAGCTAAATTGGAAATAAAATCAAAATAGACCTACTAATTACTACTAAATATCTCCTAAGGTGAATTTTACTAAAAAAAACGCTATCACTAAATTAAAGCAGGAAAATTGGAACTCAGCAACCTGTTGTTTTGAATAGTAGATGTTCTTTTAATCCATGGAGCACTTTTCAGGGATTAATTTTTGGCGCTTCAGCTCCCTTAGATCACGCCCTTGCTCCTCCTGTTCCTTGAGCAGTTTGCAAATCATGCTACTTTGATTATTTTGCTCTTCCTTTATTTGATCCATAGCTTCTTGCAATCTGGAAATAGAAGCCTCAAGATGTTCCCAATATTCGAATTGAGGCAGTTCTGGGAGGGCTTCTTGTGCTCTCCTCTTGGTTGAATCATCTTGTTGCTGTTGTCTGACCATTGATATTCCAGTAATGGCTTTTCAATTAGGATATATTCAGTTATTCCCATCTTCACTCCAGCATCTTTGCAAAGCATAGAAATTAGGCTTGGATAAGCCAATTTGGCGTCCGTAGAATTCTTGTTTGCAATTTTGTATAGCTCACATGAGATCAGCTGATGGACTTCCACTTCTTTTCCTAGCATGATGCAGTGAATCATGACAGCTCTTTTGATGGTAACTTTAGAACGGTTGCTGGTGGGTAATATGGAACGACTAATAAAATCCAGCCAGCCTCTAGCTACTGGTTTTAGATCTTCTCTTTTGAGTTGAACTGGGTTGCCAGTTGTACTGGTAGTCCACTTGGCTCCAGGGACGCATGTATCTTCCAAGATCTTGTCCAATCCTTTATTGATCCTCATCATTCTCCTATTAAAGGAGTCTGGGTCATCCTTCAGTTGAGGAATCTTGAATATCTCCCTGATCTTGTCAGCATTGGTATGAATGATCTTTCCTCTGACTACGGTCTTATGGTCAAAGAGAGCCGCTCCAATGATTCTTTGCCTTTCTGTCTGCCATAGATTAGCATAGAATTCCTGAACCATGTTCCTTCCCACTTTCGTTTCAGGATTGGCCAGAATTTTCCAATTCTTGTTTCGAATCTGCTCTTGGATCTCCGGATATTCATCTTCTTTCAGATCAAATCTGACTTCCGGGATCACTGATCTGTGACTCATTATCTTGTAGTAATGGTCTGAATGTTCTTTAGTTAAGAGCTTCCCTTGATTCCAGAGGGGCTTTGGATTGCTCTTTTCCTTGCCCTTTTGGGTGGTTTGCTTCCCTCTAGGGGCCATGATCAAGAGACACAATGGTTTTTGTGATCACGGGTAAAACACACCAAACTTAGAGCTTTGCTTGTCCTCAAGCAAAAGAGAAGAAAGAAGAGGCAATGAAGGAGAGCAGGTGTTGGATGGTGTTGAGGAGGAAGTCGCCGAACACAAGATATAGGGAGGGGGGGTGGGTAAATTTCGAAAAATAAGAAAGAGATAAGATAGAAGATATGATTTTAAAAGATATGATTAGAAAAAAAAAAGAGAAAGATATGAAAAATTTTTAAAAGATAGAATTGAAATTTTTAATTTTGAAAAAGATTTTAAAAGATAGTAGATGTGTTGGAAACAAATTTGAAAAGATGATGGATTGAATTGGAAAGCCATTTGGCTTTATGGATTAAGATATATTTAATAATTTCGAAAAAGTGATTTTAGAAATTAGGATAAAACTTTTGGAATTGAAAGTGATAATTTAAAATATGTTTATGCAAGAAATCATGAATTGAAACATAAAAATTTTGAAAAATTATAAAAAAAAACGAAAATGTACCTCCTCCCATCATCCTGGCGTTGAACGCCCATGTGGTGCATGTTTTGGGCGTTCAACGCCCACATGGTGCTTCTCCTGGGCGTTCAACGCCCAATTGGAGCTTCTTTCTGGCGTTGAACGCCAGGAAGTCCTTCTTCACTGGGCGTTTTTCTGAACGCCCAGGATGCTAGCAGACTGGCGTTAAACGCCCAGAAGGTGCATCTTTCTGGTGTTTAACGCCCAGATGGCTACCCTTACTGGCGTTAAACGCCCAGTGGGAGCTTCTTTTGGGCGTTTAACGCCCAAAGTATTTCTCACTGGCTTTTTTATGCCAGTGAGCTTCCAAATTTCCCTGTAACTTTGTGACTTCAACTATTTGATATTTCACCTTTGAAGATACTTGATATATACCTGAAACAAAATAAATTTAATTAATGAATACGAATAAAATTAAATTTTGTGATTGGCTGGGTTGCCTCCCAGCAAGCGCTTCTTTAATGTCATTAGCTGGACTATCACTGATTCTTCAATTAAGTATCAGTCTTGAGCATTCTTGCTCAAAATTGCCTTCAAGATAATGTTTGACTCTTTGTCCATTAACAATGAATTTTTTATTAGAGTCATTATCCTGAAGCTCTATGTATCCATATGGTGATACGTTTGTAATGACATATGGACCTCTCCACCGGGATTTTAATTTCCCAGGGAATAATTTGAGCCTTGAATTAAATAACAGAACTTTCTGTCCTGGCTCAAAGACTCTGGATGACAATTTCTTATCATGCCATCTTTTTGCTTTCTCTTTGTAAATTTTTGCATTTTCGAAAGCATTGAGTCTAAATTCCTCTAGCTCATTTAACTGGAGTAATCGTCTTTCTCCGGCTAACTTGGCATCAAGGTTCAGGAATCTGGTTGCCCAGTAGGCCTTGTGTTCCAGTTCCACTGGCAAGTGACACGCCTTTCCATACACAAGCTGGTATGGAGAGGTCCCTATAGGGGTCTTAAATGCTGTTCTGTATGCCCACAGAGCATCATCCAAGCTTCTTGCCCAATCCTTTCTACGGTTAATTACAGTCCGTTCCAGGATTCTTTTGAGTTCTCTATTTGAGACTTCAGCTTGCCCATTAGTTTGTGGATGATATGGAGTAGCTACCCTGTGGTTGACTCCATAACGTACCAGAGCAGCATAAAGTTGTTTATTACAGAAATGAGTGCCCCCATCACTGATTAACACTCTAGGGATACCAAATCTGCTGAAGATATGTTTCTGGAGGAACTTTAACACTGTTTTAGTGTCATTAGTGGGTGTTGCAATAGCTTCCACCCACTTGGATACATAATCCACTGCCACCAGAATATAGGTGTTTGAGTATGATGGTGGGAAAGGTCCCATGAAGTCAATGCCCCATACATCAAACAACTCAATCTCCAAGATCCCTTGTTGAGGCATGGCGTAACTGTAGGGTAGATTGCCAGATCTTTGGCAACTGTCACAATTAAGCACAAATGCTCGGGAATCTTTGTAGAGAGTAGGCCAGTAGAAGCCACTTTGGAGGACTCTTGTGGCTGTTCGTTCACTTCCAAAATGTCCTCCATACTGTGATCCATGGCAATGCCAAAGGATCTTCTGTGCTTCTTCTTTAGGCACACATCTACGGATTACTCCGTCTGCGCATCTCTTAAAGAGATATGGTTCATCCCAAAGATAGTACTTTGCATCTGTGATTAATTTCTTTGATTGCACCTTACTGTACACTTTGGGTATGAATCTCACTGCCTTGTAGTTTGCAATGTCTGCAAACCATGGCACCTCCTGGACGGCCAACAGTTGCTCATCCGGAAAGGTTTCAGAGATCTCAGTGAGAGGGAGGGACGCCCCTTCCACTGGTTCTATTCGGGACAGGTGATCTGCTACTTGGTTTTCTGTCCCTTTTCTGTCTCTTATTTCTATATCAAACTCCTGCAGAAGCAGCACCCATCTTATAAGTCTGGGTTTTGAATCCTGCTTTGTGAGTAGATATTTAAGAGCAGCATGATCTGTATACACAATCACTTTTGATCCTACTAAATAGGATCTGAATTTGTCAATGGCGTAAACCACTGCAAGTAGCTCCTTTTCTGTGGTTGTGTAATTTTTCTGTGCATCATTTAAAGCACGGCTAGCATAATAAATGACATGCAGAAGCTTGTCATGCCTTTGTCCCATCACTGCACCAATGGCATGGTCACTGGCATCACACATTAATTCAAATGGCAATGTCCAGTCTGGTGCAGAGATGATTGGTGCTGAGACCAATTTAGCTTTCAGGGTCTCAAATGCCTGCAGACACTCTTTATCAAAGATAAATGGCGTGTCAGCAGCTAGCAGGTTGCTTAGAGGTTTGGCGATTTTTGAAAAGTCCTTTATAAACCTCCTATAGAATCCCGCATGCCCCAGAAAGCTTCTGATTGCCTTAACATTAGCAGGTGGTGGTAATTTTTCAATTACCTCTACTTTAGCTTGGTCCACCTCTATCCCCTTGTTCGAAATTTTGTGCCCAAGGACAATTCCTTCAGTCACCATAAAGTGACATTTTTCCCAGTTTAAACCAGGTTAGTCTCTTGGCATCTTTTCAGAACAAGTGCTAAATGGTTAAGGCAGGAGCTGAATGAGTCTCCAAATACTGAAAAGTCATCCATGAAGACTTCCAGGAATTTTTCCACCATGTCAGAGAAAATTGAGAGCATGCACCTCTGAAAAGTTGCAGGTGCATTGCACAGGCCAAATGACATTCTTCTGTATGCAAATACTCCAGATGGGCATGTGAATGCCGTTTTCTCCTGATCCTGGGGATCTACTGCAATTTGATTATAACCTGAATATCCATCCAGGAAACAGTAGTATTCATGACCTGCTAGTCTTTCTAGCATCTGGTCTATGAATGGTAAAGGAAAATGATCCTTTCTGGTGGCTGTATTGAGCCTTCTGTAATCAATGCACATACGCCACCCTGTAACTGTCCTTGTAGGAACCAGTTCATTTTTTTCATTATGAACCACTGTCATGCCTCCTTTCTTTGGGACAACTTGGATAGGGCTCACCCAGGGGCTGTCAGAGATAGGATAAATAATCCCAGCCTCTAGTAATTTAGTGACCTCTTTCTGCACCACTTCTTTCATAGCTGGATTCAGCCGCCTTTGTGGTTGAACCACTGGTTTGGCGTCATCCTCCAACAAGATCTTGTGCATGCATCTGGCTGGGCTAATGCCCTTAAGATCACTGATGGACCACCCAAGAGCTGTCTTGTGTGTCCTTAGCACTTGAATTAGTGCTTCCTCTTCCTGTGGCTCTAAAGTAGAGCTTATAATTACAGGAAAGGTATCACCTTCTCCTAGAAATGCATATTTCAAGGATGGTGGTAATGGTTTGAGTTCGGGTTTTGGAGGTTTCTCCTCTTCTTGAGGGATTTTCAGAGGTTCTATTATCTTCTCTGACTCCTCCAAATCAGGCTGAACATCTTTAAAGATGTTCTCTAGCTCTGATTCCAAACTCTCAGCCATATTGACCTCTCTTACCAGAGAATCAATAATATCAACACTCATGCAGTCATTTTGGGTGTCTGGATGTTGTATTGCTTTGACAACATTCAACTTGAATTCCTCCTCATTGACTCTCAAGGTTACTTTCCCTTTTTGGACATCAATGAGGGTTCGGCTAGTTGCTAGGAAAGGTCTTCATAGAATGAGAGTTGCACTCTTGTGCTCCTCCATTTCCAGCACCACAAAGTCAGTAGGAAAGGCGAATGGCCCAACCTTGACAATCATGTCTTCAATCACGCCTGATGGGTACTTAATGGAGCCATCAGCAAGTTGAAGACATATCCTGGTTGGTTTAATTTCTTCAGTTAAACCAAGCTTTCTGATAGTAGATGCAGGTATTAGGTTGATACTTGCCCCAAGATCGCATAAAGCTTGCTTGGTACAATTACCCTCTAATGTGCATGGTATCATAAAGCTCCCAGGATCTTTAAGCTTCTCAGGTAAGCTTTTCAGAATGACTGCACTGCATTCTTCAGTGAGGTAGACTTTTTCAGTTTCCCTCCAATCCTTCTTATGACTTAAGATTTCTTTCATGAACTTAGCATAAGAGGGTATTTGCTCAAGTGCTTCTGCAAACGGAATCTTTATTTCAAGAGTCCTGAGATAGTCTGCAAAGCGAGCAAATTGCTTATCCTGTTCCGCTTGGCGGAGTTTTTGAGGATAAGGCATTTTGGCTTTGTATTCCTCAACCTTAGTTGCTGCAGGTTTATTACCTACAGAAGTGGGTTGGGAAGCCTTTTTAGAAGGATTGTTATCAGCACTTGTATGTGACTGATCACCCACTGGCATTTGAATACCAGGGGTGGAAGCTGGGGTGGTGTTAAACGCCACTTCCTTGCTTGTTACTGGCGTTTGAACGCCAGAACCATGTTCCTTTTGGGCGTTCAACGCCAGATCCATGCTTGTTTCTGGCGTTGAACGCCAGGAATGAGCATAGTCTGGGCGTTCAGCGCCAGCTCTATTTCTCTCTGGGCTCTGATTGTCCTCAGAGGGATTTTGAGTATCCTCTTGTTCATTTCTTGGTTTCCTGCTGCTTTGAAGTGAGGTATTTAATGTTTTCCCACTTCTTAATTGAACTGCTTGGCATTCTTCTGCTATTTGTTTTGACAGTTGTTTTTCTGTCTGCTTTAATTGTACTTCCATGTTCCTGTTAGCCATTCTTGTTTCCTGTAATATTTCCTTGAATTCGGCTAGTTGCTGAGTTAGAAAATCTAATTGCTGATTGAATTCATTAGCCTGATCCACTGGACTGAGTTCTGCAGTTACTGTTTTAGCTTCTTCTTTCATAGAGGATTCACTGCTTAAGTACAGATGCTGATTTCTGGCAACTGTATCAATAAGCTCTTGAGCTTCTTCAATTGTTTTTCTCATATGTATAGATCCACCAGCTGAGTGGTCTAGAGAAATCAGAGCTTTTTCTGTAAGCCCATAGTAGAAGATGTCTAATTGCACCCATTCTGAAAACATTTCAGAGGGGCATTTTCTTAGCATCTCTCTGTATCTCTCCCAGGCATCATAAAGGGATTCATTATCTCCTTGTTTGAAGCCTTGAATGTTTAGCCTTAGCTGTGTCATCCGTTTGGGAGGGAAATAGTGATTCAGGAATTTTTCTGACAGCTGTTTCCATGTTTTTATGCTGTTCTTAGGCTGGTTATTTAACCACCTCTTAGCTTGATCTTTTACAGCAAATGGAAACAGTAATAGTCTGTAGACATCCTGATCTACTTCCTTATCATGTACTGTATCAGCAATTTGCAGAAATTGTGCCAGAAACTCTGTAGGTTCTTCATGTGGAAGACCAGAATATTGGCAGTTTTGCTGCACCATGATAATAAGCTGTGGATTCAGCTCAAAGCTACTAACTCCAATGGAGGGTATACAGATACTACTCCCATATGAAGCAGTAGTGGGGTTAGCATATGACCCCAGGGTCCTCTTGGACTGTTCATTCCCACTTGCTTCCATATTGAATACAAGTTGAGAATTTATAGTTATGGAATAAATAAAAGTGGAATATATTTTTGAAATTGAAAATTGAATTTTTAATATAAAATTTTCGAAAAATTTAGTTCAAAGTTAGTTAGAAAATAAAATTTTTGAATTTTGAATTTTATGATGAAAGAGAAAAACACACAAAAGACACAAGACTTAAAATTTTTAGATCTAGTGCTCCTTATTTTCGAAATTTTTTTTTTTTTGAGGGAAAACACCAAGGAACACCAAACTTAAAAATTTTAAGATCAAGACACAAGAAAAACTCAAGAACACCTTGAAGATTCACAAGAACACCAAGAACAAAAGAAAGAACACCAAACTTAAAATTTTTAGAAAATCAAAATAAATTTTCGAAAATTATAAAAAGATTAACAATAAAACACCAAACTTAGAGTTTGGCACAGGATTAAACCAAGAAAAATTATTTTTGAAAAAGATTTTCAAAAGTACTGGTGCTCCCTTATCAAGAATATGACCCTTCTATTCTAGCCAAATGGGCAGCAAATATAACAATTGTTTTGAAAAAGCACAAGAAACACAAGAGAAGACTCAGAACAAGAAAAATTAAAGATCAAACAAGAAAAATAGACAAGAACAACTTGAAGATTAAGGAAAAACAAAGGACACTCACACGAAAAATTCAGAGAAAAATATAAAAGATGCAATTGACACCAAACTTAGAACAAGACACTAGACTCACGAAAAACCAACAGTTAATAAGGAAAAAGTAATATTTTCGAAAAATATTTTTTGAAAAGGGAATAAAAGACTCAAATTTAATGACTCTGTAACATCAATACTATATTCCTAATCTAAGAAATAAAATAAGCCTTCAATTGTTCAAACTCAATAATCCCCGGCAACGGCGCCAAAACCTTGGTGCACGAATTTGTGGTTCGCACAACTAACCAGCAAGTGCACTGGGTCGTCCAAGTAATACCTTACGTGAGTAAGGGTCGATCCCACGGAGATTATTGGCTTGAAGCAATCAATATTTATTTTATTTGTCTTAGTCAGGATGTCAAAGAAAATTGTTTGGATTACTTGAACAATAGAGTTACTTGTTTATAAAGGATTGTGGAATATGTTGGAGTTTTGGAGATGCTTTGTCCTTTGACTTCAACTCTTCCTTGGAATCCTCTTCTCACACGCAGGTTCCTTCCATGGCAAGCTCTATGTAGGGTGTCACCGTTGTCAATGGCTACTTCCCATCCTCGCAGTGAAAACTATGCCCACGCACTCTGTCACAGTACGGCTAATCACCGGTTGGTTCCCGCTCCTACTGGAATAGAATCCCTCTTTTGCGTCTGTCACTAACGCCCAGCAGGTTAAAGTTTGAAGCACGTCACAGTCATTCAATCCCGGAATCCTACTCGGAATACCACAGACAAGGTTTAGACTTTCCGGATTCTCATGAATGCTGCCATCAATCCAGCTTATACCACGAAGATTCTGATTAGGGAAGCTAAGAGACATTCATTCAATCTAATGTAGAACGGAGGTGGTTGTCAGGCACACGTTCATGGGTTGAGGAAGGTGATGAGTGTCACGGATCATCACCTTCTTCACAATTAAGCGTGAATAAACATCTTGGATAAGAACAAGCGTGTTTGAATGGAAATCAAAGGAATTGTATTAAATCATCGAGACGCTGCAGAGCTCCTCACCCCCAACAATGGAGTTTAGAGACTCATGCCGTCAAAAGTATGTAATTCAGATCTGAAAATGTTATGAGGTACAAGATAAGTCTGTAAAAGTTGTTTAAATAGTAAACTAGTAACCTAGGTTTACAGAAAAATGAATAAACTAAGATAATTGGTGCAGAAATCCACTTCTGGGGCCCACTTGGTGTGTGCTGGGGCTGAGACTAAAGCTTTCCACGTGTAAAGGCCTTTCTTGGCGTCAAACTCCAGGTTTTGACGTGTTTTGGGCGTTCAACTTCGGATCATGACGTTTTTCTGGCGTTTAACTCCAGACAGCAGCGTGTACTTGGCGTTCAACGCCAAGTTACATCGTCTATCCTTGCGCAAAGTATGGACTATTATATATTGCTGGAAAGCGCTGGATGTCTACTTTCCAACGCCGTTGAGAGCGCGCCAATTGGACTTCTGTAGCTCCAGAAAATCCATTTCGAGTGCAGGGAGGTCAGGATCCAACAGCATCAGCAGTCCTTTTTCAGCCTAAGTCAGATTTTTGCTCAACTCCCTCAATTTCAGCCAGAAAATACCTGAAATCACAGAAAAATACACACACTCATAGTAAAGTCCAGAAATATGATTTTTGCCTGAAAACTAATATTATTTTACTAAAAACTAACTGAAACATGCTAAAATCTACATGAAATTACCCCCAAAAAGCGTACAAAATATCCGCTCATCAGTAAGTCAAGTGGAGGAATTAATTTTGATTCCTCAGGTCCTAGTCTTTCCTTGGGAAAGGCTAGAGTTATTGGAACTCGAATTAATTCTTGAAGAATTCCAATTTTCAGTCAACAATGAGTTTGATAACTCAAGAGTTACCAATTGATCAACCAAAGCCAAAAGGGAAGAAAATATACTCGAATGAAAATAAATTGGATAAAGCTAAAGCATCCATAACATATAAGTCTGAAATACCTCAATTTATATTAAATAAAGAAAATCCTAACATGAATGGCTCATAAGCCAAATAGGCAACATATATAATACAAGCATTAAATTATCTGAGAGTAAAAGAGAAAATAAATAAGAAAGGAATATTGAACCTGATATGAAGATGAAATAATCCTAAAGTGAAAAGAAATCCTAATCCTAAAACCTAAGAGAGAGGAGAGAACCTCTATGAAAGCATTCATATGTTGAATTATGAAAAGAAATCCTACATTTAAAACCTAAAATTGAATTATGAAAGCATTCATATGAATGGATGCATTTCCCCACTTTATAGCCTCTAATCTGTGCTTTCTGGGCCGAAAATTGGGTTAGAAGCAACCCAGAAATTGCTAATTTCGAAATCTGGTACGTACAGGTCGCGAAAAAGTGACGCGGAGGCGTCATCCACGCGTTTGCGTGGAATGAGATTCGCAGATGCGACGTGGACGCGTCATCCACGCGTTCGCATCACTTAACTTCAAGGAAGCTATAGCAAATTATATATCTTTGCGAAGCCCCGGATGTTAGTTTTTCAACACAACTAAAACCGCGTCATTTGGACCTCTGTAGCTCAAGTTATGACTGTTTGAGTGCAAAGAGGTCAGGCTGGACAGCTTAGCAGTTTCTTCAACTTCTTGTATTCCTTCCACTTTTACATGCTACCTTTCCATCCTCTGAGCCATTCATGCCCTGTAATCCCTGAAATCACTTAACACACATATCAAGGCATCGAATGATAATAAGAGAGGATTCAAATAAAAGAAAATAAAAGCCAAAGAAGCATGTTTTCAATCATAGCACAAAATCAGGAAGGAGAATGTAAACCCATGCATTTTGTATGAATAAGTGTATAAAAGATTGATAAAATCCACTCAATTAAGCACAAGATATACCATAAAATAGTGGTTTATCACCCACAAATAACCACTACGAGCATCATAAACCTTTGAAGCCGCACCAATCGAATACCAACCAACCTCTGAACCAGCTTGAACATCTAGGTTGTTAGAGTTAATGTTGCTCTACAGAGACTGATTCAGAGGAAAATAGATATTCTCAAAGTTTCACTGTCCAGATGACCAAAGATCCAAGATCCGAAGATCCGAATCAGAAATGCGAACATAATCTATTTCATGACACAGTCGCCCCTCTCCTCTCCATTTAGAAAATCAAAAGTTCTATTTCAAATCCTTAATGCACCAAATAAAGCCTTCCTTTAAGATATCCCAAGCTCGACATATACTTTTCCAAATATAAGATCCCCTGTCTCGAGACCGACTAAAGCAATTATCCTTAGAGGAATGGTATTTCTCCATCAACAGTTGAACCCATAGCTTGTCAGGATGGTGAAAAAGTTGCCAAACTAGCTTTCCAAGAAGAGCAATATTAGCACAAAAAGGATCTCTAATTTCCAGATCCCCAAACTTCTTAGGAGTGACCAACACCTTCCAGTTAACCAGATTCAGACCTCTACTATCAGCTTGACCCTTCCATAGAAAGTTTTGCATCATGAATTCTATTTTATTAGTTACCCCTTTAGGGAAAAGAGATACCTGCATGCGGTAAGTAGGAATCGCAGTCACTACCGAATTAAGCAAACATAGTCTATCTACCTTATTAAGCAATATCTCGTTCCAGCTGGCTAGCCTTCCCCGAATCATGTCCAGAACATCGTTAAAAGTTGCGCATGTCACCCGAGAGTGATTAAGGTTCACCCCTAAATACTTGCCCAAGTTATGGACAAATCTGATGGAGGATACTACGGTGAAAATCTCTTTTCTTCTTGTTGCTGAAACATTCCTGGAGCATAGTGCTGTAGATTTTTCCACATTAACCTTCATCCCAGAGGCTCTGTAGAAGTTTTCCAAAGCTACCATTACAGTTTGAACTTGTTGTTTTTCAGCTTTACAGAAAAGAAGCAAATCATCGGCGAACATCAAATGAGAAATTCTTGGACTGCCTCTAGAAACAACAACTGACTTCCACATTCCCCTATCAACTTGTTGATTAATAAAACAAGACAATATCTCCATACATAACACAAATAGATACGATGACATAGGGTCTCCTTACCTAAGACCTTTACTTGGAGTGAAGCTATTTAATCTATCCCCATTCCAGAGAATAGACGACAAGGAAGCAGTGACACAATGCATAATCAAATTGACTGTCGGAGGAGGAAAGCCAAACCACACAAGGGTTTGTTTCATATATCCCCAATCCATTCTGTCATATGCTTTCTCCAGATCAATCTTAAAGGCTAGGGTGCCTTTCTTTGACTTTGTTTTCTTCATAAAATGGAGAACCTCTTGTGCTTTAATGATGTTGTCTGGGGTTCTTCTCCCTGGGATAAACCCTCCTTGAAGAGGCCCAATAATCTCTTTGAGATGAGATGAAGTCTATTGACCAGGACCTTCGTTATGACTTTGTAAATCATATTACAGAGACTAATAGGTCAGAAATCCATCATGGAAATCGGGTTTTCTACCTTCGAAATTAGAACCACAAGAGTTTTCGTCGTCCTTGGATCCATATCCAAACTAGAGAACGCATGACGAACCATAGTCCAAACATCAAAACCAATAGTCTCCCAATATTCTTTGAAGAAGAAATCCTGAAACCCATCAAGATCCGGTGCCTTAAAAGTATGCATAAGTTAGCTCGGGTGAATTGTAAAGAGCTGGATAAGAAATTTAAACCTTTAATTTTTATTGTGGTTGAAACTCATTGTCCTTTTCAACACTTAAAACTGTTTTGGGAAAGACTTGGTTATCACTCTATCGGTATAGTAGAGGCATCAGAACATAAGGGGGTATCTAGTTCCTTTCTTCAATGCAGGGTGCTCACTACAAATGGATTGGTGCTTCTGATCAGTGTGTTACAGTTGAGGTTTAGGTAAATAATGTGATTTGGAGGTGTAGTGGTATCTATGATAGTCCTCAGTTTAATACCAGAATTCTGATATGGGATTATCTTGTTACTTAGTCCTCGTCTTTTTGCGGGCCATGGATTGTTCTTGGTGATTTTAATGAAGTACTATTCTCTCATGAATCTAAGGGTTGCCTCTTCTTGAGTCGCCATGCAGATCGGTTTGCTGCCTCTCTAGGGGATAGTGGTCTGTTTGACTTGAAGACTATTGGAAGACAATTTCCTTGGTACAAAAGGGTTAAAAATGGTGTTGAGGTGGCGAAAAAACTTGACCGGGTTTGTATCAATAGTGGATGGTTGTTAATGACTTACATCATCTACCTCTTTCTCTTGTTTAAAAGGACCATAGAATTGGTGAATTCTCATTCAATTGATGCAATTACATGAACTATATGGTGAATTTATGGGAGATTTCTTTGAATTGAGTCTTGCTTGAATTTCAGGTGAAAAGAGCAACAAAAGAGGAAGAAAGCAAGAAAAAGGAGCTGGGCATGTGTACTGGGCGTGCCACTTGGTACAAACGGCACCATTTTGACTGGGCGTGGCACGCTAGCTATGGGGCGTGGCACGCTAGCTATTATTTCCAGGGAGCAAATTGGAAGAGTTTCTATGGGTGTGGCACGCCAAAGTAGGGCTTGGCACACTAATTACTATGGGCGTGGCACACCATTGCTAGGCGTGGCACGCCAGGTACATGAACCAGAAAGGAGTCCTTGAAGAGTTTCAATGGGTGTGGCACTCCAAGGCCAGGCGTGGCATGCCAGTTATGACTTCCAGAAAAGAAGCAGTTAAGAATTACAATAGGCGTGGCACGCAACTGCTGGGCATGGCACGCCAGGCATTCTGGCCAGAGAGGGATCTATGAAGAATTGCAAGGGATATGCCACGTGATGAGTGGATAATTTATACGCTTTTTGGCATTATTTTTAGGTAGTTTTTAGTAGGATCTAGCTACTTTTTAGTATATTTTTATTAGTTTTTAAGCAAAATTCACATTTCTAGACTTTACTATGAGTTTGTGTGTTTTTCTGTGATTTCAGATATTTTCTGGCTGAAATTAAGGGACCTGAGCAAAAATCTGATTCAGAGGCTGAAAAAGGACTGCTGATGCTGTTGGATTCTGACCTCCCTACACTCGAAATAGATTTTTTGTAGCTATAGAAACCCAAATGGCGCGTTCTCAATTGCGTTGGAAAGTAGACATCCTGGGCTTTCCAGAAATATATAATAGTCCATACTTTGTTCGATTTTTGACGACACAAACTGGCGTTCAAATGCCAACTTTCTGCCCTATTATGGCGTTAAACGCCAAAAAAGGATAGAAGCTGCAGTTAAACACCCAAACTGGCATAAAAACTGGCGTTTAACTCCAAGAAAAGTTTCTATACATGAAAGCTTCAATGCTCAGCCCAAGCACACACCATGTGGGCCCGGAAGTGGATTTCTGCATCATTTACTTATTTATGTAAACCCTAGTAACTAGTCTAGTATAAATAGGACCTTTTACTATTGTACTAACATTTTTGGATCTTGACATCTTTGGATTATCCTTAGATCATCTTTGGAACATTTTTCCTTAGACTTGGAGGCTAGCCTTCGGCCATGCCTGGACCTTCATCACTTATGTATTTTTAATGGTGGAGTTTCTACACACCATATATTAAGGTGTGGAGCTCTGCTGTTCCTCGAGTATTAATGTAAAATACTATTGTTCTTCTATTCAATTTAAGCTTATTCTTATTCTAAGATGTTCATTCGCACTTCAACATGATGAATGTGATGATCCGTGACACTCATCACCATTCTCAATTTATGAACGCGTGCCTGACAACCACTTCCGTTCTACCTGCGAAAGCTAGAGTGTGTATCTCTTGGGTTTCTAATCAACGATTCACATCGTTTCCCCCTAACAATGAGGCATCTGAATCTAAGATTAGAACCTTCATGGTATAGGCTAGAAACATTTGGCAGCATTCCTGAGATCCGGAAAGTCTAAACCTTGTCTGTGGTATTTCGAGTAGGATCTGGGAAGGGATGATTGTGACGAGCTTCAAACTCGCGACTGTTGGGTGTAGTGACAGACGCAAAAGGATCATTGGTTCTTATTCCGACACGATCGAGAACCGACCATTGATTAGCCATGCAGTAGCTGTGCCTGGTATTTTTCATCTGAGACGAGAAATTCGACAGTTGATTAGCCGGTCAGAAACCGTAGAGGACCATTTTCACTGAGAGGACGGGAGGTAGCCATTGAAAACGGTGATCCCCAACATATAACTTGCCATGGAAAGGAGTATGAATGATTGAATGAAGACAGTAGGAAAGCAGAGATTCAGAAGGAAAAACGCATCTCCATATGCTTATCTGAAATTCCCACTAATGAATTACATAAGTATCTCTATCTTTGTTTTATGTTTATTTATCTTTTAATTATCAAAACTCTATAACCATTTGAATCCGCCTGACTGAGATTTACAAGATGACCATAGCTTGCTTCAAGCCGACAATCTCCGTGGGATCGACCCTTACTCACGTGAGGTATTACTTGGACGACCCAGTGCACTTGCTGGTCAGCTGTGCGAACTTGTGAAGAGATGTGTGAGTCATGGTATTGTGCACCAAGTTTTTGGAGCCATGCCTGGTGATAACAATTTCATGCACCAAGTTTTTGGCGCCGTTGCTGGAGATTGTTCGAGTTTGGACAACTGACGGTTCATCTTGTTGCTTAGATTAGGTATTTTTCTTTTTATTTTGTTCTTCAGAATTTTTAAGAATGAATTCTAGAGTTTCAGATGATGTTTTTATCATCACAAGAGCTAGTTGATTCCCATCAATTTGGCTGTCGTATGTAATGTCCTGCTGAAGCTTGGTTGACCATGTCTAATCTTTTTAGACTGAAGCTTTAGACTAACATTGCATGATTCCTAGAATTCATATTAAAAATTTCGAGTTTCTTATTTTCTTTTTCAAAATAATTTTCGAAAAAAAAATACAAAAAAGAAATTTATAAAATCATATAAACCAAAAAATTTTTTGTGTTTCTTGTTTGAGTCTAGAGTCAAGTTTTGAGTTTGGTGTCAATTGCATGTTTTAATTTCTCTAAAAAATTTTCAAAAACTCATGCATGGTGTTCTTCATGATCTTCAAGTTGTTCTTGATAAGTCTCCTTGTTTGATCTTAAAATTTTCTTATTTTGTGTCTTTTCTTATTTTTCATATGCATTTTTGAATTCATAATGTCTAAACATGAAAAATCTCTAAGTTTGGTGTCTTGCATGTTTTTCTTTTCTTTAAAATTTTTAAAAAATAAGTTCTTGATGTTCAATGATCTTCAAAGTGTTCTTGGTGTTCATCTTGACATTCATAGTGTTCTTGCATGCATCATTTGTTTTAATCCAAAATTTTTATGTGTTGAGTCATTTTGTGGTTTTTCTCTTTCCTCATAAAAATTTAAAAAATAAAAAAATATTTTTTCCTTATTTCACTCATAAATTTCGAAATTTTGGGTTGACTTAGTGAAAATTTTTTAAAATAAGTTGTTTCTTGTTAGTCAAGTCAAGATTTCAATTAAAAAAATTTATCTTTTCAAAATCTTTTTCGAAATCAAATCTTTTTCATTTTTTCCTTTGGTTTTTGAAAATCTTCAAAAATCTTTTTCAAAACTTTTCAAAATCTTTTTCCTATTTTTACCGCATATTCTTCGAAATTAATACTAACAATTAATGTTTTGATTAAAAAATTTCAACTTTGTTACTTTCTTGTTAAGAAAGATTCAAACTTTAAATTTTAAAATCATATCTTTTGATTTCATGTGAGTCAAATCATTAATTTTGATTTTAAAAATTAAATCTTTTTCAAAATAAATTTCAATCATATTGATGAGCGGATAATTTATACGCTTTTTGGCATTGTTTTTAGGTAGTTTTTAGTAAGTTCAAGCTACTTTTAGGGATGTTTTCATTAGTTTTTATGTTAAATTCACATTTCTGGACTTTACTATGAGTTTGTGTGTTTTTCTGTGATTTCAGGTAATTTCTGGCTGAAATTGAGGGACTTGAGCAAAACTCTGAAAAAGGCTGACAAAAGGACTGCTGATGCTGTTGGATTCTGACCTCCCTGCACTCAAAATAGATTTTTTGGAGCTACAGAACTCCAAATGGCTCGCTCTCAACGGCGTTGGAAAGTAGACATCCAGAGCTTTCCAGAAATATATAATAGTTCATACTTTATTCGGAAATTGATGACGTAACTTGGCGTTGAACGCCAAGTACATGCTGCTGTCTGGAGTTAAACGCCAGAAACACGTCATGATCTGGAGTTGAACGCCCAAAACACGTTATAACTTGGCGTTCAACTCCAAGAGAAGCCTCAGCTCGTGGATAGATCAAGCTCAGCCCAAACATACACCAAGTGGGCCCCGGAAGTGGATTTATGCATCAATTACTTACTCATGTAAACCCTAGTAGCTAGTTTAGTATAAATAAGACTTTTTACTAGTGTATTAGACGTCTTTTGACCACGTATCATCTTTGGTCTCAGTTTTGTTTTATTCTTCATCTTAAGAGGCTATTGATCACGTTTTGGGGGCTGACCATTCGGCCATGCCTGAACCTTTCACTTATGTATTTTCAACGGTGGAGTTTCTGCACACCATAGATTAAGGGTGTGGAGCTCTGCTGTACCTCAAGTTTCAATACAATTATTATTACTTTCTATTCAATTCTCTTTTATTCTTATTCCAAGATATACGTTGCACAACACTTTGATGAATGTGATGATCCGTGACACTCATCATCATTCTCACCTATGAATGCGCGTGATTGACAACCACTTCCGTTTTACCTTAGACCGAGCGCATATCTCTTAGATTCCCCAACAGAATCTTCGTGGTATAAGTTAGATAGATGGCGGCATTCATGAGGATCCGGAAAGTCTAAACCTTGTCTATGGTATTTCGAGTAGGATTCTGGGATTGAATGACTGTGACAAGCTTCAAACTCCTGAAGGCTAGGCGTGATGACAAACGCAAAAGAATCAAGGGATTCTATTCCAACCTGATTGAGAACCGACAGATGATTAGCCATGCTATGACAGAGCATAGGACCATTTTCACTGAGAGGATGGGATGTAGCCATTGACAACGGTGATGCCTTACATACAGCTTGCCATGGAAAGGAGTAAGAAGGATTGGATAAGAGCAATGAGAAAGTAGAGATTCAAGAGGAGCATAGCATCTCCATACGCCTATCTGAAATTCCCACTATTGATTTACATAAGTATTTCTATCCCTTTTTATTTTCTTTTTATTATTAGTTTTCGAACTCATCATAAACCAATTTAATCTGCCTAACTGAGATTTACAAGGTGACCATAGCTTGCTTCATACCAACAATCTCTGTGGGATCGACCCTTACTCACGTAAGGTTTATTACTTGGATGACCCAGTACACTTGCTGGTTAGTTGAGCGAGGTTGTGAGGTTATATTTAGACCATAGTATTGAGCACCAAGTTTTTGGGGCCATTATTGGAGAATTAATTTCGAACAACAATTCAAGCATGAATCACAATTTCGTCCACCAAGTTTTTGGCGCCGTTGCTGGGGATTATTTGAATTACAATTACGTGCAACCACAGCACCAAGTGATCCGGCAACAACACCAAGTTTTTGGCGCCGTTGCCGGGGATTGTTCGAGTATGGACAACTGACGGTTCATCTTGTTGCTCAGATTAGGTAATTTTCTTTTCAAAAATCTTTTTCAAAATTTTTCTTTTATTTTTTTTCGTTTTTCTAAACTTTATTTTCGAAAAAATTAATAAAAATCCAAAAAATTAGAAAATCATAAAAATAAAAAATTATTTTGTGTTTCTTGTTTGAGTCTTGAGTCAATTTTTAAGTTTGGTGTCAATTGCATGCTTTAAAAATTTTTTTTTTGCATTTTTCGAAAATTCCATGCATTCATAGTGTTCTTCATGATCTTCAAGTTGTTCTTGATAAGTCCTCTTGTTTGATCTTGATGTTTTCTTGTTTTGTGTTGTTTGTTGTTTTTCATATGCATTTTTCGTTTGTTAGAGTCTATGCATTAAAGATTTCTAAGTTTGGTGTCTTGCATGTTTTCTTTGCATCAAAATTTTTTCAAAAATATGTTCTTGATGTTCATCTTGATCTTCAAAGTGTTCTTGGTGTTCATCTTGACATTCATAGCATTCTTGCATGCATTCATTGTTTTGATCTAAAAATTTCATGCATTAAGTATTTTTGTTGTTTTTTCTTTCATCATTAAAAAATTCAAAAATCAAAAAAATATCTTTTCCTTATTTCCCTCCAAATTTTCGAAATTTTGGGTTGACTTGGTCAAAAATTTTCAAAATTAGTTGTTTCTTACAAGTCAAGTCAAAATTTCAATTTTAAAAATCTTATCTTTTCAAAATCTTTTTCAAAAATCATATCTTTTCCATTTTTCTCTTATTTTCGAAAATTTTAAAAATTACTTTTTTCAAAATCTTTTTCTTATCTTTTATATCATATTTTCGAAAATATGCTAATAATTAATGTGATTGATTCAAAAATTTGAAGTTTGTTACTTTCTTGTTAAGAAAGGTTCAATCTTTAAATTCTAGAATCTTATCTTGTAGTTTCTTGTTAGTTAAGTCATTTTAAAAATTAAATCTTTTTCAAAATATCTTTTTCTTAAAATTTTTACCTTATCTTTTTATCTTATCCTTCTCAAAATTTTATCTTTTTCAAAAATTTGATTTTAAAATATCTTATCTAACTTCTTATCGTCTTATCTTTTCAAATTTGATTTTAATATCTTTTTCAACTAACTAATTAACTTTTTGTTTGTTTCTTATCTTTTTCAAAACCACCTAACTACTTTTTCCTCTCTAATTTTCGAAAATATCTCACCCCTTTTTCAAAAAATTCTTTTTAATTAACTAATTGTTTCATGTTTTAATTTTAATTACAATTTATCTCTAATTTTCGAAAATCACTAACCCTCTTTTTTTTAAATTATTTTTGAATTCTCTTCCTCTTCTCTTCTTCTATTTAATTATTTAATTACTAACACTTCTCTTCACCTCTCTTCATCTAAAAATCCGAACCATTCTTCTTCATTCTTCTCCCCTCTCTTTTTCTACTAACACAAAGGAATCTCTATACTGTGACATAGAGGATTCCTCTTTCTTTTCTTGTTTTCTTCTCTTTCATATGAGCAGGAATATGGAAAAAGGCATTCTTGTTGAAATTGATCCAGAACCTGAAAGGACTCTGAAGATAAAATTAAGAGAAACTAAATTAGAACAATCCAGAAACAACCTTTCAGAAATTTTTGAACAAGAGAAGGAGATGGCAGCCGAAAATAATAATAATGCAAGGAGAATGCTTGGTGACTTCACAAAGCCAACGTCCAAGTTTGATGGAAGAAGCATCTCTATTCCTGCCATTGGAGCCAATAACTTTGAGCTTAAGCCTCAACTAGTTGCTTTAATGCAACAAAACTGCAAGTTTTATGGACTTCCATCTGAAGATCCTTATCAGTTTTTAACTGAGTTCTTGCAGATCTGTGAGACTGTAAAGACGAATGGAGTTGATCCTGAAGTCTACAGACTCATGCTTTTCCCTTTTGCTGTAAGAGACAGAGCTAGAATATGGTTGGATTCACAACCTAAGGATAGCCTGGACTCATGGGATAAGCTGGTCACTGCCTTCTTGGATAAATTCTTCACTCCTCAAAAGCTGAGCAAGCTGAGAGTGGATGTTCAAACCTTCAAGCAAAAAGATGGTGAATCCCTCTATGAAGCTTGGAAAAGATACAAGCAGCTGACCAAAAGATGTCCATCTGACATGTTTTCAGAATGGACCATATTAGATATATTCTATTATGGTCTCTCTGAATTTTCGAAAATGTCATTGGACCATTCTGCAGGTGGATCTATTCACCTGAAGAAAATGCCTGAAGAGGCTCAAGAACTCATTGACATGGTTGCAAACAACCAATTCATGTACACTTCTGAGAGGAATTCCGTGAATAATGGGATACCTCAGAAGAAAGGAGTTCTTGAAATTGATGCTCTGAATGCCATATTGGCTCGAACAAAGTGTTGACTCAACAGGTCAACATGATCTCTCAAAATCTGAATGGATGGCAACATGCATCCAACAGTACTAGAGAGGCAGCTTCTGAAGAAGCTTATGATCCTGAGAACCCTGCCATGGCAGAGGTTAATTACATGGGTGAACCTTATGGAAACACCTATAACTCATCATGGAGAAATCATCCAAATTTCTCATGGAAGGATCAACAAAAGCCTCAACAAGGCTTTAACAATGGTGGACGCAATAGGCTGAGCAATAGCAAGCCTTTCCCATCATCTTCTCAGCAACAGACAGAGAATTCTGAACAAAACACTTCTAATTTAGCCAATCTAGTCTCTGATCTGTCAAAGGCCACTTTCAGTTTCATGAGTGAAACAAGATCCTCCATTAGAAACCTGGAGGCACAAGTGGGCCAGCTGAGTAAGAAAGTCATTGAAACTCCTCCCAGTATTCTCCCAAGCAATACAGAAGAGAATCCAAAAGGAGAGTACAAGGCCATTGATATAATCAATATGGCCGAATGCACAAGGGAGGAGGAGGACGAAAATCCTAGTGAGGAAGACCTCCTGGGACGTCCCTCAAGCAAGAAGGAGTTTTCTATTAAGGATCCAAAGGAATCTGAGGCTCACATAGAGACCATAGAGATTCCATTAAATCTCCTTCTGCCATTCATGAGCTCTGAAGACTATTCTTCCTCTGAAGAGGATGAAGATGTAACTGGAGAGGAAATTGCTCAATACTTAGGAGCTATCATGAAGCTGAATGCCAAGTTGTTTGGTAATGAGACTTGGGAAAGTGAACATCCCTTGCTCATTAGTGAACTGGATACCTAGATTCAGCAAACTTTACCTCAAAAGAAACAAGATCCTGGCAAGTTTTTGATACCTTGTACCATAGGCACCATGACCTTTGCAAAAGCTCTGTGTGATCTGGGGTCAGGGATAAATCTTATGCCATTCTCTGTAATGGAGAAGCTGGGGATCATTGAGGTACAACCTACCTTGTTCTCATTACAATTGGCAGACAAGTCATTGAGACAAGCTTATGGAATAGTGGAGGACGTGTTAGTAAAGGTTGAAGGCCTTTACATCCCTGCTGATTTCATAATCTTAGACACTAGGAAGGAAGAGGATGATTGCATCATCCTTGGAAGACCTTTCCTAGCCACAGCAGGAGCTGTGATAGATGTCAACAGAGGTGAATTAGTCCTTCAATTGAATGGGGACTACCTTGTGTTTAAGGCACATGGCCATCCCTCTGTGACAAAAGAGAGTAAGCATGAAGAGCTTCTCTCAGTTCAGAGTGAGGAAGAGCCCCCACAGTCAAACTCTAAGTTTGGTGTTGGGAGGCCACAACCAAACTCTAAGTTTGGTGTTAAGATCCCATATCCAAACTCTAAGTTTGGTGTTGGGACTATACAACATTGACCTGATCACCTTGTGGCTGATGACTAGTCATCATATACCCATTTTTCAAGCTAATTTCATTTGTTTTATTAGCATTTATGCACTTTCTTGCATCCTAAGTAAGTGATTTGGAGTGAAAATGCATAACTTCTTTAAATCAAACAACCACCATGAAATTAATGTTAACTCATAAGGTTTAAGCTGAATTTAATTGATTTTTAATTGATTTATAAGCCTTTAGAATTTAGTGATACTTTGAGTGGTTGTTTTGGTTTATTGTAGGTGAAGAAAAGAAGAAAAAAGGAAAGCGTGGCCTAAGAAAGCGTGGCCCAAGGAGAAAAAGGCGTGGCGCATAAAGGAGGAGTGCAAGCATTGCCCTCCACAAGGGCACACTGCCCTCTAGGAGGGCAACATAAGGAAACAATGCTTGAGAGGCAACTCTGCCCTGCCCACGACAAGGGCAGAGCACAAATCGGTGCCATGAATCAAGGAGAACAAAACATTGCCCTGCCCTCCTCAAGGGCAGTATCGGGCTCACCAAGGGGAGAAATTCAAAGAAAAAGTTCACCTTTGCTTGCCACAAGGATCGAACACGGCACCATGAGGAATCAAAGAACTAAGCCTTACTTTGGTGCCAAGAAAATCAAGGAAAAAGTGTAGCGTGTGCATTGCCCGAGTTTCGAACACGGGACTTCAATTTGGAGACATTGCCCTGCCCTCCGCAAGGGCAGGGCAGCATTTTGTTGTGGCACGGCCAGCGCACCAAACTGGCGCACCAAAGCATCACTCGGCAGCACCAGCAGCACGCACAGGCACCGTTTTGGCGCGCCAAAAAGTTCCGCCCTGCCCTCCGCAAGGGCAGGGCAGCATTCTGCAGGAACCAAACGCGCACGCAAGCACCAACACGCACCATTTTCTGCCCTGCCCTCCACAATGGCAGGGCAGCCTCCTGGAAGCAATTCTTCATGGGCCAAAAATTGAATAAAAAATCCAATTTAATTCATTTCTTCACCAAATCAAAAGCCCATCCAAATCCCAAGATCCAAGAATAGAAAGTGTATAAATAGGAGTTAGTTTGATGTAATTAGGACTTTTGGATTTTTATTTTTCACTTTTGATTTTGATCTTTTTGCTTTACTTTTGAATTGGGAACCTTCTTTGGAATTTTTGGAAATTCCATTGAGAGCTAGGACTTCACTGAGGTTTCTGAGAATTGGGGAGGAGAATTGATCTCTCTTCTTCCTTGTTCTTGCTGGAGCTTTTTCTACTTTTCTTGTTTGAGTCTTTGGTGTTAAGAATTGAGGAAATTCTGTCTCAATCTCCAATCAAGAGCTCTTTAATCTCTTTTCTGCATAATTGAGTTCACCTACATTCCCTTTACTGCTTCTTCTTCAATTTCTTGTTAATTGCTTTGGGAATTTAGATCTGGGAAGGCAATTGAGATCTAGGCTTTGCTACCTAGTCTCTGGAGTCCTGAGATCACATTTTTCCTTTTGGTTCTTCTGTGAACCTCTTCTGTGATTAATTTCCTTACTGTTTGAGTTCTAATTACTTCTAATTCAATTTCTGCTCTATCAATTGTTGCAATTCAATTTCTTCTTGCCTAGATTCTGATATCCCATTCCTCAACTCCCTTTTACATTCAAGCAATTTATATTTCTTGTACTTTAAGTTACTGTAATTTACATTTCTTGCACTTTAAGTTTCAGTCATTTAATTTCTTGTTCTTTAAGATTCAGTCCTTTTATTTTCAGTTCCTTTTAATTTCTGCAATTCTTCCCTTCCCCCTTTACATTTCCTGTTGTTTAATTGCTTTTGGATACAAAACACTCAACCAATACTTGATTCGCTTGACTAAATCAACCACTAAACTAAAATTGCTCAATCCTTCAATCCCTGTGGGATCGACCTCACTCATGTGAGTTATTATTACTTGATGCGACCCGGTACACTTGCCGGTGAGTTTTGTGTCGGATCATTTTCCGCACATCAGTGGCTCCATGAGAGCCAATGTCAAGCTATTGACAGTAAAGAAGCGCTTGTTGGGAGGCAACCCAATTTTATTTATCTAATTTTTATTTTATTGTTATTTTGTGTTTTATTAGGTACATGATCATGAGGAGTCATGAAAAAAATCATAAAAATTAAAAACAGAATCAAAAACAGCAGAAGAAAAAAATCACACCCTGAAGGAAGCACAGGCTGGCATTTAACGCCAGTAAGATGCATCTGGCCGGCGTTCAACGCCAGAACAGAGCATCATTCTGGCACTGAACGCCAGAAACAAGCAACATTCTGGCGTTGAACGCCAGGAATGTGCCTAGAGAAGAAAAGCTGGCGCTGAACGCCAGTAACAAGCATGAAACTGGCGTTCAACGCCAGAAACATGCTTTACATGGGCGTTGAACGCCCAGAATGTGCACCATACGGCGTTTAAACGCCAGAATGGTGTGCAAAGGCAATTTGCATGCCTATTTGGTGCAGGGATGGAATTCCTTGACACCTCAGGACCTGTGGACCCCACAGGATCACCTCAGGATCTGTGGACCCCACAGGATCCCCACCTACCATATTCCCACCTTACCTCCTAATCCTAGTTTTTGTGATTACTCTTCCCCATGTTACACTTCCCAACACTCTTCACCAATCATATCCATCCACTCTTCCCCATAAACCCCACATACCTTCAAAAATTCAAAACCATTTTCCCACTCATTCCCACCCTAAATGGCCGAATACACACTACCCACTCTCCCTATATATACCCTTCCATTCTACTTCATCTTCACAACACACAACCTCCTCTTCCATACCTTGACCGAACCTACACTTCCCCTTCTCCTCCATATTCTCTTCTTCTTCTTCTTCTCTTCTTTCTTCTCTTGCTCGAGGGCGAGCAGTATTTTAAGTTTGGTGTGGTAAAAGCATAAGCTTTTTGTTTTTCCATTACCATCAATGGCACCTAAGGCCGGAGAATCCTCTAGAAAAGGAAAAGGAAAGACAAAAGCTTCCACCTCCGAGTCATGGGAGATGGAAAGATTCATCTCCAAGAGCCATCAAGACCACTTCTATGATGTTGTGGCAAAGAAGAAGGTGATCCCTGAGGTCCCTTTCAAGCTCAAGAAAAATGAGTATCCGAAAATCCGACATGAAATCCGAAGAAGAGGTTGGGAAGTCCTAACCAACCCCATGCAACAAGTCGGAATCTTAATGGTTCAAGAGTTCTATGCCAATGCATGGATCACTAGGAACCATGATCAAAGTATGAACCCGAGTCCAAAGAATTATCTCACAATGGTTCGGGGGAAATACTTAGATTTTAGTCTGGAAAATGTGCTGTTGGCATTCCACTTGCCCATGATGCAAGGAGATGAACGCCCCTACACTAGAAGGGTCAACTTTAATCAAAGGTTGGACCAAGTCCTTATGGACATATGTGTGGAAGGAGCTCAATGAAAGAGAGACTCCAAAGGCAAGCCAGTCCAACTAAGAAGACTGGACCTCAAGCTTGTGGCTAGAGGATGGTTGGAGTTCATTCAACGCTCCATCATTCCCACTAGCAACCGATCTGAAGTTACTGTGGATCGGTCCATCATGATTCATAGCATCATGATTGGAGAGGAAGTAGAAGTTCATGAGGTCATCTCCAATGAAATCTACAAAATAGCCGACAAGCCCTCACCCATGGCAAGGCTAGCTTTTCCTCACCTTATTTGCCATCTATGTTACTCAGCTGAAGTTATCATAGAAGGAGACATCCTCGTTGAAGAGGATAAGCCCATCACCAAGAAGAGGATGGAGCAAGCAAGAGAGACCCTTCACGGTTCTCAAGAGATGCATGAGGAAGCTCATCATCAAGAAATCCCTGAGATGCCTCAAGGGATGCACTTTCCTCCCAATAACTATTGGGAACAACTCAACACTTCCTTAGAAGATTTGAGCCACAATGTTGAACAATTAAGGGTGGAACATCATGAGCACTCCATCATTCTCCAAGAAATAAGAGAAGATCAAAGAGCAATGAGGGAGGAGCAACAAAGGCAAGGAAGGGACATAGAAGAGCTTAAGGACATTGTTGGTCCTTTAAGAACAAGACGCCACTAAAGGTGGATTCATTCCTTGTTCTTTATTTCTTTCTGTTTTCGGTTTTTAATGTTATGTTTACCTATGTTTTGTGTCTTTATTTCATGATCATTAGTATGTAGTAACCATGTCTTAAAGCTATGAATAAATTCCATTAATCCTTCACCTCTCTTAAAAGAAAAATGTTTTAATTCAAAAGAACAAGAAGTACATGAATTTCGAATTTATCCTTGAATTCAGTTTAATTATATTGATGTGGTGACAATACTTTTGTTTTCTGAATGAATGCTTGAACAGTGCATATGTCTTTTGATCTTGTTGTTTATGAATGTTAAAATTGTTGGCTCTTGAAAGAATGATGAACAAGGAGAAATGTTATTGACAATTTGAAAAATCATGAAATTGATTCTTGAAGCAAGAAAAAGCAGTGAATAGCAAAAGCTTGCGAAAAAAAAAGTGGCGAAAAAAAAATAAAAAGCAAGCAGAAAAAGCCAATAGCCCTTAAAACCAAAAGGCAAGGGTAAAAAGGATCCAAGGCTTTGAGCATCAATGGATAGGAGGGCCCAAGGAAATAAAATCCAGGCCTAAGTGGCTAAACCAAAGCTGTCCCTAACCATGTGCTTGTGTCATGAAGGTCCAAGTGAAAAACTTGAGACTGAGTGGTTAAAGTCGTGATCCAAAGCAAAAAGAGTGTGCTTAAGAGCTCTGGACACCACTAACTGGGGACTCTAGCAAAGCTGAGTCACAATCTGAAAAGGTTCACCCAGTTATGTGTCTGTGGCATTTATGTATCCGGTGGTAATACTGGAAAACAAAGTGCTTAGGGCCACGACCAAGACTCATTAGTAGCTGTGTTCAAGAATCAACATGCTTAACTAGGAAAGTCAAAAACACTATCCAAAATTCTAAGTTCCTAAAGAAGCCAATCATTCAGAACTTTAAAGGAAAAAGTGAGATGCCAAAACTGTTCAGAAGCAAAAAGCTACAAGTCCCGCTCATCTAATTATAGTTAATATTCATTGATATTTTGGAATTTATAGTATATTCTCTTCTATTTATCCTAATTGATTTTCAGTTGCTTGGGGACAAGCAACAATTTAAGTTTGGTGTTGTGATGAGCGGATAATTTATACGCTTTTTGGCATTGTTTTTAGGTAGTTTTTAGTAAGTTCAAGCTACTTTTAGGGATGTTTTCATTAGTTTTTATGTTAAATTCACATTTCTGGACTTTACTATGAGTTTGTGTGTTTTTCTGTGATTTCAGGTAATTTCTGGCTGAAATTGAGGGACTTGAGCAAAACTCTGAAAAAGGCTGACAAAAGGACTGCTGATGCTGTTGGATTCTGACCTCCCTGCACTCGAAATGGATTTTCTGGAGCTACAAAACTCCAAATGGCGCGATCTCAATGGCGTTGGAAAGTAGACATCCAGAGCTTTCCAGAAATATATAATAGTTCATACTTTATTCGGAAATTAACGACGTAACTTGGCGTTGAACGCCAAGTACATGCTGCTGTCTGGAGTTAAACGCCAGAAACACGCCATGATCTGGAGTTGAACGCCCAAAACACGTTATAACTTGGCGTTCAACTCCAAGAAAAGCCTCAGCTCGTGGATAGATCAAGCTCAGCCCAAACATACACCAAGTGGGCCCCGGAAGTGGATTTATGCATCAAAAACTTACTCATGTAAACCCTAGTAGCTAGTTTATTATAAATAGAACTTTTTACTAGTGTATTAGACATCTTGGGACGATTAATTCTCAGATCATGGGGGCTGGCCATTCGGCCATGCCTGAACCTTTCACTTATGTATTTTCAACGGTGGAGTTTCTGCACACCATAGATTAAGGGTGTGGAGCTCTGCTGTACCTCAAGTTTCAATACAATTACTATTACTTTCTATTCAATTCTCTTTTATTCTTATTCCAAGATATATGTTGCACAACACTTTGATGAATGTGATGATCCGTGACACTCATCATCATTCTCACCTATGAACGCGCGTGACTGACAACCACTTCCGTTCTACCTTAGGCCGGGTGCATATCTCTTAGATTCCCCAACAGAATCTTCGTGGTATAAGTTAGATAGATGGCGGCATTCATGAGGATCCGGAAAGTCTAAACCTTGTCTATGGTATTTCGAGTAGGATTCTGGGATTGAATGACTGTGACGAGCTTCAAACTCCTGAAGGCTGGGCGTGATGACAAACGCAAAAGAATCAAGGGATTCTATTCCAACCTGATTGAGAACCGACAGATGATTAGCCGTGCTGTGACAGAGCATAGGAACGTTTTCACTGAGAGGATGGGATGTAGCCATTGACAACGGTGATGCCCTACATACAGCTTGCCATAGAAAGGAGTAAGAAGGATTGAAGGAAGAAGTAGAAAAGTAGAAAAAGAAAGGGCACAGTATCTCCATACGCTTATCTGAAATTCCCACCATTAATTTACATAAGTATTTCTATCCTTTTTTATTTAGCTTTTAAATATCTAATCCAAATACATTTGAATCCGCCTGACTGAGATTTACAAGGTGACCATAGCTTGCTTCATACCAACAATCTCTGTGGGATCGACCCTTACTCACGTAAGGTTTATTACTTGGACGACCTAGTACACTTGCTGGTGAGTTGAGCGAGGTTTTGAGGTTATATTTAGACCATAGTATTGAGCACCAAGTTTTTGGAGCCATTACCGGGGATTGTTTCGAGTTAGAAAAGAATGAATCACAATTTCGTCCACCACATATCTTTTTAATCAAATATTTTTCAATCATATCTTTTTTTAAATTTTGATTTGAAAAATCTTTTCTAACTTCTTATCTTTTCAAAATTGAATTTTAAATCTTCTTTAATTAACTAATTGACTTGATTGTTTTACTATTTCTTATCTTTTTCAAAACCACCTAACTAATTTTATCTCTCTAATTTTCGAAAACTCCTCACCCTTTTTCAAAATTCTTTTAATTAACTAAGTGTTTCAAATTTTAGTTTTAATTTTATCTCTTCTCTTAATTTTCGAATTCTAACTAAATTTTGAAATAAAAACAAAAATATTTTCCTTTTCCTTTTAATTATTTTAATTATTTTCGAAAATTCTCTCTCTCATCTTCTTCTATTTATTTATTTAATCACTAACACTCTTCTCCTCTTCTTATAATTCGAACCCTCTCTTCCCTCTATGTGTTCGAATTCTTCTTCTTCCTTCTTCATTCTTATTCTTCTTCTCTTCTACTCACATTAAGAAATCTCTATACTGTGACATAGAAGATTCCTCTTCCTTTCTATTATCTTCTTTTTCATACGAGCAAGAGCAAGGACAAGAACATTCTTGTTGAAGCTGACCCTAAACCTGAAAGGACTCTGAAGAAGAATCTAAGAAAAGCTAAAGCACAACAATCCAGAGAAAACCTTACAGAAAATCTTGAAAAAGAAGTAATGGCCAAACCCAACAACAATAACAATGCAAGGAAGATGCTTGGTGACTTCACTGCACCAAATTCCAACTTCCATGGAAGAAGCATCTCAATCCTTGCCATTGGAGCAAACAATTTTGAGCTTAAGTCTCAATTAGTTTCTCTGATGCAACAGAATTACAAGTTTTATGGACTTCCATCAGAAGATCCTTTCAGTCCTTAATTGAATTTTTGCATATCTGTGATACTATTAAGACCAATGGAGTTGATCCCGAGGTCTACAAGCTTATGCTTTTCCCTTTTGCTGTAAGAGACAGAGCTAGAATATGGTTGGACTCTCAACCTAGAGATAGCCTGAACTCTTGGGATAAGCTGGTCACGGCTTTCTTAGCCAAATTTTTTCCTGCTCAAAAGCTGAGCAAGCTTAGAGTGGATGTTCAAACCTTCAGGCAAAAAGAAGATGAATCCCTCTATGAAGCTTGGGAAAGATACAAGCAACTGACCAAAAAGTGTCTTTCTGACATGCTCTCAGAATGGACCATCCTGGATATATTCTATGATGGTCTGTCTAAATTGTCTAAAATGTCATTAGACCATTCTACAGGTGGATCTATTCACCTGAAGAAAACACCTGCAAAAGCTCAGGAACTCATTGAAATGGTTGCAAATAACCAATTCATGTACACCTCTGAAAAGAATCCTGTGAATAATGGGACGCCTTAAAGGAATGTAGTTCTTGAAATTGATGCTCTGAATGCCATATTGGCTCAGAACAAAATGTTGACTTAGCAAGTCAATATGATTTCTCAGAGTCTGAATGGATTGTAAAATGCATCCAATAGTACTAAAGAAGCATCTTCTGAAGAAGAAGCTTATAATCCTGAGAACCCTGCAATGGCAAAGGTGAATTATATGGGTGAAGCTTATGGAAACACCTATAATCCCTCATGGAGAAATCATCCAAATTTCTCATAGAAGGATCAACAAAAGCCTCAACAAGGCTTTAACAATAATAATGGTGGAAGAAACAGGTTTAGCAATGGCAAGCCTTTTCCATCATCCTCTCAGCAACAGACAGAGAATTCTGAGCAGAATCCATCTAGCTTAGCAAATATAGTCTCTCATCTATCTAAGGCCACTCTCAGTTTCATGAATGAAACAAGGTCCTCCCTAAAAAACTTAGAGGCACAAGTAGGTCAGCTGAGTAAAAGGGTTACTAAAACTCCTCCTAGCACTCTCCCAAGTAATACAGAAGAGAATCCCAAAAGAGAGTGCAAGGCCATAACTGTGACCAACATGGCCGAACCTGGAGAGAGTGAAAAGGCAGTGATTCCCAGTGAGGAAGGCTTCAGGGAATGTCCACTGGCCATTAAGGAGTATCCCAATGAGGAACCAAAGGAATCTGAGGCTCATACAAAGACCATAGAGATTCCATTGAACTTTCTATTACCATTCATGAGCTCTGATGACTATTCATCTTCTGAAGAAGATGAAGACATTTTTGAAGGGCAAGTTGCCCAGTATTTAGGAGTGATCATGAAGCTGAATGCCAAGCTATTTGGTAATGAGACTTGGGAGGATGAACCTCCATTGCTCATTAATGAACTAAATACCTGGATTCAGCAAACTTTACCTCAAAAGAAACAGGATCCTGGTAAATTCTTAATACCTTGTACCATAGGCACCATGACATTTGAGAAGGCTCTGTGTGACTTAGGGTCAGGTATTAACCTCATGCCACTTTCTGTAATGGAGAAACTAGGAATATTTGAGGTACAAGCAGCAAGAATCTCACTAGAGATGGCAGACAAATCAATGAAACAAGCTTATGGACCAGTAGAGGACTTGCTAGTGAAGGTTGAAGGCCTTTACATCCCTGCTGATTTCATAATCCTAGACACTGGGAAGGATGAGGATGAATCTATCATCCTTGGCAGACCTTTTCTAACCACAGCAAAAACTGTAATTGATGTTGACAGAGGAGAGTTGGTCCTTTAATTGAATGAGGACTACCTTGTATTCAAGACTCAAGGTTCTCCTTCTGTACACATGGAGAAGAAGCATGAAAAGCTTCTCTCAATACAGAGTCAAACAAAGCCCCCACATTCAAATTCTAAGTTTGGTGTTGGGAAGCCACAACCAAACTCTAAGTTTGGTGTTGGGAGGCCATAACCAAACTCTAAGTTTGGTGTTGAGAGGCCCCAACCATGCTCTGATTATCTGTGAGGCTCCATGAGAGCTCACTGTCAAGCTATTGACATTAAAGAAGCGCTTATTGGGAGGCAACCCAATTTTTATGTTAAATTTCCATTTCCCATTATTATTTTATGTTTTCTTTGGGTTGATGATTGTGTGGAGACACATAAACAACTGCAAAAATCAAAGCAAATTCAAAAAACAGCATTAGAAATAGCACACCCTGGAGGAAAAACATACTGGCATTTAAACGCCAATAAGGGTAGTGATAAACCCCAATTTTGTGGTTTATCTTGTGCTTAATTTGGGGGTTTTTGTCAATATTTCTCGCACTTATCCACAAGAAATGCATGGTTTTGTGTTCACCTCCTAATATTGCTCCATGATGGAAAATATGCTTATTTTGCCTTAGAATTACTATGTTTTGATCCTCTTTATTGCCATTCGATGCCGTGATGTATTTGTTGAGTGATTTCAGAATTAATAGGGTAAGAATGGCCTAGAAGAGAGAAAGAAAGCATGCACAAGAGGAAGGAATATGAAGATTTGGATTTTGGGAACTTCAGCACTGACGCGCACGCGCACTTCACGCGCACGCGTGGATGAGGATAGCTGGAAGCAGTGCGCAAGGATGGACGCATCCGCACAGGCTAGAGAATTCCAACCGACGCGCACGCGCACTTGGCGCGCACGCGTGGATCACAAAAGCAATCGGCGCGCACGCACACATGGTGCGCACGCGCGGGAAGCTGCACGTGACCTCATTAAAGGAAATCATGTCTGGCGATTTCTGAGACTCATTAGGCCCAATTTCAAGCTGTTTCTGCATGGAAAAATACCCAAGGATGCTAGGGAGAAGGGGGGAATCAATCATTTTTACACTAAGACACATTTTCTAGTTTTTGGGTTCTTTGTTCTTCTAGTGAGAGAAACCCTTGTTCCTCTCTAGATCTAGCTTTAATTTGATCTTCCCTTGTTAAACTCTAAATTGGATCTTGTTAATTACTAGTTTTGATTGTTTAATTTGAATTCCTTAGTATAATTTTGTTTAGATCTTGTGTTAGTTTTATGGATTCTTGTCAATTGTTACTTTATACCCATTGCATGAATGTCGTGAATCTTGATTTGTTGATGTTACATTGACGATTTCTATGATTAATTGTGTTGTTTGAGTGATTATATGTTGATACTTGTTAGTGGGTATTTGTTAATTTCAATCCAATTGCAATTTGAACATGTCTTTTGTTAGTGCTTACCATGTGTTTGATGAATTGTTTACCTTGATTATGGAGTAGTTCTTTTTACTCTTGGCTTAGGCCAAGGAAATTGGGTAAACTTGAGTCATTGGGTCTAATGGATTTGATGATTTGGGAACCCTTAGTGGTCAATTTGATAGCCATTGACACTAGCCTACTACTAGGTTAATTAATAGTGAGGTTAGACCTTATGGGTAGATGTTGACCAAACCATTTAACATACTTCAAGTATGGAAGTAGACTTAATGGGTTTGGTTCCTCATAATTGTCAAGATATGGTTATTAGACAAGGATAGTGACCCCAATTCTCATGTTTAGCCAAAAGTTGCTTTTATCATTCTTATTTGAAAACCCAAAAATCTTGATTGCTTCGCCTTAGTTATAGTTATTGTTTAGTTGAGAGTAGAATTATATTGAATGTTGTCTTCTTGGTTTGGAATTGCTCACATCTTGCTTAGTTATTTGAATTAGTTCATTGCACTTTAAGATTGCTTGTTTGCTAAGATTCCTAGTTTAATTCCTCACTCATGACTTACAACCCCGGATTTCTAACCAATGTTGAAGCACATGTTTGCCCATTCGTTGTGAGACGACCCGAGGTTTGAATACTTCGGTTATTTTATTGGGGTTGAACTTATGACAACTAATTCCTTTCTAAATTTGATCCTCGAGGATTGTTGTTGGTAGAGCTATACTTGCAACGCAACTCTATTGAGAAATTCTCTTCTGACATAGTCCACGAGCGCTTATCAAATTATTGGCACCGTTGCCGGGGAATGGTTGCAACATATGCCTTGATATTGGTTATGTGAATATGTGAATATTGTAGATAGTTTGTTTTCTTTCAACACTTAGCTATAGTTTAGCTTCTTTTATTTTTGTGCTATGACTCTCAAGTTTGATGACTCGGTCTCAACCGAATTCTAGCTTAGCCGATTTTGATCCCGAGATTGAAAGAACTTTGTTACACACTCGGCAAGCTAGACGGTGGTTGGATTATATGGTTAGTGCTTCGGCCTCTCTTGAGGAACATCCCAAATCACTAGACGGTACCGAGAGTGACTTGGAGTCCGCTACTTCCTATTCTTCTGTTGGCACTACTAATACATCTTTGCATCCTACAGGTGAGCCTTACATGGCAGAGCCACGCCGGATCACTTTGCATGAGCAAGGAGCTCCGGATATCATACTTCAACCGTGGCAAGCAATGTATCCTAACCTTGATCCAAACGTTGAATTGAAGAGTAGCTTGATAAATCTACTACCTAAGTATTATGGGTTGCCGGGTCAAGATCCCATCCGACATCTAAAGGATTTTCAAGTTGCTTGTTCTACGGCTCGAAGGCATGGAGCCGATGAGGTGGCTATCATGGTTTTTGCCTTCCCTTTCTCTCTTGAAGCACAAGCAAAGACATGGTTTTATTCGCTATCGGATGAGATTATGACCAATTGGGATTTCTTGAGAAGAGAGTTTCTAAATAAATTCTTCCCACTGGAGAAGACCGACTACATCCGGAAGGAGATTTCGGGTATAATGCAAAGAGACCAAGAGAGTTTGTAGGAGTATTGGTCTCGGTTCAAGAGGCTATTGGAATCTTGTCCACACCATGGAATAAACACCCACTTGCTCATTAGCTACTTCACCGGAGGTCTTTGTGTGGAAAATAGAAGATTGCTCACCGCTTCTAGCGGTGGTTCCCTTTCGAAAAACAAGACGGAGGGAGAAGCTTGGAATTCGATAAAGGATGTTGTCGAAGCTACACAACATACAAGGGTGTGAAGTAATCCTCTCAAGGGTGTGGTGGAATCGTCTCCTTCCGAATCAAGCCAAACCAAAGCACTTGGGAATATGACCACCATCCTCACGTAAATACAAAAGGATCAAAAGGAATTCTACTCCATCCAAGCCATCCAAGCTCCACCTCCAGTTGACACATTACATCGATCAATGCTATCGAATTCAAGAGGAACATGCCCTTGTAGTGGCCAATGTGAATTACAACAACCGTCCACCCTATCCTTCTCAAGGCCAAAATAACTACCCTCATGGTAGTAATTAACATCAAGGGTGGAGGGATAATGCACAAGGGAGCAATCAAAACCAAAAATGGAACAACTATTCTTCTCATCACAACAACAACCAATCTTCATCTCAATACCACCATAACAACACCAACTACCAAGCCAACCAAAATCATTCCAACCAAAACCAAAATAATTACACCAAGTACCAAGTACCACACCATAGACAACAATCCAACCAAACCTCTCCATCTCCCACCAATCAAGTTGACGAGCTTAGAGCCACTATGGAGAAACGAGATGAGAGAAACAAGGATCAATTTGATGCCTTGGGCGCTTAATTGGCTAACCTCACCAACATGCTTTCGAAGATGGTCATGTCAAACCAACACCAACCAACAACAACACCAACCAACCCTCAAGCTCTTCTAACCTTCCATCCCAACCCCAACCAAACCCAAAGGACGGTCTCAATGCCATCACTCTACGGTTGGGAACTACATTGGAGGAGATACCTCCAAGGGTCTTGGAGGACATTTATGAGGAAGAAGTGGTTGTTGAAGCTCCACATGAAGAGGGGGAGGCAGACAAAAGGCATAAGGAAGGAGTAAACCTCAAGGAACCCAAGAGGAAAGCTATAGTGGATGAGTCCATCCCTATTCCATTCCCTTCCATGGTGAAGAAAGCAAAGAAAACATCAGAATTTGATTTGAACATGCTTCAAGTGTTTAAGAAGGTTGAGGTAACCATACCACTTCTTGATGCTATTCAACAAATTCCAAAGTATGCAAAATTTTTGAAAGACTTGTGTACACACAAGGATAGGATAGGAGAATTGGAGACATTGTCCTTGGGTAGTTCAATTTCTTCCTTGATGGAACCTATTCCAAAGAAATGTGGTGACCCTGGGCCTTGTTTGATGTCTTGTTGTATTTGTGGACGCACTTTTCATGATTGTATGTGTGACCTTTAAGCTTGTGTAAGCATCATGCCGCTTTCTATCTTTGTGCGGTTGAATTTAGCTCCATTAAAGAAGTCGACGGCGAGGTTTGCCTTAGCCGATAAAAGTGTGATCACGGTAACAGGAATAGCCGAAGATGTACTTGTGGCGATCGAGGATTTTGTTTTTCCGATTGACTTTTACATCCTTGAAATGCCTCCAACAGAAAATAGAAGCTCATCCTCCGTTCTACTTGGTAGACCCTTCCTTAAGACCTCTAAATTCAAGTTAGATGCCTTCACCGGCACATATTCCTTTGAAGCTGGAGATAAGACTATCAAGTTCAATTTAGAAGAAGCCATGAAGCATCCTCCCGAAGAGCATTTCGTTCTTCGATGTGATGTAATCGATGAAGTGGTAGCGAAAGTGCGAGAAGAAGACCATAACAAGTTGTGCTACCATATTGTTGAAGAGACGGATGACCAAGAGGGTGAACATGAGAAAGTTGTTGAGAATGAACTGCGTGAGCTTGACGAAAAGGAACCTCAGCTTGAGGGAAAGAGTGAATTGAAGCCTCTTCCATCTCATTTGAAGTATGCTTTCTTAGAGGACAACCAAAAGTTTCCGGTCAATATTGGTAGTGAGCTTTCTAGTGAAGAAGAAGAAAAGCTCCTAGATGTTCTTAGAAAGTACAAGAAGGCAATTGGTTGGAGCCTAGCCGATATTGTGGGGATTGACCCTCGCAAGTGCATGCATCGTATATTTCTCCAAGAGGGAGCTAGGCCGGTTAGGCAACCGCAAAGGAGGCTCAACCCGACCATCCTCGATGTGGTAAAGAAGGAGATCACTAGGCTACTTGATGCGGGTATCATATACCCGATTTCTGACAGTGAGTGGGTGAGCCCGGTCCAGGTTGTTCCCAAGAAATCAGGCATCACTGCGATTAAAAACGATGATGGTGAAGTGTTCACCAAGTGAGTACAAAATTCATGGCGAGTGTGCATTGATTATAAAAGGTTGAATGCCGCTACAAGGAAGGACCACTACCCTTTGCCCTTTATCGATCAGATGTTGGACCATTTGGCGGGTAAATCCCATTATTGCTTTCTTGATGGATTCACTGGTTACTTCCAAATTCACATTGCTCCTGAAGATCAGGAAAAGACCACATTCACTTGCCCTTTTGGCACCTTTGCCTATAAAAGGATGCCATTTGGACTATGTAATACACCTGCTACTTTTCAGCGGTGCATGACCCGTGTCTTTTCTGATCTAATGGAGAGTTGTCTAGAAGTCTTTTTGGATGACTTCAGTGTTTATGGAACTTCATTTGATTGTTGCTTAGAGAAATTGGCCAAGGTCTTAGCTAGATGAGTTGACACTAACCTTGTCTTGATTTTTGAGAAATGTCACTTTGTGGTAAAACAAGGTATAGTGTTAGGACACGTAGTATCTTGTGAAGGAATTTCTGTAGACCCGGCCAAGGTCGATGTTATCACCATTTTACCTCACCCCTCATCTGTGAGGGAGGTCCGCTTGTTTTTAGGACATGCAGGATTCTATAGGCGCTTTATCAAAGATTTCAGCAAGATTGCTGTGCCATTGTCGCGCCTGCTCCAAAAAGATGTGGACATTGAGTTTGACAGTGAATGTATGAAAGCTTTTGAAGAGCTAAGGAGAGTTCTTACCACAGCACCGATTGTGCGAGGCCCCAACTGGACGTTGCCATTTGAGATAATGTGCGATGCGTCAAACCATGCTATAAGTGTCGTGCTTGCACAGCGCGATGGTAAACTCCCTTATGTCATTGCATACTCTTCTAAAACACTTGATACAACACAATCCAACTATACCACTACTGAAAAGGAACTCCTAGCTATCATTCATGCTTTAGATAAATTCAGATCTTATTTGCCAGGTTCAAAGATAGCGGTATACACAGATCATGCAGCTTTGAAATACTTATTGTTAAAGAATGAGTCAAAACCTAGACTCATACGTTGGATCTTGCTTTTGCAAGAATTCGACATTGAGATTAGGGACCGGAGTGGATCTCAAAACTTGGTTACATATCATTTAAGTCGCCTTGGGAATTTAAAATCTGATCCATTTCCGATCAATGACTCATTCCCATTGGATAGTTTGCATGCTGTGTCGGATAGCTTTCCATGGTTTGCCCCAATGGCGAACTACTTGGTAGCGAAACTCTTTCCTCCCAACTTTTCTAAACACCAAAGGGATAAGTTGAGGAATGATTCCAAATACTACGTTTGGGATGACCCTCACTTGTGGAAGAGGGGAGTGGACCAAGTAATTCGACGATGTGTCCTGGAGTCTAAAATCCAACCCATTTTTGAGGCTTGCCATTTGTCCGAATGTGGTGGCCACTTTGACCCACAAAGGACCGCTAAAAGGGTGTTGGATTGTGGATTCTGGTGGCCAACCTTATTCAAAGATGCTAATCGGTTATGTGTGTCTTGTCATTAGTGTCAGAAGTCGGGAAACATGTCCCAAAGGGACGAGATGCCTCAACAACCTATGCTGTTCTGTGAGATATTTGATGTATGGGGTATTGACTTTATGGGACCGTTTCCCAACTCCAGTGGGTATCTGTATATTCTGTTAGCGGTTGACTACGTGTCAAAGTGGGTGGAAGCAATACCTACTCGCCTTGACGACGCCAATACCGTCGTTTCTTTTATTAAGAATAACATTGTATGCCGTTATGGGTCGCCACGAGCAATCGTGAGCGACCAAGGATCCCACTTTTGTAATAGGAAGGTAGAGGCTTTTTTAAAGCGCTATGGGGTAGTGCATAAGGTTGCCACTGCTTATCATCTGCAAACTAACGGACAAACGGAAGTGTCCAACCGGGAGATTAAGAGAATCTTGGAGAAAGTGGTCAATCCACAAAGGAAGGATTGGCGCCTCCAGTTAGGAGATGCACTATGTGCGTATATAACGGCCTAAAAGACTCCGTTAGGGATGAGTCCCTTCCGGATCGTCTATGGTAAGGCATGCCACCTTTCGGTGGAGATTGAGCACAAAGCCTATTGGGTAGTAAAGCGGTGCAACATGGATTTGACCCAGGCCGGAGTAGCCAGAAAATTGCAGCTAGAGGAGCTCGAGTGTTTGAGGAACGAAGCGTATGAGAATGCCCAGATTTACAAGGAAAAGACTAAAGCATTCCATGACCATCACATCCGGAAGAAGGAATTCCAAGAAGGTGATGAGGTTCTCCTCCATAATTCGAGGCTTCGTTTCATACCTGGCAAGCTCCGCTCTAGATGGGAAGGACCTTTCAAGGTGAAGGAGATAATGCCCTATGGAGTGGTAGAGTTGTTTGATCCTAAAAGTGAAGCAACTTTCAAGGTGAATGGACATAGAGTGAAGAAGTACCATGGCTACAAGCTCCCAAAAGAGCTAGAGGTGTTTGATGAGCGGATAATTTATACGCTTTTTGGCATTGTTTTTAGGTAGTTTTTAGTAGGATCTAGCTACTTTTAGGGATGTTTTCATTAGTTTTTATGTAAAATTCATATTTTTGGACTTTACTATGAGTTTTTGTGTTTTTCTATGATTTTAGATATTTTCTGGCTGAAATTGAGAGACCTGAGCAAAAATCTGATAGGAGCCTGACAAAGGACTACTGATGCTATTGGATTCTGACCTCCCTGCACTCGAAATGGATTTTCTGGAGCTACAGAACTCCAAATGACCAACGGTGTTGGAAAGTTTACATCCAGAGCTTTCCAGCAATATATAATAGTCCATACTTTGTTCGAGTTAAGACGACGCAAACTGGCGTTCAATGTTAGTTCCATGCTGCATTCTGGAGTAAAACGCCAAAAACACGTCACAAACCAGAGTTAAACGCCAAAAACACGTTACAACTTGGCGTTTAACTCCAAATGAAGCCTCTGCACGTGTAAAGCTCAAGCTTAGCCCAAGCACACACCAAGTGGGCCCTGGAAGTGGATTTCTGCATTAATTACTTATATCTGTAAACCCTAGTAGCTATTCTAGTATAAATAGGACATTTTACTATTGTGTTAGACATCTTAGTTTCGTCTTTTATCGGAGAATCCATCTTTGGACGTTTAGTTCTTAGACTTTGGGGGCTGGCCATTCGGCCATGCCTGGACCTTGATCACTTATGTATTTTCAACGGTGGAGTTTCTACACACCATAGATTAAGGGTGTGGAGCTCTGCTGTACCTCAAGTTTTAATGCAATTACTACTATCTTCTATTCAATTCAGCTTATTCTTGTTCTAAGATATTCGTTGTACTTCAACCTGATGGATGTGATGATCCGTGACACTCATCATCATTCTCACCTATGAACGCGTGACTGACAACCACTTCCGTTCTACCTTAGAACGAGCGAATTTCTCTTGGATTCCTTAATCAGAATCTTTGTGGTATAAGCTAGAACCCTTTGGTGGTCATTCTTGAGAATCTGGAAAGTCTAAACCTTGTCTATGGTATTCCGAGTAGGATTCAGGGATTGAATGACTGTGACGAGCTTCAAACTCGCGATTGTTGGGCGTGATGACAAACGCAAAAGAATCAATGGATTCTATTCCGACATGATCGAGAACTGACAGATGATTAGCCGTGCTGTGACAAGAGCATTTGGACCTTTTTCACTGAGAGGATGGGAAGTAGCCATTAACAACGGTGATGCCCTACATACAGCTTGCCCTGGAAAGGAGTATGAAGAATTGGATGAAAGTAGTAGGAAAGCAGAGATTCAACAGGAACAAGCATCTCGATGCACTTATCTGAAATTTCCACCATTGAATTACATAAGTATTTCTATCTTTATTTTATGTTTTATTTATCTTTATATTTGAAAACTCCATAACCATTTGAATCAGCCTAACTGAGATCTACAAGATGACCATAGCTTGCTTCATACCAACAATCTCCGTGGGATCGACCCTTACTCACGTAAGGTTTATTACTTGGACGACCCAGTGCACTTGCTGGTTAATTGTGCGAAGTTGTGAAGAAAGTGCTAAGTTATAAACGCGCATACCAAGTTGATCGCCATTGTTAGAGATCATGATGTGCGGATAATTTATACGCTTTTTGGCATTGTTTTTTGTATGTTTTTAGTTTGTCTTAGTTAATTTTTATTATATTTTTATTAGTTTTTAGTTAAAATTCACTTTTCTAGACTTTACTATGAGTTTGTGTGTTTTTCTGTGATTTCAGGTATTTTCTGGCTGAAATTGAGGGACCTGAGCAAAAATCTGATTTAGAGGCTGAAAAGGACTGCAGATGCTGTTGGATTCTGACCTCCCTGCACTCGAAGTAGATTTTTTGGAGCTACAGAAGCCCAATTTGCGCGCTCTTAATTTTGTTGGAAAGTAGACATCCTGGGCTTTCCAGTAATGTATAATAGTCCATACTTTTCCCGAGATTTGATGGCCCAAACAAGCGTTCCATGTCAGCTCAAGAATTCTGGTGTAAAACGCCGGAACTGGCACAAGAATGGGAGTTAAACGCCCAAACTGGCACAAAAGCTAGCGTTTAACTCCAAGAAAAGTCTCTACACATGAAAGCTTCAATGCTCAGCCCAAGCACACACCAAGTGGGCCCGGAAGTGGATTTTTATGTCATTTACTCATCTTTGTAAACCCTAAGCTACTAGTTCTCTACAAATAGGACCTTTTGCTATTGTATTTTCATCTTGAGATCTTTGAATCTTTTGATCACGTTTTGGAGGCTGGCCTCACGGCCATGCCTAGACCTTGTTCTTATGTATTTTCAACGGTGGAGTTTCTACACACCATAGATTAAGGTGTGGAGCTCTGCTGTACCTCGAGTATTAATGCTATTACTATTGTTCTTCTATTCAATTCAGCTTATTCTTGTTCTAAGATATTCATTCATACCCAAGAACATGATGAATGTGATGATTATGTGATGCTCATCATCATTCTCACTTATGAATGCGTGCCTGACAACTATTTCCGTTCTACAAGCAAACAAGGCTTGAATGTTTATCTCTTGGATTCCTTAATCAGAATCTTCGTGGTATAAGCTAGAATTGATGGCGGCATTCAAGAGAATCCGGAAGGTCTAAACCTTGTCTATGGTATTCTGAGTAGGATTCAAGGATTGAATGACTGTGACGAGCTTCAAACTCCTGAAGGCTGGGCGTTACTGACAGACGCAAAAGAATCACTGGATTCTATTCCAACCTGATTGAGAACCGACAGATGATTAGCCGTGCTGTGACAGAGCGCGTTGAACATTTTCACTGAGAGGACGGGACTGTAACCACTGACAATGGTGATGCCCAACATACAGCTTGCCATGGAAAGGAGTAAGAAGGATTGGATGAAGACAGTAGGAAAGCAGAGAGACGGAAGGGACAAAGCATCTCCATACGCTTATCTGAAATTCTCACCAATGAATTACATAAGTATCTCTATCCTTATTTTATGTTTTATTCATAAATCATCCATAACCATTTGAATCCACCTGACTGAGATTTACAAGATGACCATAGCTTGCTTCATACCAACAATCTCCGTGGGATCGACCCTTACTCGCGTAAGGTTTATTACTTGGACGACCCAGTGCACTTGCTGGTTAGTTGTGCGAAGTTGTGATAAAGAGTTGAGATTGCAATTGAGCGTATCATGTTGATGGCGCCATTGATGATCACAATTTCGTGCACCAAGTTTTTGGCGCCGTTGCCGGGGAATTAAATGTCCTAACTACAGTTTCGCATTTGTTCCCTGCAATAACAGTGCCAAGTTTTGATCCGGCAACAACACCAAGTTTTTGGTGCCGTTGCCGGGGATTGTTTGAGTTTGGACAACTGACGGTTCATCTTGTTGCTTAGCTTAGGTATTTTTCTTCAGAGTTCTTAAGAATGAATTCTAGTGTTTCAAGATGATGTTCTTATCATCACCAAAGCTGATTGATTCTCATCAATTTAGCTCTTAAATGTAATGTCCTGCTGAAGCTTGGCTAGCCATGTCTAATTTCTATAGACTAAAGCTTTAGACTAACATTGCATGATTCCTGGAATTCTCATTAAGAATTTTGATATCCTTATTTTCTTTCAATTTTCGTAAAAATCCCAAAAAAATTACAAAATCATAAAAACAAAAAATATTTTTATGTTTCTTGTTTGAGTCTAGTGTCTAATTTTAAGTTTGGTGTCAATTGCATGTTTCTATTCTTCTTGCATTTTTTTTTTGAATTCATTCATGTGTCTTCATTAATCTTCAAGTTGTTCTTGATGATTTCCTTGTTCTGATCTTTAAATTCTCTTGTCTTGTGTGTTTTGTTGTTTCTCATATGCATTCTCATTTTGTTAGTGTCAATAATATACAAACTTTTAAGTTTGGTGTCTTGCATGCATTGTTTATTTGATCTTAGTTTCATTTTGATTATTCCTCATTATTAAAAATCCAATTTTTTTTAATTTGTGTCTTTTCATGTCAATAATACAGAGAATTGAAGATTCAGAACATACAGCATAGGAATTACACAGAAAAAGGCTGGGCGTTCAAAACGCCCAGTGAGGAAGGAAAACTGGTGTTTAAACGCCAGCCAGGGTACCTGGCTGGGCGTTTAACGCCCAAAAGGGTAGTGTTTTGGGCATTAAACGCCAGAATGGATACCATTCTGGGCGTTTAACGCCAGGATGGCACAAGAGGGAAGATTTTGTTTTTAATTCAATTTTTTTCAAAGTTTTCAAAATTTTTCAAAATCAAATCTTTTTCAAATCATATCTTTTCTATCATATATTTTCAAAATCAATTTCTTTCCATTTTCAAAGATACTTGCTAACGATTAATGATTTGATTCAACATTTCAAGTATGTTGCCTTTTCTATTGAGAAAGGTTTAATGTTTGAATCATATCTTTCCTTGTTAGCCAAGTCATTAATTTTCAAAATCAAATCTTTTTAAATTATTTTTCAAATCATATCTTCTCAATCACATCTTTTTAAAACCATAACTTTTCAATCATATCTTCTTAATCACATCTTTTTCAAAATAGTTTTCAAACATATCTTTTTGATTTATAATTTCAAAATCTTTTTCAAAAATCACTTAATTTTTTTTCCAATCTTAGTTTTCGAAAATCAATTACTTTTTTTTATTAATTCACTCTAATTTTCGAAAATTTCTTCCCCTCTTCTCACATCCTTCTATTTATGGACTAACACTCCTCCTCAATGCACAATTCAAACTCCATCTTTCTTTATAAGTTCGAATTCTTCTACCTCTTCCTTCTATTCCTCTGACACCTCAAGGAATTTCTATACTGTGACATAGAGGATTCCATATTTTCTTGTTTTCTTCTCTTTCATATGAGCAGGAGTAAAGACAAAAGCATTCTTGTTGAGGCTGACCCTGAACCTGAAAGGACCTTGAAGCGAAAGCTAAGAGAAGCTAAGGCACAACTCTCTGTAGAGGACCTATCAGAAATCTTCAAAGAAGAAGAACCCATGGCAGCCGAAAATAACATCGATGCCAACAATGCAAGGAAGGTGCTGGGTGACTTTACTGCACCTACTTCCGACTTCTATGGGAGAAGCATCTCTATCCCTGCCATTGGAGCAAACAACTTTGAGCTTAAGCCTCAATTAGTTTCTCTAATGCAACAGAATTGCAAGTTCCATGGACTTCCATTGGAAGATCCTCATCAGTTTTTAGCTGAATTCTTGCAAACCTGTGACACTGTCAAGACTAATAGGGTTGACCTTGAGGTCTACAGACTTATGCTATTCCCTTTTGCTGTAAGAGACAGAGCTAGGATATGGTTGGACTCACAACCTAAAGAAAGCCTGAACTCTTGGGAAAAGCTAGTCAATGCCTTCTTGGCAAAGTTCTTTCCACCTCAAAAATTGAGTAAGCTTAGAGTGGAAGGCCAAACCTTCAGACAGAAGGAAGGTGGATCCCTCTATGAAGCTTGGAAAAGATACAAACAATTAATCAGAAAGTGTCCTTCTGACATGCTTTCTGAATGGAGCGTCATAGGTATCTTCTATGATGGTCTGTCTGAACTGTCCAAGATGTCATTGGATAGCTCTGCTGGAGGATCTCTTCATCTGAAGAAGACGCCTACAGAAGCTCAAGAACTCATTGAACTGGTTGCAAATAACCAATTCATGTACACTTCTGAAAGGAATCCTGTGAACAATGGGATGAATCAGAAGAAACGAGTTCTTGAGATTGATACTCTGAATGCCATATTGGCTCAGAACAAAATATTGACTCAGCAAGTCAATACGATCTCTCAAAGTCTGTCTGGAATGCAAGCTGCACCAGGCAGTACTAAGGTTGCTTCATCTGAAGAAGAAGCTTATGATCCTGAGAACCCTTCAATGGAAGAGGTGAATTATATGGGAGAACCCTATGGAAACACCTATAATCCTTCATGGAGAAATCATCCAAATTTCTCATGGCAGGATCAACAGAGACCTCAACAAGGTTTCAACAATAATAATGGTGGAAGAAACAGGTTTATCAATGGCAAGCCTTTTCCATCATCTTCTCAGCAACAGACAGAGAATTCTAAGCAGCGCCTCTCTGACTTAGCAACCATGGTCTCTGATCTAATCAAAACCACTCAAAGTTTCATGACTGAAACAAGGTCCTCTATTAGGAATTTGGAGGCACAAGTGGGACAGCTGAGCAAGAAAATTACTGAACTCCCTCCTAGTACTCTTCCAAGCAATACAGAAGAGAATCCAAAAGGAGAATGCAAGGCCATTAACATGACCCACATGGCCGAACTTGGAGAGGAGGAAGAGGCAGTGATCGCCACTGAGGAAGACCTCAATGGACGTCCACTGGCCTCCAATGAGTTCCCTAATGAGGAACCATGGGAATCTGAGGCTCATAATGAGACCATAGAGATTCCATTGGATTTACTTCTACCATTCATGAGCTCTGATGAGTATTCTTCCTCTGAAGAGGATGAAGATGTCACTGAAGAGCAAGTTGCCAAGTACCTTGGAGCAATCATGAAGCTAAATGACAAGTTATTTGGTAATGAGACTTGGGAGAACGAACCTCCTTTGCTCACCAAAGAACTGGATGACTTGACTTGGCAGAGATTACCTCAAAAGAGACAGGATCCTGGGAAGTTTTCAATACCTTGTACCATAGGCACCATGACCTTTGAGAAGGCTCTGTGTGACCTAGGGTCAAGCATAAACCTCATGCCTCTCTCTGTAATGGAGAAACTATGGATCTTTGAGGTGCAAGCTGCAAAAATCTCACTAGAGATGGCAGATAATTCAAGAAAACAAGCTTATGGACTTGTAGAGGATGTTTTGGTGAAAGTTGAAGACCATTACATCCCTGCTGATTTCATAGTCCTAGAGACTGGAAAGTGCATGGATGAATCCATCATCCTTGGCAGACCCTTCCTAGCCACAGCAAAGGCTGTGATTGATGTTGACAAAGGAGAATTGTGATCATCAATGGCGCCATCAACATGGTACGCACAATTATAATCTCAACTCTTTATCACAACTTCGCACAACTAACCAGCAAGTGCACTGGGTCGTCCAAGTAATAAACCTTACGCGAGTAAGGGTCGATCCCACGGAGATTGTTGGTATGAAGCAAGCTATGGTCACCTTGTAAATCTCAGTCAGGCAGATTCAAATGGTTATGGATGATACATGTATAAAACATAAAGACAAGGATAGAGATACTTATGTAATTCATTGGTGAGAATTTCAGATAAGCGTATGGAGATGCTTTGTCCCTTCCGTCTCTCTGCTTTCCTACTGTCTTCATCCAATCCTTCTTACTCCTTTCCATGGCAAGCTGTATGTTAGGCATCACCGTTGTCAGTGGCTACAATCCCATCCTCTCAGTGAAAATGTTCAACGCACCCTGTCACGGCACGGCTAATCATCTGTCGGTTCTCAATCAGGTTGGAGTAGAATCCATTGATTCTTTTGCGTCTGTCACTAACGCCCAGCCTTCAGGAGTTTGAAGCTCGTCACAGTCATTCAATCATTGAATCCTACGCAGAATACCACAGACAAGGTTTAGACCTTCCGAATTCTTTTGAATGCCACCATCAATTCTAGCATATACCACGAAGATTCCGATTAAGGAATCCAAGAGATAAACATTCAAGCCTTGTTTGCTTGTAGAACGGAGGTGGTTGTCAGGCACGCGTTCATAAGTGAGAATGACGATGAGCGTCACATAATCATCACATTCATCAAGTTTTTGAGTGCGAATGAATATCTTGGAATAAGAACAAGCTGAATTGAATAGAATAACAATAGTAATTGCATTAATACTCGAGGTACAGCAGAGCTCCACACCTTAATCTATGGTGTGTAGAAACTCCACCGTTGAAAATACATAAGAGCAAGGTCTAGGCATGGCCGTGAGGCCAGCCCCCAAAACGTGATCAAAAGATTCAAAGATCTAAAGATGATCAAAGATCCAAAGATCCAAAAAAAAATGAAAATACAATAGCAAAAGGTCCTATTTGTAGAGAACTAGTAGCCTAGGGTTTACAGAAATGAGTAAATGACATAAAAATCCACTTCCGGGTCCACTTGGTGTGTGCTTGGGCTGAGCATTGAAGCTTTCATGTGTAGAGACTTTTTTTGGAGTTAAACGCCAGCTTTTGTGCCAGTTTGGGCGTTTAACTCCCATTCTTGTGCCAGTTCCGGCGTTTAACGCCGGGCAGTTTTGAGCTGATTTGGAACGCCGGTTTGGGCCATCAGATATCAGGTAAAGTATGGACTATTATACATTGCTGGAAAGCCCAGGATGTCTACTTTCCAACGCCGTTGAGAGCGCGCCAATTGGGCTTCTGTAGCTCCAAAAAATCCACTTCGAGTGCAGGGAGGTCAGAATCCAACAGCATCTGCAGTCCTTTTCAGTCTCTGAATCAGATTTTTGCTCAAGTCCCTCAATTTCAGCCAGAAATACCTGAAATCACAGAAAACACACAAACTCATAGTAAAGTCCGAAAAGTAAATTTTAACTAAAAACTAATAAAAATATACTAAAAACTAACTAAAACATACTAAAAACATACTAAAAACAATGCCAAAAAGCGTACAAATTATCCGCTCATCACAACACCAAACTTAAATTGTTGCTTGTCCTCAAGCAGCTGAAAATCAAATAAGATAAAGAGAAGAGAATATACAATGAATTCCAAAAACATCCATGAAGATCAGTATTAATTAGATGAGCGCGGCTCTTAGCTTTTTGCCTCTGAATAGTTTTGGCATCTCACTCTATCCTTTGAAATTCAGAATGATTGGCTTCTATAGGAACTCAGAATCCAGATAGTGTTATTGATTCTCCTAGTTAAGTATGATGATTCTTGAACACAGCTACTTTATGAGTCTTGGCCGTGGCCCAAAGCACTCTGTCTTCCAGTATTACCACCGGATACATACATGCCACAGACACATAATTGGGTGAACCTTTTCAGATTGTGACTCAGCTTTGCTAAGTCCCCAATTAGAGGTGTCCAGGGTTCTTAAGCACACTCTTTTTGCCTGGATCACAACTTATTTCTTTCTTTTTCTTTCTTTTCCCTTTTTTCCCCCTTTTTTTTCGTTTTCTCCTTTTTTTGTATTCACTGCTTTTTCTGCTTCAAGAATCATTTTTATGATTTTTTAAATCCTCAGTAACATGTCTCCTTTTTCATCATTCTTTCCTCATGAACTTCTACTTCTTCTCCAATCATGATACTATGGATCATGATGGCCCGGTCTAGAGTAACTTCAGACCGGTTGCTAGTGGGAATGATTGAGCGTTAGATAAACTCCACCATCCCCTAGCTACGGGCTTGAGGTCATGCCTTCTCAATTGAACCGGCTTTCCTCTTGAATCTCTCTTCCATTGGGCATTCTCTTCACAAATGACTGTGAGGACTTGGTCCAACCTTTGATCAAAGTTGACCCTTCTAGTGTAAGGGTGTTCATCTCCTTGCATCATGGGCAAGTTGAATGCCAACCTTACATTTTTCGGACTAAAATCTAAGTATTTCCCCCGAACCATTGTAAGCCAATTCTTTGGGTCCGGGTTCACACTTTGATCATGGTTCTTGGTGATCCATGCATTGGCATAGAACTCTTGAACCATTAAGATTCCGACTTGTTGAATGGGGTTGGTAAGAACTTCCCAACTTCTTCTTCGAATCTCATGTCGGATCTCCGGATATTCACTCTTTTTGAGTTTGAAAGGGAACTCAGGGATCACCTTCTTCAATGCCACAACTTCATAGAAGTGGTCTTGATGCACCCTTGAGATGAATCTCTCCATCTTCCATGACTCGGAGGTGAAAGCTTTTGCCTTCCCTTTCCTCTTTCTAGAGGTTTCTACGGCCTTGGATGCCATAAATGGTTATGGAAAAACAAAAGCAATGCTTTTATCACACCAAACTTAAAAGGTTTGCTCGTCCTCGAGTAAAAGAAGAAAGAAGAGAGTAGAAGAAGAAGAAATAGAGGAGATGGAGATGGCTTTGTGGTTCGGCCAAAGGGGGAGAAGTAGTGTTTAGGGTGTGTGAAAATGAGGGAGTGAAGATGGGTTTATATAGGGGTGGAGAGAGGGGTAGGGTTTGGTTATGGAAGGGTGGGTTTGGGAGGTAAAGTGGTTTAAATTTGAATGGTGAGGTAGGTGGGGTTTTATGAAGGATGGATGTGAGTGGTGAAGAGAAAGATGGGATTTGATAGGGGAATGGTTTTTGGGGAAGAGATGTTGAGGTGATTGGTGAATGGGTGAAGAAGAGAGAGAGTAGTGGGGTAGGTGGGGATCCTATGGGGTTCACAGATCCTGAGGTGTCAAGAAAAAGTCATCCCTGCACCAAGTGGCGAGCAAAATTGCTCTCTGTGCCAATTCTGGCGTTAAACGCTGGACTGGTGCCTATTTCTGGCATTTAACGCCAACTTCTTGCCCTTTCCTGGCGTTTAACGCCAGTCTGGTGCCCCTTTCTGGCGTTAAACGCCCAGAATGGTGCCAGACTGGGCGTTAAACGCCCATTTGCTGCCCTTACTGGCGTTTAAACGCCAGCAAGGTCTTCCACCAGGGTGTGCTATTTTTCTTTCTGTTTTTTATTCTGTTTTTGCTTTTTCAATTGATTTTGTGATTCCCATGATCATCAACCTACAGAAAACATAAAATAACAAAGGAAAATAGATTAAATATAACATTGGGTTGCCTCACAACAAGCGCTTCTTTAATGTCAGTAGCTTGACAGTGGGCTTTCATGGAGCCTCAAAGATACTCAGAGCAATGTTGGAACCTCCCAACACCAAACTTAGAGTTTGAATGTGGGGGTTCAACACCAAACTTAGAATTTGGTTGTGGCCTCCCAACACCAAACTTAGAGTTTGGCTGTGGGGGCTCTGTTTGACTCTGTTTTGAGAGAAGCTCTTCATGCTTCCTCTCCATGGTGACAGAGGGGTATCCTTGAGCCTTAAACACAAAGGATTCTTCATTCACTTGAATGATCAATTCTCCTCTGTCCACATCAATCACAGCCTTTGCTGTGGCTAGGAAGGGTCTGCCAAGGATGATGGATTCATCCATGCACTTCCCAGTCTCTAGGACTATGAAATCAGCAGGGATGTAATGGTCTTGAATCTTTACCAGAATATTCTCTACAAGTCCATAAGCTTGTTTTCTTGAATTGTCTGCCATCTCTAGTGAGATTCTTGCAGCTTGTACCTCAAAGATCCCTAGCTTCTCCATTACAGAGAGAGGCATGAGGTTTACACTTGACCCTAAGTCACACAGAGCCTTCTTAAAGGTCATGGTGCCTATGGTACAAGGTATTGAAAACTTCCCAGGATCTTGTCTCTTTTGAAGTAATTTCTGCCTAGACAAGTCATCCAGTTCTTTGGTGAGCAAAGGAGGTTCGTTCTCTCAAGTCTCATTACCAAATAACTTGTCATTTAGCTTCATGATTGCTCCAAGGTATTTAGCAACTTGCTCTTCAGTGACATACTCAATCCTCTTCAGAGAGGAAGAATACTCATCAGAGCTCATGAATGGCAGAAGTAAATCCAATGAAATCTCTATGGTCTCAGTGTGAGCCTCAGATTCCCATGGTTCCTCATTAGGGAAATCATTGGAGGCTAGTGGACGTCCATTGAGGTCTTCCTCAGTGGCGTTCACTGCCTCTTCCTCCTCTCCAAATTCGGCCATGTTGATCATGTTAATGGCCTTGCATTCTCCTTTTGGATTCTCTTCTGTATTGCTTGGAAGAGTACTAGGAGGGAGTTCAGTAATTTTCTTGCTCAGCTGACCCACTTGTGCCTCCAAATTCCTAATGGAGGACCTTGTTTCAGTCATGAAACTTTGAGTGGTTTTGATTAGATCAGAGACCATGGTTGCTAAGTCAGAGTGGTTCTGCTTAGAATTCTCTGTCTGTTGCTGAGAAGATGATGGAAAAGGCTTGCCATTGCTAACCTGTTTCTTCCTCCATTATTGTTGTTGAAACCTTGTTGAGGTCTCTGTTGATCCTTCCATGGGAGATTTGGATGATTTCTCCATGAAGAATTATAGGTGTTTCCATAGGGTTCTCCCATGTAATTCACCTCTTCCATTGAAGGGTTCTCAGGATCATAAGCTTCTTCTTCAGATGAAGCGTCCTTAGTACTGCCTGGTGCAGCTTGCATTCCAGACAGACTTTGAGAAATCAAATTGACTTGTTGAGTCAATATTTTATTCTGAGCCAATATGGCATTCAGAGTATCAATCTCAAGAACTCCTTTCTTCTGATTTGTCCCATTGCTCACAGGATTCCTTTTAGAAGTGTACATGAATTGGTTATTTGCAACCATTTCGATTAGTTCTTGAGCTTCTGTAGGCGTCTTCTTCAGATGAAGAGATCCTCCAGCAGAGCTATCCAATGACATCTTGGACAGTTCAGACAGACCATCATAGAAAATACCTATGATGCTCCATTTAGAAAGCATGTCAGAGGGACACTTTCTGATCAATTGTTTGTATCTTTCCCAAGCTTCATAGAGGGATTCTCCTTCCTTCTGTCTGAAGGTTTGGACTTCCACTCTAAGCTTACTCAATTTTTGAGGTGGAAAAAACTTTGCCAAGAAGGCATTGACTAGCTTTTCCCAAGAGTTCAGGCTTTCTTTAGGTTGTGAATCCAACCATATCCTAGCTCTGTCTCTTACAGCAAATGGGAATAGCATAAGTCTGTAGACTTCAGGGTCAACCCCATTAGTCTTGACAGTGTCACAGATTTGCAAGAATTAAACTAAAAACTGATGAGGATCTTCCAATGGAAGTCCATGGAACTTGCAATTCTGTTGCATTAGAGAAACTAATTGAGGCTTAAGCTCAAAGTTGTTTTCTCCAATGGCAGGGATAGAGATGCTTCTCCCAAAGAAGTCGGGAGTAGGTGCAGTGAAGTCACCCAGCACCTTCCTTGCATTGTTGGCATTGTTGTTGTTTTCGGCTGCCATGGGTTCTTCTTCTTTGAAGATTTCTGTTAGGTCCTCTACAGAGAGTTGTGCCTTAGCTTCTCTTAGCTTTCGCTTCAAGGTCCTTTCAGGTTCAGGGTCAGCCTCAACAAGAATGCTTTTGTCTTTGCTCCTGCTCATATGAAAGAGAAGAGAACAAGAAAATATGGAATCCTCTATGTCACAGTATAGAGATTCCTTGAGGTGTCAGAGGAAAAGAAGAAGTAGAAAATTTGAACTTATCAAGGAAAGATGGAATTCGAATTGTGCATTGAGGAGTAGTGTTAGTCCATAAATAGAAAGATGTGAGAAGAGGGAAAGAAATTTTCGAAAATTAAGTAAAAGATTTTAAAAACATTTAAAAAAAACTTATTGATTTTTGAAAACCAGGAGTGGAGAAGAAATCAAGTGAATTTTGAAAAAGATTTTGAAATTAGAAATAAAAAAGATGTGATTGAAAATTATTTTGAAAAAGATGTGATTAAAAAGATATGATTGAAAAGTTATGGTTTTAAAAAGATGTGATTGAGAAGATATGATTTGAAAAACAATTTAAAAAGATTTGATTTTGAAAACTAATGACTTGGCTAACAAGAAAAGATATGATTCAAACATTAAACCTTTCTCAACAGAAAAGGCAACATACTTGAAATATTGAATCAAATCATTAATTGATAGCAAGTATTTTTGAAAATGGAAAGAAATTGATTTTGAAAACATATGATTGAAAAGATATGATTTGAAAAAGATTTGATTTTGAAAAAATTTTGAAAACTTGAAAAAAATTTGAACTAAAAACAGAATCTTCCCTCTTGTGCCATCCTGGCGTTAAATGCCCAGAATGGTGCACATTCTGGCGTTTAATGCCCAAAGCACTACCCTTTTGGGCGTTAAACGCCCAACCAGGCACCCTGGTTTGCGTTTAAACGCTAGTTTGCCTTCTTCACTGGGCGTTTTGAACGCCCAGCTTTTTCTGTGTAATTACTCTGCTGAAAGTTCTGAATCTTCAATTCTCTGTACTATTGACTTGAAAAGACACAAATTAAAAATATTTTTGGATTTTTAATAATGAGGAATAATCAAAATACAACTAAAATCAAATAACAATGCATGCAAGACACCAAACTTAGCAGTTTGTATACCATAGACACTAACAAAATGAGAATGCATATGAGAAACAACAAAACAATCAAGACAAGAGAATTTAAAGATCAGAACAAGGAAATCATCAAGAACAACTTGAAGATTAATGAAGACACATGCATGAATGCAAGAAGAACAGAAACATGCAATTGACACTTAACTTAAAATGAGACACTATACTCAACAAGAAACATGAAAATATTTTTGGTTTTTATGATTTTGTAATTTTTTTTTGGATTTTTCGAAAATTAAGTGAAAAAGAAAATAAAGGCATCAAAATTCTTAATGAGAATTCCAGGAATCATGCAATGTTAGTCTAAAGCTTCAGTCTAAAGAAATTAGACATGGCTAGCCAAGCTTCAGCAAGACATTGCATTCAAGAGCTAAATTGATGAGAATCAATCAGCTTTGGTGATGATAAGAACATCACCTTGAAACACTAAAATTCATTCTTAAGAACTCTGAATAAAAATACATAATCTAAGCAACAAGATGAACCGTCAGTTGTCCAAACTCAACAATCCCTGGCAACGGCACCAAAAACTTGGTGCACGAAATTGTGATCATCAATGGCGCTATCAACATGGTACGCACAATTGTAATCTCAACTCTTTATCACAACTTCGCACAACTAACCAGCAAGTGCACTGGGTCGTCCAAGTAATAAACCTTACGCGAGTAAGGGTCGATCCCACGGAGATTGTTGGTATGAAGCAAGCTATGGTCACCTTGTAAATCTCTGTCAGGCAGATTCAAATGGTTATGGATGATATATGAATAAAACATAAAGACAAGGATAGAGATACTTATGTAATTCATTGGTGAGAATTTCAGATAAGCGTATGGAGATGCTTTGTCCCTTCCGTCTCTCTGCTTTCCTACTGTCTTCATCCAATCCTTCTTACTCCTTTCCATGGCAAGCTGTATGTTGGGCATCACCGTTGTCAGTGGCTACAATCCCGTCCTCTCAGTGAAAATGTTCAACGCACCCTGTCACGGCACGGCTAATCATCTGTCAGTTCTCAATCAGGTTGAAGTAGAATCCATTGATTCTTTTGCGTCTGTCACTAACGCCCAGCCTTTAGGAGTTTGAAGCTCGTCACAGTCATTCAATCATTGAATCCTACTCAGAATACCACAGACAAGGTTTAGACCTTCCGGATTCTCTTGAATGCCGCCATCAATTCTAGCTTATACCACGAAGATTCCGATTAAGGAATCCAAGAGATAAACATTCAAGCCTTGTTTGCTTGTAGAACGGAGGTGGTTGTCAGGCACGCGTTCATAAGTGAGAATGACGATGAGCGTCACATAATCATCACATTCATCAAGTTCTTGAGTGCGAATGAATATCTTGGAATAAGAACAAGCTGAATTGAATAGAAGAACAATAGTAATTGCATTAATACTCGAGGTACAGCAGAGCTCCACACCTTAATATATGGTGTGTAGAAACTCCACCGTTGAAAATACATAAGAGCAAGGTCTAGGCATGGCCGTGAGGCCAGCCTCCAAAACATGATCAAAAGATTCAAAGATCTAAAGATGATCAAAGATCCAAAGATCCAAAAAAATGAAAATACAATAGCAAAAGGTCCTATTTGTAGAGAACTAGTAGCCTAGGGTTTACAGAAATGAGTAAATGACATAAAAATCCACTTCCGGGCCCACTTGGTGTGTACTTGGGCTGAGCATTGAAGCTTTCATGTGTAGAGACTTTTCTTGGAGTTAAACGCCAGCTTTTGTGCCAGTTTGGGCGTTTAACTCCCATTCTTGTGCCAGTTCCGGCATTTAACGCCGGGCAGTTTTGAGCTGATTTGGAACGCTAGTTTGGGCCATCAAATCTCGGGCAAAGTATGGACTATTATACATTTCTGGAAAGCCCAGGATGTCTACTTTCCAACGCCGTTGAGAGCGCGCCAATTGGGCTTCTGTAGCTCCAGAAAACCCACTTCGAGTGTAGGGAGGTCAGAATCCAACAGCATCTGCAGTGCTTTTCAGTCTCTGAATCAGATTTTTGCTCAAGTCCCTCAATTTCAGCCAGAAAATACCTGAAATCACAGAAAAACACACAAACTCATAGTAAAGTCCAGAAAAGTGAATTTTAACTAAAAACTAATAAAAATATACTAAAAACTAACTAAAACATACTAAAAACATACTAAAAACAATGCCAAAAAGCGTACAAATTATCCGCTCATCAGGCTTCCACTTGTCAGCATAAAAGGCATGTATATGGAGTTGGATGAAGTATCAACTGTTGCATGCCTAATTTATATCCTAAAGCTGGCTGGCTATTAAGCCATGTCCAACTCCTGGATCGGAGCTTTAGGCTAACATTGAAAGATTCCTGGAATTCTTATTAAAAATTTTGAATTTCTTATTTTATTTTTCCTATATGTTTTCGAAAAAAAATAATATAATACAAAAAATTAGAAAATCATAAAAATAAAAAATATTTTGTGTTTCTTGTTTGAGTCTAGTGTCAAATTTTAAGTTTGGTGTCAATTGCATGTCTTTAAAATTTATGCATTTTTTTTCGAAAACTCATGCATGTGTTCTTCATGATCTTCAAGTTGTTCTTGGTAAGTCTTCTTGTTTGATATTTGCATTTTCTTGTTTTGTGTCTTTTCTTGTTTTTCATATGCATTATTGCATTCAAAGTGTCTAAACATGAAAACTTTCTAAGTTTGGTGTCTTGTATGTTTTCTTTTCTTGAAAATTTTTTCAAAAATATGTTCTTGATGTTCATCTTGACATTCAAAGTGTTCTTGGTGTTCATCTTGACATTCATAGTGTTCTTGCATGTATTATGTGTTTTGATTCATAATCTTCATATTGTGATTCATTTTTGTGTTTTTCTCTCTCCTCATTTAAAATTCAAAAAATCAAAAAATATCTTTTCCTTATTTTGCTCATAATTTTCGAAAATTTGAGTTGACTTAGTCAAAAATTTTTAGAACATAGCTATTTCTTATAAGTCAAGTCAAATTTTCAATTTTAAAAATCCTATCTTTTCAAAACTTTTTCAAAAATCAAATCTTTTTCATTTTTATTTTATGACTTTCGAAAATTTAAAAATAATTTTCAAAATCTTTTTCTTATCTTTATTTCAAAAGTTCGAAAACTTTACTAACAATTAATGTGATTGATTCAAAAATTTGAAGTTTGTTACTTTCTTGTTAAGAAAGGTTCAATCTTTAAATTCTAGAGTCATATCTTTTAGTTTCTTGTTAGTCAAGTAATCAATTTTAATTTTAAAAATCAAATCTTTTTCAAAATATCTTTTCAATCATATCTTTTTCAAATCATATCTTTTTCAAAATTTGATTTCAAAAATATCTTCTCTAACTTCCTATCTTTTCAAAAATTGAATTTCAAATCTTTTTCAACTAACTAATTGATTTTCTGTTTGTTTTACTATTTCTTATCTTTTTCAAAACCACCTAACTACTTTTCCCTCTCTAATTTTCGAAAATTCCTTCCTCTTTTTCAAAAATTCTTTTAATTGACTAATTGTTTCAAATTTTAATTCTTCTTTTATTTTTTGAAAATCACTAACCCTTTTTCAAAATTAATTTTCGAAAATTCCTCTTTCTCATCTTCTTCTATCTATTTATTTATCTACTAACACTTCTCTTCATCTCAAGAATTCGAACCTATCTTCCCCCTTGTGTTTGGATTCTTAACTATTTCCTTTTTCTATTCCTTTCTTCTTCTACTAACATAAAGGAATCTCTGTATTGTGACATAGAGGATTCCTCTTCCTTTTCTGTTCTCTTCTTTTTCATATGAGCAGGAACAAGGAAAAAGGCATTCTTGTTGAAGCTGATCCTGAACCTGAAAGGACTTTGAAGAGGAAACTGAGAGAAGCTAAAATACAACAATCCAGAGACAACCTTACTGAAATTTTTGAACAAGAAAAGGATATGGCAGCCGAACCCAACAACAATAATGCAAGGAGGATGCTTGGTGACTATACTACACCTACTTCCAAGTTTGATGGAAGAAGCATCTCAATCCCTGCCATTGGAGCAAACAATTTTACGCTGAAACCTCAACTAGTTGCTCTAATGCAACAGAACTGCAAGTTCCATGGACTTTCATCAGAAGATCCCTATCAGTTTTTAACTGAGTTCTTGCAGATCTGTGAGATTGTTTAGACTAATGGAGTAGATCCTGAAGTCTACAGGCTCATGCTTTTCCCTTTTCCTGTAAGAGATAGAGCTAGAACATGGTTGGACTCACAACCTAAAGATAGCCTGGACTCCTAGGATAAGCTGGTCATGGCCTTCTTGGCTAAGTTCTTTCCTCCTCAAAAGTTGAGCAAGCTTAGAATGGATGTTCAGACCTTCAAACAAAAAGAAGGTGAATCCCTCTATGAAGCTTGGGAAAGATACAAACAGATGACCAAAAGGTGTCATTTTGTCATGCTTTCAAAATGGACCATTTTGGATATATTCTATTATGGTCTATCTGAATTCTCTAAGATGTCACTGGACCATTCTGTAGGTGGATCCATTCACCTAAAGAAAATGCCTGTAGAAGCTCAAGAACTCATTGACATGGTTGCAAATAACCAGTTCATGTACACTTCTGGGAGGAATTCTGTGAATAATGGGACGCCTTAGAGGAAGGGAGTTCTTGAAATTGATGCTCTGAATGCCATATTGGCTTAGAACAAAATGTTGACTCAGCAAGTTAACATAATTTCTCAAAGTCTGAATGGATGGAAAAATATATCTAACAGTACTAAAGAGGCATCTTCTGAAGAAGAAGCTTATGATCCTGAGAACCCTGGAATAGCAGAAGTAAATTGCATGGGTGAACCATATGGAAACACCTATAATTCTTCATGGAGAAATCATCCAAATTTCTCATGGAAGGATCAACAAAAGTCTCAACAAGGCTTTAATAATGGTGGAAGAAATAGGCTCAGCAATAGTAAGCCTTTTCTATCATCTTCTCAGCAACAGACAGAGAATTCTGAGCATAGTACCTCTAACTTAGCAAACATAGTCTCTGATCTGTCTAAGGCCACTTTAAGTTTCATGAGTGAAACAAGGTCCTCCATCAGAAATCTGGAGGCACAAGTGGGCCCGTTGAGTAAGAAAATCACTGAAACTCCTTCTAGTACTCTCCCAAGCAATATTGAAGAGAATCCAAAAAGAGAGTGCAAGGCCATTGACATAATCAACATGGCCGAACCTAGAGAGGAAGGGGAAGACGTGAATCCCAATGAGGAAGACCTCATGGGATGTCTTCCAGACAAGAAGGAGTTCCCTATTGAGGACCTAAAGGAATCTGAGGCTCATATAGAGACCGTAGAGATTCTTTTAAACCTTCTTCTACCATTCATGAGCTCTGAAAACTATTCTTCCTCTGAAGAGGATGAAGATGTAACTGGAGAGCAAGTTGCTCAATATCTAAGAGCCATCATGACATCATGAAGCTGAATTCTAAGTTGTTTGGTAATGAGACTTAGGAAGGTGAACCTCCCTTGCTCATTAGTGAACTAGATACATGGGTTCAGTAAACTTTACCTCAAAAGAGACAAGATCCTGGTGAATTCTTAATATCCTGTACCATAGGCACCATGATCTTTGAGAAGGCTCTGTGTGATCTCGGGTCAGGCATAAATCTTATGCCACTCTCTGTAATGGAGAAGCTGGGGATCATTGAGGTACAGCCTACCACATTCTCATTACAGATGGCAGACAAGTCAGTAAGACAAGCTTATGGATTGGTAGAGGATGTTTTAGTGAAGGTTGAAGGCCTTTACATCCATGCTGATTTCATAATCTTAGACACTAGGAAGGAGGAGGATGAATGCATCATCCTTGGAAGACCTTTCCTAGCCACAGCAGGAGCTGTGATAGATGTTAATAGAGGAGAATTAGTCCTTCAATTGAATGGGAACTACCTTGTATTTAAAGCTCAAGGATATTCCTCTGCAACCATGGAGAGGAAGCATGAAAAGCTTCTCTCAATACAGAGTCAAACAGAGCCCCTACAATCAAACACTAAGTTTGGTGTTGGGAGGCCACAACCAAACTCTAAGTTTAGTGTTAAACCCCCACATTCAAACTCTAAGTTTGCTGTTGGGAGTCCACAACATTGACCTGATCACCTGTGAGGCTCTATGAGAGCCCACTGTCAAGCTAGTGACATTAAAGAAGCGCTTTTTGGGAGGCAACCCAATTTTTTTTTCTAATTCTATTTTTATTTTTATTGTTCTTTTATGTTTTATTAGGTTCATGATCATATGGAGTCACAAAACAAATACTAAAATTAAAAATAGAATCAAAAACAGCAGAAGAAACAGCACACCCTGGAGGAAGAGCTTACTGGCGTTTGAACGCCAGTAAGGAGCATTTGGCTGGTGTTCAATGCCAGAACAGAGCATGAATCTAGCGTTAAACGCCAGAAACATGCAGCAATCTGGCGTTTAAACGCCAGGATTGCACACTGAGGAAAGCTAGCGTTCAACGCCAGAAACATGCTGCAGACTGGCGTTGAACGCCCAAAACAAGCATAGAACTGGCATTTAACGCCAGAAACAAGCATCAATCTGGCGTTAAATGCCAAGATTGCATGCAGAGGGCATTTTACATGCCTCATTGGTGCAGGGATGTAAATCCATGACACCTCAGGATCTGTGGACCCCACAGGATCCCTACTTACCTCAACTCACCCTCTCTCTCTTTTTCACACAATCCAATAAACACTCTTCCCCAAAACCCTTCAACAATCACCTCAATCTCTCTTCCCTATCACTTCTTCACCATTCACATCCATCCACTCTTCCCCGTAAATCCCACCTACCTTCATAATTCAAAATCTCTTTCCCACCCTAAATGGCCGAACCTACTCCCTCTCCCTTCACTATATAAACCCCTCCATCCTTCTTCATTTTTACACTACACAACCCTCTCTTCTCCCCCTTGGCCGAATACACATCTCTCTCCCTCCCCTCCATATTTTCTTCTTCTTCTTCAATTCTTTCTTCTTTTGCTCGAGGGCGAGCAATCTTCTAAGTTTGGTGTGGTAAAAGCATAGCTTTTTTTGTTTTTCCATAACCATTGATGGTACCTAAGGCCGGAGAAACCTCTAGAAAAGGGAAAGGGAAAGGGAAGACAAAAGCTTCTATCTCCGAGTCATGGGAGATGGAGAGATTCATCTCAAAAGCCCATCAAGACCACTTCTATGAAGTTGTGGCCAAGAAGAAGGTGATCCCCGAGGTCCCTTTCAAGCTTAAGAAAAATGAGTATCTGGAGATCCGACATGAGATCCAAAGAAGAGGTTAGGAAGTTCTGACCAATCCCATTCAATAAGTCGGAATCCTAACGGTTCAAGAGTTCTATGCCAATGCATAGATCACTAGGAACCATGATCAAAGTATGAACCCAAATACAAAGAGTTATCTTACAATGGTTCGGGGGAAATACTTAGATTTCAGTCCGGAAAATGTGAGGTTGGCATTCAACTTGCCTATGATGCAAGAAGATGCACTCCCCTACACTAGAAGAGTCAACTTTGATCAAAGGTTAGACCAAGTCCTTATGGACATATGTGTGGAAGGAGCTCAATGGAAAAGAGACTCAAGAGGCAAGCCGGTTCAATTGAGAAGACTGGACCTTAAGCCTGTGGCTAGAGGATGGTTGGAGTTCATCCAATGCTCCATCATCCCCACTAGCAACTGATCTGAATTTACTGTGGATCGGGCCATCATGATCCATAGCATCATGATTGGAGAGGAAGTAGAAGTTCATAAAGTGATATCTCTTGAATTCTACAAAATAGCCGAAAAGTTCTCCATCATGGCAAGTCTAGCTTTTCCTCATCTTATTTGCCATCTATGCTACTCAGCTGGAGTTATCATAGAAGGAGACATCCTCATTGAAGAGGACAAGCCCATCACTAAGAAAAGGATGGAGCAAACAAGAGAGTCCATTCATGGATCTCAAGAGACACATGAGGAAGCTCATCACCTAAAAATCCCTAAGATGCCTCAAGGGATGCATTTTCCTCCAAACAACTATTGGGAACAACTCAATAATTCTCTAGAAGACTTGAGTTATAACATGGATCAATTAAGGGTGGAACATCAAGAGCACTCCATCATTCTCCATGAGATTAGAGAAGATCAAAGAGCTATGAGGGAGGAGCAGCAAAGGCAAAGAAGAGACATAGAAGAGCTCAAGAACATCATTGGTCCTTCAAGGAGAAGGCGCCACCATCACTAAGGTGGACTCATTCCTTGTTCTTATTTCTCTATTTTTTGGTTTTTAAGCTTTATGTTTATCTATGTTTGTGTCTTTATTACATGATCATTAGTGTCTAGTAACTATGTCTTAAGGCTATGAATAATTTCATGAATCCTTCACCTTTCTTAAATGAAACATATTTCTAATTCAAAAGAACAAGAAGTACATGAGTTTCGAATTTATCCTTGAAATGAGTTTAATTATATTGTGGTGACAATACTTTTTGTTTTCTGAATGAATGCTTGAACAGTGCATATTTGTGATCTTGTTGTTTATGAATGTTAAAATTGTTGGCTCTTGAAAGAATGATAAACAAGATAAATGTTATTGATAATCTAAAAATTCATAAAAATGATTCTTGAAGAAAGAAAAAGCACTGAAGAACAAAGCTTGCAAAAAAAAAGTGGCAAAAAAAAAAAGAAAAAAGCAAGCAGAAAAAGCCAATAGCCCTTAAAAGCTGAGTCATAATCTGAAAAGGTTCACCCAGTTATGTGTCTGTGGCATTTATGTATCCGGTGGTAATACTGGAAAACAAAGTGCTTAGGGCCACGGCAAAGACTCTTAAAAGTAGCTGTGTTCAAGAATTAACATACTTAACTAGGAGAATCAATAACACTATCTGAAATTCTAAGTTCCTATAGATGCCAATCATTCTAAACTTCAAAGGATAAAGTGAGATGCCAAAACTGTTCAGAAGCAAAAAGCTACAAGTCCCGCTCATCTAATTAGAACTAATATTCATTGATATTTTGGGATTTATAGTATATTTTTCTTCTTTTTATCCTATTTGATTTTCAGTTGCTTGGGGACAAGCAACAATTTAAGTTTGGTGTTGTGATGAGCGGATAATTTATACGCTTTTCGACATTATTTTTAGGTAGTTTTTAGTAGGATCTAGCTACTTTTAGGGATGTTTTCATTAGTTTTTATGTAAAATTCACATTTCTGGACTTTACTATGAGTTTGTGTGTTTTTCTGTGATTTCAGGTATTTTCTGGCTGAAATTGAGGGACCTGAGCAAAAATCTGATAGGAGGCTGACAAAGGACTGTTGATGCTGTTGGATTCCGACCTCCCTGCACTCAAAATGAATTTTCTGGAGCTGCAGAACTTCAAATGGCGCACTCTCAATGGCGTTAAAAAATAGACATCTAGAGATTTCCAGCAATATATAATAGTCCATACTTTGTTCGAGTTAAGACGACGCAAACTGGCGTTCAACGCCAGTTCCATGCTGCATTCTAGAGTAAAACGCCAGAAACACGTCACAAACCAGAGTTAAACGCCAAAAACACGTTACAACTTGGCGTTTAACTCCAAGAGAAGCCTCTGCACGTGTAAAGCTCAAGCTCAGCCCAAGCACACACCAAGTGGGCCCCGGAAGTGGATTTCTAGATTAATTACTTATTTTTGTAAACCCTAGTAGCTATTCTAGTATAAATAGGATATTTTACTATTTTATTAGATATCTTGGTTTCGTCTTTTATCGGAGCATCCATCGTTGGACGTTTAGATCTTAGACTTTGGGGGCTGGCCATTTGGCCATGCCTGGACCTTGATCACTTATGTATTTTCAACGGTGGAGTTTCTACACACCATAGATTAAGGGTGTGGAGCTCTGCTGTACCTCAAGTTTTAATGCAATTACTACTATTTTCTATTCAATTTAGCTTATTCTTGTTCTAAAATATTCATTGCACTTCAACCTGATGGATGTGATGATCTGTGACACTCATCATCATTCTCACCAATGAATGCATGACTGACAACCACTTCCGTTCTACCTTAGAACGAGCGAGTATCTCTTGGATTCCTTAATTAGAATCTTCGTGGTATAAGCTAGAACCCTTTGGCGGTCATTCTTGAGAATCCGGAAAGTCTAAACCTTGTCTGTGGTATTCCGAGTAGGATTCAGGGATTGAATGACTGTGACGAGCTTCAAACTCGCGATTGTTGGGCATGATGACAAACGCAAAAGAATCAATGGATTCTATTCCGACATGATCGAGAACCGACAGATGATTAGCCGTGCTGTGAAAAGAGCATTTGGACCTTTTTCACTGAGAGGATGGGAAGTAGCCATTGACAACGGTGATGCCCTACATACAGCTTGCCATGGAAAGAAGTATGAAGAATTGGATGAAAGCAGTAGGAAATCAGAGATTCAACGGGAACAAGCATCTTTATGCACTTATCTGAAATTTCCACCATTGAATTATATAAGTATTTCTATCTTTATTTTATATTTTATTTATCTTTATATTCGAAAACTCCATAACCATTTGAATCAGCCTAACTGAGATCTACAAGATGACCATAGCTTGCTTTATACCAACAATCTCCGTGGGATCGACCCTTACTCACGTAAGGTTTATTACTTGGACGACCTAGTGGACTTGCTGGTTAGTTGTGCGAAGTTGTGAAGAAAGTGCTAAGTTATAAACGTGCATACCAAGTTGATCGCCATTGTTAGAGATCACAATTTCGTGCACCAGTGTTCCTATTGGCGGATGCACCTAGAGAAGGAGAAGCTTGACCGACTGACCGTCCAACTTAAGGACGTTAAAGAAAAGTGCTTGGTCGGAGGCACCCCACCGTGGTAAGATATTCCTTGTGTATACCATCTTGCTTTTAGCTTTAGATTCTTATGAATTTTGTGACTTCTTGATGTTGTTGATTGCTTAGGAATCCTAGTTTTATTGATCTTGTTGGATAACTAGGATATTTAGATAGATTTCATCAATTTGGTATGGAAGAAATGTTGAAGTGGAGATAATGCTATGTTTTGAATAGTGCATGAATTTGAGTGTGTTCTCTTGGCTACTAACTTGAACACCTGCCAAAAATGTGTTAGAATAGCTTCTTTTATGTTGTTTAAAAAAAAGCAAGGAAAAAGGGCATCCGCGAGCGAGCGCACTGTGCGCGCGCGCGCCGATGGTGCATTCTTACTCATGGGCCATAAAACCCAAGAGTTGTGCCTACCTTGTGCCCACTTTGTGTCCACTTCATGTCAGGCACCCACGCGCCAGCGTGCATGCCGCCTGCGCGCCCCCTTGCAACTTGGCCATCGACGCGCGAGCACACTGTGCGCTCGCGCGCCGATGGTGCACTATGAACTCCCTGGTATAAAAATCTGAGAGTTGTGCCATACTTATGCCTAGATTGTGCCCGCACTGACGTGTCCACGCATTGTGCGCGTCCGCGCCGGTAGCCAACCCCATCAGGCATGCGTCAGCGCACTGTGCGCATTCGCGCACCTGTGCCGTCTCCCAACTCTGGTACAAATGACCCGAGACTTAGGCCAATTTTGTGCCAGAGGCACAGCTGTACTCGCGCGTACGTGCCAATGACACGCACGCGTCCCTCGCTCCACCTTCACCGACGCGCCAGCACACTCTGTGCGCCCTGCTTCTCTCCCTCTCCCACCTTCTTTCTTATTTCTTCCTTCTTCTTTCTCCATCACTTCTCTTCTCTTCCTTTCCTTCTTTCATACTCCACCGTCACTGTCTCTGGCCACTCACCGGCGACCACCACCTCTTTCGGTGGCACTACATCTCTTCCCTTTCTTTCTCATCTTCAAAAAGAAAATTCACCTTGTTCTTTTACACTTCTCAAGGTTCTACTTCCTCCAAATCTCATCTATTACTTTCTTTACATCACTTCTTTTTCTAGTTAGATTTTTCTTATTGATTTACTTATTTTCTCTTTTAGTTACTTGATTATACCACTTGCTTTTTGCTTGTTTACTTTTTCTTCTTTTTGTTTTTTTCCATGGATGTTGAACTTGAACTTTGATTACTTTGATGGATCTTCTTGATTGTTTTTCATTATCTTTGTGAGTGGATGATGTGTGATGATTGATACTTCATTTTGGGCTTCTAATTGGTTGAGTATCTCATAATTGCTCATTACTTGTTAAATGCACACCAAGTGTTCGAGGAAATGCACATATGCCATCTTGGTTTATTCTAGTCATATATCTTCAATTTGGTGCTTTCTCCTCATTCACTTGCTCTCTTCTAAGTGCATTGAACCCATTTCGCTTATTACTTACTGTTTCGAGGGTTACCTGAAACTAGAGGTCGATCTTGGACGAGATCTTCTATGGTAGTCGGAGCTGCGGAGTCTGATATGATGATGGTGGTCGGAGTCGCTGCGTCCGACTCGTTGGACTTGGTGATGATGCTGATCCTTCGTCCCCGAAAGGTGGGGGGTACCTGCAAGGGACTCCGATGCTTAAGTTAGCAAGGGTATTAAGCAGGTATTGAGTAGAATCAGAGTATGAGTTATACCTGGGTGCTCCAGTGTATTTATAATGGCGTAGGGTGACCTTCTTAGATAAGATAAGTTAGTTATCTTATCTTATCTTTATCTTATCTTCAAGTGAGGTCATCTTTATCTTCAAGGGAACCGCCCTTCTCTCTGTAGGCTTGGGCTGCCTTAGGATTTGGGGCGTGTTCCTCTATTTGGACCCTTCTTTGGGCTTTCCTGGTGACTTGACCGAGCTCTTTGGAAAGAGGTCGGGTTGCCCTGAGCTGAAGAGGTCGGTCGCTTTGTCTGTTGGTGGACGAAATTGTGATTCAACATCCTTAAGTTTGTATGGAATCTATCTTTTGAGCTTTAGTATGAATATACCCTTAGGACACTGTTTATTTTGAGATGAAGGCTTCTAAGGGGCAGCACCTGTGTGAGGTTTTCTTTATTGGAATTCACAACTCCGTTCAACTAACCAGCAAGTGTACTGGGTCGTCCAAGTAATAACCTTACGTGAGTAAGGGTCGAATCCACAGAGATTGTTGGTATGAAGCAAGCTATGGTCACCTTGCAAATCTCAGTCAGGCGGATTAAATATTGATTTATGGGTTTCGAAAATAAAAAGAAATAAATATTAAAAAGGGATAGAAATACTTATGTAGATTCATTGGTAGGAATTTCAGATAAGCGGAATGGAGATGCTGTAGAGCTCTCGGACGCCTGCTCTCCTATTCCTTCTACTCAATCCTTCTTACTCCTTTCCAAAGATGAACCGTCAGTTGTCCATACTCGAACAATCCCCGGCAACGGCGCCAAAAACTGGTGGACGAAATTGTGATTCAACATCCTTAAGTTTGTATGGAATCTATCTTTTGAGCTTTAGTATGAATATACCCTTAGGACACTGTTTATTTTGAGATGAAGGCTTCTAAGGGCAGCACCTGTGTGAGGTTTTCTTATTGGAATTCACAACTCGTTCAACTAACCAGCAAGTGTACTGGGTCGTCCCAAGTAATAACCTTACGTGAGTAAGGGTCGAATCCACAGAGATTGTTGGTATGAAGCAAGCTATGGTCACCTTGCAAATCTCAGTCAGGCGGATTAATATTGATTTATGGGTTTCGAAAATAAAAAGAAATAAATATTAAAAAGGGATAGAAATACTTATGTAGATTCATTGGTAGGAATTTCAGATAAGCGGAATGGAGATGCTGTAGAGCTCTCGGACGCCTGCTCTCCTATTCCTTCTACTCAATCCTTCTTACTCTTTCCATGGCAAGCTTTGTATAGGGGTTCACTATCAGCTGTGGCTACTTTCATTCCTCTCGGGGAAAAACCTGTACGGCTGTCACTCGCACAGCTAACCAGTCTGGAGGCATCACCCATGGTTGATAGCTACATCCCATCCTCGCAGTGAAAGCTAATGCACGCACTCTGTCACAGTACGGCCAATCACCGGTTGGTTCCCGCTCCTACTGGAATAGAATCCCTCTTTTGCGTTTGTCACTAACGCCCAGCAGGTTAAAGTTTGAAGCACGTCACAGTCATTCATGAACGGAATCCTACTTGGAATACCACAGACAAGGTGAGACTTTCCGGATTCCCAGGATCCTACTCGGAACACCACAGACAAGGTTGGACTTTCCGGATCCAGATAAATGCCGCCATCTATCTAGCTTATACACGAAGATTCTGTTGGGGAATCTAAGAGATACACATTCAAGCTGTGGTGCATGTAGAACGTAAGTGGTTGTCAATCGCGCGTTCATCAGTGAGAACAATAATGAGGGTTATCTAACTCATCATCATTCATCATGTTCTTGAGTACGAATGAATATCTTGGAATAAGAATAAGATAGAGAATTGAATAAAAGAAAGTAGAACTTCATTAATCTTTGAGGTACAGCAGAGCTCCACACCCTTAATCTATGGTGTGCAGAAACTCCACCGTTGAAAATACATAAGCAAGGGTTCAGGCATGGCCAAATGGCCAGCCCTCTCCTAACGTGATCAATGATCTCCTAAGATGAAGAATAAACAAAACTGAGACCAAAGATGTCTACTACATTAGTAAATCATCCTATTTATAATAAACTAGCTCCTAGGGTTTACATGAGTAAGTAATTGATGCATAAATCCACTTCCGGGGCCCACTTGGTGTGTGCTTGGGCTGAGCTTGATCTATCACGAGCAGAGGCTTCTCTTGGAGTTGAATTTCGAGTTATGATGTGCTTTGGGCGTTCAACTCCGGATCATGACGTTTTTCTGGCGTTTAACTCCAGAAAGGAGCGTGTACTTGGCGTTCAACGCCAAGTTGCGTCGTCATTCTTCGAATAAAGTATGGACTATTATATTGCTGGAAAGCCCTGGATGTCTACTTTCCAACGCCGTTGAGAGCGCGCCATTGGAGTTCTGTAGCTCCAGAAAATCCATTCGAGTGCAGGGAGGTCAGAATCCAACAGCATCAGCAGTCCTTTTGTCAGCCTTTTTCAGAGTTTTGCTCAAACCCCTCAATTTCAGTCAGAATTACCTGAAATCACAGAAAAACACAAACTCATAGTAAAGTCCAGAAATGTGAATTTAACATAAAAACTAAGGAAAACATCCTAAAAGTAGCTTAATCATCCTAAAAACTATATAAAAACAATGCCAAAAAGCGTATAAATTATCCGCTCATCACAACACCAAACTTAAATTGTTGCTTGTCCCCAAGCAACTGAAAATCAAATAGGATAAAAGAAGAGAATATACTATAAATTCAGAAATATCAATGAATATTAATTTAATTACATGAGGGACTTGTAGCTTTTTGCTTCTGAACAGTTTTGGCATCTCACTTTTCCTTTGAAGCTCCGAGTGATTGGCTTCTCTAGGAACTTAGAATTTCAGATAGTGTTATTGACTTTCCTAGTTAAGCATGTTGATTCTTGAACAGCTACTTATGAGTCTTGGCCGTGGCCCTAAGCACTTTGTTTTCCAGTATTACCACCGGATACATAAATGCCAGACACATAACTGGGTGAACCTTTACAGATTGTGACTTAGCTTGCTAAAGTCCCCAGTTAGTGGTGTCCAGAGCTCTTAAGCACACTCTTTTGCTTGGGATCACGACTTTAACCATTCAGTCTCAGCTTTTCACTTGGACCTTCATGACACAAGCACATGGTTAGGGACAGCTTTGATTTAGCCGCTTAGGCCTGGATTTATTTTCCTTGGGCCCTCCTATCCATTGATCTCAAAGCCTTGGATCCTTTTTACCCTTGCCTTTTGGTTTTAAGGGCTATTGGCTTTTTCTATTGCTCCTTCTTTTTCTATATACTCTTTTTAGATCTTCTTTTTTTTTTTTTCACTGCTTTTCTTGCTTCAAGAATCAATTCCATGAATTTTTCAGATTATCAATAACATTTCTCTTTGTTCATCATTCTTTCAAGAACCAACAATTTTACACTCATAAACAACAAGATCCAAAGACATATGCACTGTTCATTCATTCATTCAGAAAACAAAAGCATTGTCACCACATCAATATAATTAAACTAAATCAATAATAATTTCGAAAATTATGTACTTCTTGTTCTTTTGAATTAAAACATTTTTCTTTTAAGAGAGGTGAAGGACTAATGGATTTTATTCATAGCTTTAAGGCATGGTTACATACTAATGATCATGAAATAAGACACAAAACATAGATAAACACAATAATTAAAAACCGAAAACAGAAAGAAATAAAGAACAAGGAATGAATCCACCTCTTAGTGGCGTCTCTTCTTGAAGGACCAATGATGTTCTTCAACTCTTCTATGTCCCTTCCTTGCCTTTGTTGCTCCTCCCTCATTGCTCTTTGATCTTCTCTTATTTCTTGGAGAGTGAGGGCGTGTTCATGGTGTTCCACCCTTAGTTGTTCCACATTATGGCTCAAATCTTCCAAGGAGGTATTAAGTTGCTCCCAATAGTTGTTGGGAGGAAAGTGCATTTGGCATTTGTTGATGGTGAACCTCCTCTTGTTCTCCTTGAGGGCCGTGAGGAACTTCCCTTGTTTGCTCCATCCTTTTCTTGGTGATGGGCTTGTCTTCTTCTATGAGGCATCTCCATCTATGATAACTCCGGCTGAATAACATAGATGGCATATGGTGGGGGAAGGCTAGCCGTGCCATGTATGAAGGCTTGTCAGCTATTTTGTAGAGTTCATTGGATATGACTTCATGAACCTCTACTTCCTCTCCAATCATGATGCTATGAATCATGATGGCCCGATCCACAGTAACTTCAGATCGGTTGCTTGTAGGGATGATGGATCTTTGGATGAATTCCAACCATCCTCTAGCTACAGGCTTGAGGTCCAGTCTTCTTAGTTGGACTGGATTACCTTTGGAGTCAACTCTATTGGGCGCCTTCCACAAATGTCCCTAAGGACTTGGTCCAACCTTTGATCAAAGTTGACCTTCTAGTGTAGGGGTGTTCATCACCTTGCATCATAGGCAAATGAAACGCCAACCTCCATTTTCTGGACTAAAATCCAAGTATTTCCCCCTAACCATTGTGAGATAATTCTTTGGATTCGGGTTCATACTTTGATCATGGTTCCTAGTGATCCATGCATTAGCATAGAACTCTTGAACCATTAAAATTCCAACTTGTTGTATGGGGTTGGCTATGACTTCCCAACCTCTTCTTTGAATTTCAAGTCGGATTTCCGGATACTCATTCTTCTTGAGTTTGAAAGGGACCTCATGGATCACTTTCTTCTTTGCCACAACATCATAGAAGTGGTCTTAGTGGCTCTTGGAGATGAATCTCTCCTTCTCCCATGACTCGGAAGTGGAAGCTTTTGCCTTCCCTTTTCTTTTTCTTGAGGAAACTCCGGCCTTGGGTGCCATTGATGGTGAATGAAAAATAAAAAGCTTAGGCTTTTTACCACACCAAACTTAAAGTTTGCTCGCCCTCGAGCAAAAAAAGAAAAGAAGAGTAGAAGAAGAAGAGAATATTGGAAGAGAGGGAGAAGAGAGGGTTCGGCTATATGAGAGAAGAAGGTGTTTATAGGGAGGGGAGAGGGTATAGGTTCGGCCAATTTGGGTGGGAATGGGTGGGAAATTGAATTTGAAAGTAGTGGGGGTAGGTGGGGTGTATGGGGAAAAGGAGGTTGATGTGAATGGTGAATGGGGTAATTGGGAAGAGGAATTGAAGTGATAGGTGAAGGTTTTTGGGAAGTGTGACATTGAGAATGAGATTTGGATTAGAAGAGTGTGATTAGGATTAAAAGAAATGTGGTAGGTGGGGATCCTGTGGGGTCCACAGATCCTGTAGTGGGGATCCTGTGGGGTCCACAGATCCTGTAGTAGGGATCCTGTGGGGTCCACAGATCCTGAGGTGAAAACAAATACCATTCCTTCACCATATAGGCATGTAACATGCCTTCATGCATCATTCTGGCGTTTAAACGCCCATTAATGCACGTGCTGGGCGTTAAACGCCCATGTTATGCATGTTTCTGGTGTGAACGCCAGTTTCTGCTTGTTTCTGGCGTTCAGCGCCAGATTGTCCTCTGTGTGCGCACCTGGCGTTAAACGCCAGGTTGTTGCTTGTTTTGGGCGTTCAGCGCCAGAATGGTGCTCTGTTCTGGCGTTGAACGCCGGCCAGATGCACCTTCTGGCGTTGAACGCCAGCCCGTGCGTCCCAGGGTGAAAAAATTTTTTCTTCTGTTTTTGACTCTGTTTTTAATTTTTTTGATTTTTCGTGACTCCTCATGATCATGTACCTAATGAAACACAAAAATAACAAAGAAACAAAATAAAATAGAATTAGATAAATAAAATTGGGTTGCCTCCCAACAAGCGCTTCTTTAATGTCAATAGCTTGACAGTGGCTCTCATGGAGCCACATGGTGATCAGGTCAATTTAGTGTGTAGTATTCCCAACACCAAACTTAGAGTTTGGATATGGGGTTTGAACACCAAACTTAGAGTTTGGTTGTGGCCTCACAACACCAAACTTAGAGTTTGACTGTGTGGGCTCTTCTTGACCTTGAACTGAGAGAAGCTCTCATGCTTACTCTCTTTTGTCACAGAGGGATGGCCATGTGCCTTAAACACAAGGTAGTCCCCATTCAATTGAAGGACTAACTCACCTCTGTTGACATCTATTACAGCTCCTGCTGTGGCTAGGAAAGGTCTTCCTAGGATGATGCATTCATCATCTTCCTTCCTAGTGTCTAGGATTATGAAATCAGTAGGATGTAAAGGCCTTCAACCTTTACTAGCACGTCCTCTACTAATCCATAAGCTTGTCTTATGGACTTATCTGCCAATTGTAATGAGAACAAGGCAGGTTGTACCTCAATGATCCCCATCTTCTCCATTACAGAGAGTGGCATAAGATTTATCCCTGACCCCAGGTCACATAGAGCTTTTTCAAGCTCATGGTGCCAATGGTACAAGGTATTAAGAACTTGCCAGGATCTTGTTTCTTTTGAGGTAGAGTTTTCTGAATCCAAGTATCTAGTTCACTAATGAGCAAGGGAGGTTTACTTTCCCAAGTCTCATTACCAAACAGCTTGGCATTCAGCTTCATGATAGCTCCTAGATATAGAGCAGCTTGCTCTCCAGTCATCTTCATCCTCTTCAGAGGATGAATATTCTTCAGAGCTCATGAATGGCAGAAGGAGATTTAATGGGATCTCTATGGTCTCTAGATGAGCCTCAGATTCCTCTGGATCCTAATAGGAAACTCCTTCATGCTTGAAGGACGTCCCAGGAGGTCTTCCTCACTAGGATTTTCGTCCTCCTCCTCCCTTGTGCATTCGGCCATTTTGATTAAATCAATGGCCTTGCACTCTCCTTTTGGATTTTCTTCTGTATTGCTTGGGAGAATACTGGGAGGAGTTTCAATAACTTTCTTACTCAGCTGGCCCACTTGTGCCTCCAATTTCTAATGGAGGATCTTGTTTCATTCATGAAACTGAAAGTGGCCTTTGACAGATCAGAGACTATGTTGGCTAAATTAGAATTGTTTTGTTCAGAGTTCTCTGTCTGTTGCTGAGAAGATGATGGATATGGCTTACTATTATTCAGCCTAGCACGTCCACCATTATTAAAACCTTGTTGAGGTTTTTGTTGATCCTTCCAGGAGAAATTTGGATGATTTCTCCATGATGAGTTATAGGTGTTTCCATAAGGTCCACCTAAGTAATTAACCTCTGCCATGGCAGGGTTTCAGGATCATAAGCTTCTTCAGAAGCTGCCTCTCTATTATTGTTGGATGCATGTTGCAATCCATTCAGATTTTGAGAGATCATGTTGACCTGTTGAGTCAACACTTTGTTCTGAGCCAATATGGCATTCAGAGCATCAATTTCAAGAACTCCTTTCTTCTGAGGGACCCCATTATTCACGGAATTCCTCTCAGAGGTGTACATGAACTGGTTGTTTGCAACCATGTCAATGAGTTCTTGAGCCTCTTCAGGCGTTTTCTTCAGGTGAATAGATCCACCTGCAGAATGATCTAATGACATTTTCGAAAATTCAGAGAGACCATAGTAGAATATATCTAATATGGTCCATTCTGAAAACATGTCAGATGGACATCTTTTAGTCAGCTGCTTGTATCTTTCCCAAGCTTCATAGAGGGATTCACCATCTTTTTGTTTGAAGGTTTGAACATCCACTCTCAGCTTGCTCAGCTTTTGAGGAGGAAAGAACTTATCTAAAAATGCAGTGACAAGCTTATCCCATGAGTCCAGGCTATCCTTGGGTTGAGAATCCAACCACACTCTAGCTCTGTCTCTTACAGCAAAAGGGAAAAGCATGAGTCTATAGACTTCAGGATCAACTCCATTCGTCTTTACAGTCTCACAGATCTGCAAGAATTCAGTTAAAAACTGATAGGGATCTTCAGATGGAAGTCCATAAAACTTGCAGTTTTGTTGCATTAAAGCAACTAGTTGAGGCTTAAGCTCAAAGTTATTGGCTCCAATGGCAGGAATGGAGATGCTTCTTCCATCAAATTTGGACGTTGGCTTAGTGAAGTCACCAAGCATTCTCCTTGCATTATATTATTTTCGGCCATCACCTCTTGTGCTAAAGTTTCTGAAAGGTGTTTCTGGATTGTTGTATTTTAGCTTCTCTTAATTTTCTCTTCAGAGTCCTTTCAGGTTCTGGATCAATTTCAACAAGAGTGCCTTTGTCCTTGTTCCTGCTCATATGAAAGAGAAGACAACAAGAAAAGAAAAAGGAATCCTCTATGTCACAGTATAGAGATTCCTTTATGTTAGTAGAAAAAGAAGGGGGGTAGAAGAATGAAGAAGGAGGTTCGGATTTATGGATGAAGAGAGGTGAAGAGAAGTGTTAGTAATTAAATAATTAAATAGAATAAGAAAAGAGAAGAGGAATTTCGAAAATAATGTTTGAAAAGGGGTTAGAGATTTTCGAAAATTAGAGATAAAATGTAATTAAATTAAAACATGAAACAATTAATTAATTAAAAAGAATTTTTGAAAAAGAGAGAGATATTTTCGAAAAATAGAAGAGAGAGAAGTAGTTAGGTAGTTTTGAAAAGGTAAGAAACAAACAAGAAGTTAGTTAGTTGATTGAAAAAGATTTGAAATTAAATTTGAAAAAGATAAGAAGATAGTAAGTTAGATAAGATGTTTTGAAATCAAATTTTGAAAAAGATAAAAATTTTTGAAAAAGATCAAATAAAAGATAAAAAGATTTAATTTAAAATTTTTGAAATTAATTACTTCACTAACAAGAAACTACAAGATAAGATTCTAGAACTTAAAGATTGAACCTTTCTTAACAAGAAAGTAACAAACTTCAAATTTTTGAACCAATCACATTAATTATTAGTGAAATTTCGAAAATTTCATATAAAGATAAGAAAAAGATTTTGAAAATAATTTGAAAAAGATTTTTGAAATTTTTGAAAAATAATAATAAAAAAAAAATTTGAAAAAGATATGATTTTGAAAAAGATTTTGAAAAGATAAGATTTTTAAATTTGAAATTTTGACTTGACTTGTAAGAAACAACTAATTTTGAAAATTTTTGACCAAGTCAACCCAAAATATCGAAAATTTAGAGGAAAAATAAGGAAAAGATATTTTTTTTGATTTTTGAATTTTTAATTATGAGAGAGAAAAACAACAAAAATGCTTTATGCATGAAATTTTTATATCAAAACAATGAATGCATGCAAGAATGCTATGAATGTCAAGATGAACACCAAGAACACTTTGAAGATCATGATGAACATCAAGAACATAATTTTGAAAATTTATTTATGCAAAGAAAACATGCAAGACACCAAACTTAGAAATTTTTAATGCATGGAAAATATGAATGCAAAAATGCACATGAAAAACAAGAAACAACACAAAACAAAAAATCATCAAGATCAAACAAGAAGACTTGTCAAGAACAACTTGAAGATCATGAAGAACACTATGAATGCATGAGATTTTCGAAAAAATGCAAGAAGAATTTTAAAAGCATGCAATTGACACCAAACTTAAAATTTGACTCAAGACTCAAACAAGAAACACAAAATATTTTTGATTTTTATGATTTTCTATTTTTTTTGTATTTTTATTTATTTTTTTCGCAAATAATGTGAGGAAAAACGAAAATTAAAAGAAAAAAATTTTGAAAAGATTTTTTTTTGAAAAGAAAATTACCGAATCTGAGCAACAAGATGAACCGTCAGTTGTCCATACTCGAACAATCCCCGGCAACGGCGCCAAAAACTTGGTGGACGAAATTGTGATTCAACATCCTTAAGTTTGTATGGAATCTATCTTTTGAGCTTTAGTATGAATATACCCTTAGGACACTGTTTATTTTGAGATGAAGGCTTCTAAGGGGCAGCACCTGTGTGAGGTTTTCTTTATTGGAATTCACAACTCCGTTCAACTAACCAGCAAGTGTACTGGGTCGTCCAAGTAATAACCTTACGTGAGTAAGGGTCGAATCCACAGAGATTGTTGGTATGAAGCAAGCTATGGTCACCTTGCAAATCTCAGTCAGGCGGATTAAATATTGATTTATGGGTTTCGAAAATAAAAGAAATAAATATTAAAAAGGGATAGAAATACTTATGTAGATTCATTGGTAGGAATTTCAGATAAGCGGAATGGAGATGCTGTAGAGCTCTCGGACGCCTGCTCTCCTATTCCTTCTACTCAATCCTTCTTACTCCTTTCCATGGCAAGCTTTGTATAGGGGTTCACTATCAGCTGTGGCTACTTTCATTCCTCTCGGGGAAATAACCTGTACGGCTGTCACTCGCACAGCTAACCAGTCTGGAGGCATCACCCATGGTTGATAGCTACATCCCATCCTCGCAGTGAAAGCTAATGCACGCACTCTGTCACAGTACGGCCAATCACCGGTTGGTTCCCGCTCCTACTGGAATAGAATCCCTCTTTTGCGTTTGTCACTAACGCCCAGCAGGTTAAAGTTTGAAGCACGTCACAGTCATTCATGAACGGAATCCTACTTGGAATACCACAGACAAGGTGAGACTTTCCGGATTCCCAGGATCCTACTCGGAACACCACAGACAAGGTTGGACTTTCCGGATCCAGATAAATGCCGCCATCTATCTAGCTTATACCACGAAGATTCTGTTGGGGAATCTAAGAGATACACATTCAAGCTTGTGGTGCATGTAGAACGTAAGTGGTTGTCAATCACGCGCGTTCATCAGTGAGAACAATAATGAGGGTTATCTAACTCATCATCATTCATCATGTTCTTGAGTACGAATGAATATCTTGGAATAAGAATAAGATAGAGAATTGAATAAAAGAAAGTAGAACTTCATTAATCTTTGAGGTACAGCAGAGCTCCACACCCTTAATCTATGGTGTGCAGAAACTCCACCGTTGAAAATACATAAGCAAAGGGTTCAGGCATGGCCAAATGGCCAGCCCTCTCCTAACGTGATCAATGATCTCCTAAGATGAAGAATAAAACAAAACTGAGACCAAAGATGTCTACTACATTAGTAAATCATCCTATTTATAATAAACTAGCTCCTAGGGTTTACATGAGTAAGTAATTGATGCATAAATCCACTTCCGGGGCCCACTTGGTGTGTGCTTGGGCTGAGCTTGATCTATCCACGAGCAGAGGCTTCTCTTGGAGTTGAATTTCGAGTTATGATGTGCTTTGGGCGTTCAACTCCGGATCATGACGTTTTTCTGGCGTTTAACTCCAGAAAGGAGCGTGTACTTGGCGTTCAACGCCAAGTTGCGTCGTCATTCTTCGAATAAAGTATGGACTATTATATATTGCTGGAAAGCCCTGGATGTCTACTTTCCAACGCCGTTGAGAGCGCGCCAATTGGAGTTCTGTAGCTCCAGAAAATCCATTTCGAGTGCAGGGAGGTCAGAATCCAACAGCATCGGCAGTCCTTTTGTCAGCCTTTTTCAGAGTTTTGCTCAAACCCCTCAATTTCAGTCAGAATTTACCTGAAATCACAGAAAAACACACAAACTCATAGTAAAGTCCAGAAATGTGAATTTAACATAAAAACTAAGGAAAACATCCCTAAAAGTAGCTTAATCATCCTAAAAACTATATAAAAACAATGCCAAAAAGCGTATAAATTATCCGCTCATCATCTGTCGAACATCCCGGGTCAGACAGCTCGACCCCGGGTATGAACAGTGCCCTTGCTCGAGCTCGGTCTTTATCTGGAGGTCGAGTCTTGGACTTCGAGCCTGCTCGGGTAAAGCCGAACTCGAGCATTTTGTCGCTTTATCTTTGTAGAGCTCCTTTTCGAATGCGGAACGTTTCTGCTTCTTTAAAAGCGCACGCTTTTGCATTTAGCGCTCTAGCTTTGGAAACGTGCGAGGGTTTAACACCCTCATTAATGGGCTTTTAATGCTCCGCTTTCTCTGGGTCTCTTTATTTTTAAACTTCGCATTTGAAAAACGGTTTCTCTTCTTCGTAACCTTCTTTCTCTCTTTTCTATTTTTCTCTGTGATTTTCTCATTTCCTTCTGTGACGTTTGCTTGGCGATCTTGGGTGCTCTTCTTGGTTTTGATGACTACTCTTGGTCTCTTCGTTTTTGCTCTCTGTGCGCTTCTCCTTTCTCAGGTTGGTTCATCTTCTCTTTTTGCTTGCATTGTTCTACTTCCTGGTGCAGTAGGGTTTTTGTTTGAGTGTATATTTGGGAAAGTTTGAACCTTTTCGCTTTTCTATATTTTGTTGCTGTGTTTTCTGGCTTTTTCTTCTCTGATGTTCCTTGGGAGTTTGAAGCTTCCTAAGGCTTTTGTATGTTGTTGTCTGATTCATTTGATTTTTGAAAAAGATTGCGCCTTTATTTGTTTTTACGTTTGGCTGTTTGGCATGTTCTTGTTGTTGGGTAGACTGAGGTTGTAATTTCTGTCAGCGCTTATTTTGATGACTTTATTTGCTTTTGTTAGGATGTGAAAAGATGTAGGCTTGTAGGCTTCCCTGAATCTTCTTTCTGCCTCCAAAGGATACCCCTGGAACCTTTCGGATTGGGTCCTGGGGTTTCCTTTTCTTGCTTTTCCTGGTTTCTCTGACACCTATATGCTTTAGTTTTGTGAGTTACCTCCGTTTGTTGCCTCCGTTTATGCCCGAGTTGTTCAATTAGTGTTCGACGTGTTTTTTGAGTAATCCAATCTTCTTTTCTTCTTGTAGGACTAGTTAACCATGTCTTCTCGCAAAAATATTGTCGAGGCGTCCTCTAAAGTTCCCGAGCAAATGTCTGACTGGTTGGACTCCCTCTTTGACTCTTTTTCTGTATTTGTTTGTGTTGACCAAACCTGGGACTACCAAAAAGAAAGCTTCTTGGATTTCTTTTAGGTCGGCCCAGGGGCATAAAGTCTTCTCCATGTATGATGAGTTTTTCCGCGATTTTAAGAATTACTTTTTCAAGATCCGAGCTGTTGAAGGAGCTCGCCCTTTCTTCTTGGATGAGAATGACAAGCCTTGTTTTCCTTTAGAGTGGCAGAGAAATGTAGTTGTGTCTAGGTATACCTGGGAGATGCTAGATGAGGTCGAGCAGGCCTTTGTTGCTGCTTTAGAGGATATTTTGGGGGGGGAACCTCCTCATCTTGAGACCAAGAAATTTCTGGGAAATCCGTCCTTGATTCGTGTTGTGTTGGATATTTTATAGACTGTGTTCTCCTGTCTTTGTTTTCTTGCTTTCTTTTCTAGGTATTCATAAGTCATTTGTATTTTTCTTTGTTTTTTAGAGATGTCGAAGAATAATGACTCACTGAAGGCCTTTAAGAAGGCAAGGAATGCTACCGCGGCTCAGAAGGTCCCAGCCAAGGTGGTCGGGGAAGGGTCCTCCCAGGCTTTGTCGAAGCCGTCTGTCCCGAGCTCTCCTGGGCCGAGGAGGATGATCCCGACCCCTCGGGTTCATTTGATTGATCCGCCTCAAACTTCAGTTGGTACCTCTACTCCTTCAATTGCTCCTCCTCCAAAAAGACCTCGGACTGTCGAGTCGTTTAATCTTGGTGCTCCCGACTTTGATGCAGTTGGATTTGTGGATCAACAGATTGCTCCCTATGGTGTCATCCCTACTGACGATGTATCAATTCTTCGTCATTTGGATTATATTACCCGGAGCAGTATTACGCTGGCACACATGGGAGCGGCTCTATACCGAACTGCTCAAGATCTTCCTATTCATGCTACCAAAGCTTTTATGGAGGAGGCGAAGTCAGAGTTTGACCGAATCAATGGTTTGAAGGAGGAGCTCGAGGTGAAGGTGTCCGAGCTGGAAAAGGAGCTGAAGGGGGAGAAGGCTCGGTCTGTTCGTCTGGTGGATGCTGCGTAACTGGCCGAGGATACGGCACTAAAACATAAGGATAGCTATGTTACCACTTATAAGGAGCTAATGGGTCTTAGGGAGGAGTTGGAGTCTGCCCGAGCTGATTATGCCGAGCTCCAAGGTCATCTTGTAGGCAGTGTAACTGCTGCTTATGAGAACCTGATGGAGCAGTTCCGGATTGTTGATAACGTAGTAAAGGATGGCAAGATTGTCCCGGATGATCCCGATGATGACATTGAACCTTCTCCTGCGCCTTCTCTTAAAGCTTCTGCTATGCCGGTTTCTTCAGCCCCCTCGACCGTAGTTGCGCCAGATCCTGATTGTCAGATCTTGAATCGAGGCGATGGGACAGTGGATACAGTGCCTCTCCAAACTCGCCCTCCTTCTCCCCAAGATGCTGCTACTGGGAAGCCTTTGGATCCTCTATGATTTCTCTGTCATGTTTGTGTATAGCCCGTTTTGTGGGCTTTTGAACTCTTTATCTTTGTAACTGGTGTTTTGGTGACTGTTTGATACTTCCTTTGGTTGCTCGTTTAGCAACTTTATTTTGAAAAACAAAGTAGTTCTCGTGCTTACGGGGCTGGTCTTTGATGGCCTCTGGAGTTTATTATCATAACTTAGTAGCTTTTATATCAGGTCTGCTTGCACTCATCTTGGTACCTTAGTAGGCTGGGATTTTGTCCGACATGATCATCTTGATTATTTGGTTTGATTTTGTTTGTAATCCTCCTTTTTGGACCTCGTTTAGATCTCTTTTTGGGGATTTCGTTTGTAATTTCTGTGTCCTGGGCCTGACTTCATCATGTCGGATCCTGTCGAGTTTGCTTGGTAATCCTCTTTCTTGGACTTTGTTCAGGTCTCTTTTTGGGGATTACCTTTGTAGCTTTACGTCTTTCTGGGCTGACTTCATCAGGTCGGGCCCTGTCGAGTTTTCTTGGTAATCCTCCTTCTTGGACTTTGTTCAGGTCTCTTTTAGGGATTACCTTTCGTAGCTTTATCTTTTCGGGCCGACTTTGTCACGTCGGGCCCTGTCGAGTTACTTGATGATCCTCTTTTTTGGACCTCGTTTTAGGTCTCTTTCAGGGATTATCTTTTGTAACTTTTTCTTTCCGGGCCGACTTTGTCACGTCGGGCCCTGTCGAGTTACTTGATAATCCTATTTTTTGGACCTCGTTTTAGGTCTCTTTCAGGGATTATCTTTTATAACTTTTTCTTTTCGGGCCGACTTTGTCACGTCGGGCCCTGTCGAGTTACTTGATAATCCTCTTTTTTGGACCTCGTTTTAGGTCTCTTTCAGGGATTATCTTTTGTAACTTTTTCTTTCCAGGCCGACTTTGTCACGTCAGGCCCTGTCGAGTTACTTGATAATCCTCTTTTTTGGACCTCGTTTTAGGTCTCTTTCAGGGATTATCTTTTGTGACTTTTTGTAGGAGTCCGACTTCGTCATGTCGGGCTCTTCGAAGTTATAGTAATCCTCTTTTATAGGGTTGGCCAGACTTCTTTCCAGGGCTTTACTTATAACTTGGGTTGTTGTGGCTGGTCTGACTTTTTGTGCCGGCCAGTCTTTAAGTTATTTTATAGCAATCCATTTTATTAGGACCTCGTCAGGTCCTTTCTATGGATCACTTTCTATAACTTCTTGCATTATTCTATTTTCATCTTTGCCGATTTTGTAGAATTTGGGTTTTTAGCCCTCGTTTTTATCGTGATCGCGCAGTGAATTCGGTTTTCACTTTCTGTCGATCTGTAGCTTTTACAATTGGGCGATGAATATTTTCAGAATAATACGACTTGAGCGTTTGTAGAGAATCTGGACAAATTTTATTAAAAGAAAATGTAAATATACATGAGGATTTAATTTCCTAAGTCAGGTGATTTGTAGGTCTTGGCAGGGCGCCTCGTTAAAAAACCTTTTTCATGAAAAAGAGTGTGCCTTGTCCAAGATCTTTTATCATCCCTAGCTATAGTACCTTCTTAGGTTGCAGGCATGCCATGATCTAGGAAGCTCTCGCCCGTCGAGTTCGGAAAGCTTGTAGTAGCCTTTTCCCAGTACTTCTATGACTCGGAAGGGTCCTTTCCAGTTTGCTGCCAGCTTTCCTTCTCCAGGTCAAGTTGTTCCTATATCGTTTCGGATTAGGATGAGGTCGTCTTCAGCGAAGGCCCGCTGTATTACTTTTCGATTGTATCTAGAGGCCATTCATCGTTTGAACGCTTCTTCCCTTATCCGAGCTCTTTCTTAGATTTCTGGAAGTAAGTCGAGCTCTTCCTTTTGGAGTTGGGAATTGGCTTTTTCACTATAATGGATTACTCTGGGTGATCCTTCTTCGACCTCCACTAGGATCATCACCTCCATTCCGTAAGCTAATCGGAAAGGTGACTCCTTTGTCGTGGAATGTGGAGTCATTCGATATGCCCATAGGACTTGTGGGAGTTCTTCGGCCCAGGATCCCTTTGCATCCTGTAATCTTCGTTTTAAACCTACTAATATAACTTTGTTAGCAGCTTCAGCTTGCCCATTGGCTTGGGGGTGCTTAACAGAGGTGAATTGTTGTTTTATATTCAGGTCGGCCGCTAGTTTTCTGAAGCCTGCATCTGTGAACTGGGTACCATTGTCTGTAGTGATGGAGTGTGGAACTCCGAACCTTGTGATGATGTTTCTATATAGGAATTTCCGACTTTTTTGAGCTGTGGTGTTAGCTAGGGGTTATGCCTCGATCCATTTTGTGAAGTAATCTATTCCTACTATGAGAAATTTGACTTGTCCTGATCCTTGAGGAAAAGGTCCGAGGAGATCGAGTCCCCATTTTGGAAATGGCTAAGGTGAGGTTATGCTGATGAGTTCCTCTGGCGGAGCGGTGTGGAAGTTGGCATGCTTTTGACATGGTGAACATGTCCTTACAAATTCTGTGGCTTCTTTTTGTAGTGTTGGCCAATAGAATCCTGCCCGAAGCACTTTTTTGGCGAGTGCTTGCGCTCTGAAGTGATTGCCACAAATGCCACTGTGGACTAAAGCCACAACTTAATTTCTTGTTCTTTAAGATTCAACACCTTTACTTTCAATTCTCTTTAACTTCTGCAATTCATCCCTCTCCCTTTACATTCTCTGCTATTTACTTACTGTTGGATACAAAATCACTCAACCAATAGTTGATTTGCTTGACTAAATCAACCACTGAACTAAAATTGATCAATCTTTCAATCCCTGTGGGATCGACCTCACTCCCGTGAGTTTTATTACTTGATGCGACCCGGTACACTTGCCGGTGAGTTTTGTGTTGGATCATTTTCCACACATCAAGTTTTTGGCGCCGTTGCCGGGGATTGAAATAGATTGACAATGATTAAGTGAAGTGGAGGTCTAGATCAAGCATTTTTTTCTGTTTCTTTAATTTTTGACTAACACACTAACTGTTTGAAAATTTGCCTCTATCAACTCACTAACTGTTTGAGAGTTTGTCTCAACTAACTGCACTCAATTCTCAAGAGTGCTGCTGTTTGTTCCTTGTGATTGTTTGCATGCCACAGGAAAGAAGAGAAGTCAGAGGAAAGACTATCATTGGAAAAGAAGTCTCTGTAGATGAAGAATATCATGACATGAAGCCACCACTCATTACACTAATCAAGAACAATTGTTCCTATGACGGAAATCCATTGGAGGATCCTCAACTGCACATATCCAGTTTTCTGAGGACTTGTGGTGCTGTCAAAACCGATGGTCTAGATCATGACACTTATAAGATCTTGTTGTTCCCCTTCTCACTAAGGGGTGAAGCTGCACAATGGTTCGAAACCTTTCCCCAAGGAAGTATTACTAGTTGGGACGATTTGGTTACCAAATTTCTAGCCAAATTTTCCTAATCCCAACAGATCATCAAGAAGAAAAAGGGAGAATCAAGCAGCAGCCACAATCATTAGAAGGTGGCAAAGTTCTTTCATACTTCTAATAAGGAGATGCATGTCTGAAACATGATATGCCTCCACTGTTTATTTCCTTTTACTCCATTTTCATGCATTTTTTTTATTGTTCAATAAGTAGCTAGAGAAATGATCTGCATGATGCTTGTCATTCATCACTTAGCTAAATTTTGTTTTGTTTCCCATATTCCTGAATAAAAGAGAATTGTTTGAATTGGAAAGTAAATATCCAATGTTGCATAAGTTAGAATGGAAGTTAATGGTGGTGTATGTGTTTGATCAAATGCATAACTCATGAAATAATTGCTGCATAATGTCATTTTCATGGAAGTGTGAGCTAGCTTGCTGTTATAAAGGTTCCTATCAGTAAAAAAAAATCCCTTGAGAACAAAAATAAAACAGAAAGAAAAGGAAGTAGAAAAAGCCAATGTGGCAAGAAAAACAAAGAATAAAGGCTGGACACCAATAGCTTGGACCCCAGGACACATGCCTGTGGTGTTCTTGTACTAGGATATGCTTGGACAAGTAAATTCTAAGGGGTATTTCTAAACCTGGCCCCTTAGATCAACTGATTTGGGATGGCCAATTGAAAGTCCACAATAAAGAGCAACCTAGATACAGAACATTTAGTTATCCAAAGAGATACTGGGCATCAATGATCCTAGGAGGAAATAGTGAGCCATGTGTCTGTGGTGGAAAAATGTTGAGTAAAAATAAAGCCAAAGGCTACTGCAACATTGGACACCAAGCCTTCATAGAATAATAAGTTGTTAAGCAAAATAAGAAAAGAAAAGTTAGCAAGGGAGCAAGTAAAGAGTAAACCTTATAACAGCAAGCTTAGTAAGCCTTTGAGGAAGAGTGTATATTATGTAACAGCAAACAATAACTGAGTTATCATTGTCTGCATAAAAACTCCATGAATCAAGTTCTACTATATGCATAATAAGGATATGTTTGCTCTTCTTGTTCATTTCATTTTCTCTTAGTTTTGATGCTTGATTGGAGACAAGCAAGATTTAAGTTTGGTGTTGTGATGACAAGTCATCATATTCCCATTTTTCAAGCTAATTTCACTTGTTTCACTAGTCTTTATGCACTTTCTTGCATCCTAAGTAAGTAATTTGGAATGAAAATGCATAACTTCTTTAAATCAAACAACCACCATTCAATTGATGCTAAATCATGAGGTTTGAGCTAAAATTTATTGATTTTTAATGAATTATAAACCTTATGAGTTTAGAGATACTTTGAATGGTTGTTTTGGTTTGTTGTAGGTGAAGAAAGGAAGAAAAGAAGAAAAACGTGGCTTAAGAAGTGTGGTGCAACATAGAAGGAGGAAGCAAACACTACCCTCCACAAGAGCACATTGCCCTCCAGGAGAGCAGCATAATGAACCAAGCCTTAAAAGCATCACTGCCCTGCCCACAATAAGGGCGGAGCACAATTCTATGCCAAGGATCAAAGGAAGCAAAAACTCTGCCCTGCCCTCCTCAAGAGCAATATCGGGCTTTCATGAAAAATAATTCAAAGGAAATTGCTTTATAGTGTTTCCTATGGGTTTCGAACCCAAGAACAAGGAGGAAAGGAGTAGCGCTCAAATACAAGGAAAACAAGCAAAACTTATCTTGTTTTCAAACTCCAAGAATCGAACACAGCACCATGAGGAAGCAAGGAACTAGGCGTTACTTTGGTGCCAAGAAAACCAAGAAAAAAGGAGCAGCGTGTGCCTCCACCGAGTTTTGAACTAGGGACTTCACCCATTGGCAACATTGCCCTACCATCCACAAGGGCAGGGCAGCATTTCTTGGTGCATGGCCAGCGCACAAATTGGCACGGGCTTGAGCACTTGGCGCACAACATGGACGCACGGGCAGCAAGGCAAGGCGCACCATGGCAACACTGCCCTGCCCTCCATAAGGGCAGGGCAGCATCCTGATGCTACACACGCAGCACACGCACGCACGAGGCTTCATCACACAATTTCCCTGCTCTGCCCTCCACAAGGGCAGGGCAGCCTCCTGGAAGCTACTTTCTCATGGGCTGAAAATTGGATTAAAAATCCAATTTAATTCATTTCTTCACCAAATCAAAAGCCCATCCAAATTCCAAAATCCAAGAATAGAAAGTGTATAAATAGGAGATAGTTTGATGTAATTACGACCTTCTTTTTGATTTTTGAATTTTCACATCTTTAGACTTGATTTTTCGTTGAGAGCTTGGAACTGAGATTTTAGAGAATTGGGAAGGAGAATTGATCTCTCTTCTTCCTCGTTCTTGCTTGAGCACTTTTTACTTTTCTTGTTTGAGTCTTGGGTGTGAAGAATTGAGAAATTTCTGTCTCAATCTCCATTCAAGATCTCTTTAATTTCCCTTCTGCATAATTGAGTTCAATTCCATTTCCTCTACTGCTGCAACCTTTAATTTCTCTTTAATCAATTTGTGAACTTGGATCTGGGAAGGCAATTGAGATCTAGACTCTGCTATCTAGTCTCTGGAGTCCTGAGATCCAATTTTCCTTTTGGTTCTTCTGTTGAACCACTGCTGAAATTACATTTTCATTTTCTGTTTGAATTCTAGTTACTTTCAATTCATCTCTTGCTTTATTAATTACTGCAATTTAATTTCCCTTGCTTAAACTCTGAGATCCCAGTCCTCAAATCCATTTTCCATTCAAGCAATTTATATTTCTTGCACTTTGAGTTACTGCAATTTACATTTCTTGCACTTTAAGTTTCAGTCATTTAATTTCTTGTTCTTTAAGATTCAGCACCTTTACTTTCAATTCTCTTTAACTTTTGCAATTCATCCCTCTCCCTTTACATTCTCTACTATTTACTTACTGTTGGATACAAAATCACTCAGCCAATACTTGATTTGCTTGACTAAATCAACCACTGAACTAATTGCTCAATCCTTCAATCCCTGTGGGATCGACCTCACTCCCATGAGTTTTATTACTTGATGCGACCTGGTACACTTGCCGGTGAGTTTTGTGTTGGATCGTTTTCCACACATCATACTTCTTCTAGGATATCTTTAGTGTTGGAAGTCGGCACGCATTTCAGCAATGGTGTTGAAATATCTCTTTTGTATAAAGTATTATTTATGATGGTGTAGTATTGTGCTTCCCGTTTTAACCTATTTGCCTCTTTCTCATCTGTAGGGAGGGCTTCTCTTGTGAGATAATTAATTATGGGGGTCATCCATCCCTGATCGTGACCTGTTATGGCTAGGACCTTTTCTTCTTCTGAGATTGATGGATTCTGTAGAGTTTCTTGGATAAGGCTTCTATTGTTACCTCCTGGTTTGGTGCTGGCTAGTTTTGAGAGTGCATCGGCTCGGGCATTCTGTTCTCGGGGTATGTGCCGAATCTCATACTTTCTGAGTTGTCCGAGTTGTTCCCTGGTTTTGTCCAGGTACTTTTTTATAGTGGGATCTTTGGCTTGGTAGCTTCCTGTTATTTGTGAAGTGACTACCTGTGAGTCGCTGAAGATGATAAGTTTTTGAGCTCCAACCTCCCTAGCCAGCTTTAAACCAGCTAGTAGTGCCTCGTATTCCGCTTGATTGTTTGAAGCAGGGAACCCGAATTTGAGGGAGAGTTCGATTTGGGTCCCCTGGTCGCTTTTGATTATTACGCCTGCGCCACTTCCCATTTTATTTGAGAAACCATCCACATATAGACTCCATTCTGTGGGGATTTCCAGTGTGTCCATAAATTCTGCAATGAAATCGGCCAGATATTGAGATTTGATGGCCGTCCGAGTTTCGTATTAAAGATCGAATTTGGACAACTCGACTGCCCATTGCAAGATTTTGCCTGCCAAGTCTGTTTTCTGTAGGATTCCTTTTATGGGCTGGTTGGTCTGAACTTTAATGGTGTGAGACTGGAAATATGGGCGAAGTCGTCGAGACGTTATTATAAGAGCGTAAGCTAATTTTTCTATTTTTTGGTAGTTTAGCTCGGATCCTTGTAATGCTTTGCTTGATAAAGTATATGGGCTGTTGCCCGTAGTTGTCTTCTCGGATCAGTGCTGAGGCTATTGCCTGGTTTCCCACCGCGAGGTACAATATGAGTGGTTCTCCTTCCTGTGGCCGACTTAGTATAGGTGGCCGTCCCAGGAATTTTTTGAAGTCCTGGAAGGCTTGCTCGCATTCTGCTGTCCATTCAAACTCCTTTCCCTTCCTTAGAGTAGCGTAGAAGGGGAAAGATCTTATTGCTGACCCGGCCAGGAATCTAGACAGGGCTGCCAACCTCCCATTGAGTTGTTGTACCTCTTTGACACAAGTCAGACTTTTCATGTCGAGTACGGCCCTGTACTTGTCCGGGTTTGCCTCGATTCCTCTCTGCGTGATCATAAAACCCAAGAATTTTCCAGCTTCTACTATGAAGGTACATTTTGCGGGATTGAGTCGCATGCCGTGTCGTCTTATAGTGTCGAATACTTGTGTTAGGTCAGATAATAACGTCTCTTCGTTTTGCGTTTTTACTAACATGTCGTCTACGTAGACCTCCATGATTTTTCTAATGTGATCCGAAAAAACTTTGTTCATTAATCTTTGGTAAGTGGCTCCCGCATTCTTAAGACCGAAGGGCATGACGATGTAGCAGTAATTTGCCTTTGGGGTTAAGAATGAGGTTTTTTCTTGGTCGGGTGGGAGCATTGGAATTTGGTTATATCCCGAGTATGCATCCATGAAGGAGAGGTATTTGTATCCGGAGGAGGCATCTACCAGAGCATCGATGTTTGGGAGAGGATAAGGATCTTTTGGGCAGGCTTTGTTGAGATCGGTGTAGTCAGTGCACATTCTCCACTTCCCGTTTGACCTTTTTACCAATACAACATTGGCAAGCCATAGCGGGTATTTGACTTCTCTTATGAAACCTGCCTCCAATAGAGCTCGTACCTATTCTTCCACGGCTTGAGAGTGTTCTGGTCCTAGTTTTCTACGCCTTTGTTGTACCGGCCAAGATCCTGGATAGACTGCTAGCTTATGACATATTAGTTTAGGATCTAAGCCTGGCATGTCTGCGGCCTTCCATGCAAAGAGGTCGGCGTTGTCTTGTAGAATTTGTATGAGTGATTCTTTTATTTCTCCTTTTAGGAGTGTGCCGATATTGGTTGTTTGGTTCGGGGTATCCTTGATCTGGATTTTCTCTATCTCTCCTTCAGGTTGTGGGCGGAGCTCTTCCTGCCTCTGAATTCCATCGAGCTCAATTGTGTAGAATTCTTCTCCTCTGCCTCTGAGGTTTAGACTCTCATTGTAACAGCGGCGCGCCATCTTCTGATCTGCCTTTATCGTGGCTATTCCACCTGTAGTTGGGAACTTCATGCATAGATGCGGAGTCGAGACTATTGCACCGAGCTGATTTAACGTTGTCCGACCTATTAGGGCATTGTAAGCAAAACTTACGTTGACTACGATGTAATCTATTTTGAGTGTTCTTGATTGACTTCCTTTTCCAAAAGTTGTATGAAGCGAGATGTATCCCATTGGTTGGACTGGGGTATTTCTTAGCCCGAACAGGCTGTCCGGGTATGCTCTGAGTTCTTTCTCTTCCAAGCCGAGTTCGTCAAAAGCAGTTTTGAATAAGATACCGGCAGAGCTCCCTTGGTCTATTAACGTGTGGTGAAGATTTGCGTTTGCTAGTATAATAGTGATGACTATGGAATCATCATGCCCTGTTGTAACGCCGGATGCGTCTTCCTTGGTAAAAGTGATCGCCGGGATGTCGGGTACTTTTTCCTTTTCGGCGACGTGATATACGTCTTTGAGATGTCTTTTGCGAGATGATTTGGAGATTCCTCCCCCGGCAAACCCGTCGTGTATCATGTGAACATGTCTTTTTGGCATTCGAGATGACCGCGCAGTTGGTCCGACATCTTCTGCTCTTCTTCTTTTTCTTTGATCATCATCATAGGTGGCCAGATATCGATCTAGCTTTCCTTCTCGTACAAGTTTTTCTATGACATTTTTTAGGTCGAAACACTCATTGGTGGAGTGTCCATGGATCCGATGGTATTCACAATATTCAGCCCGGTTTCCGCCTCCTTTTTTGCCTTTGAGTGGTCGAGCTGGTGGTTTTTTTCCGTGTTGCAGACTTTTCTGTAGACATCCACAAGAGACACCCAAAGAGGGGTGTAATTGTGGTATTTTTTATTTTCTCTCCATGTCAATCTTCCTTTTTTCTGGAATCTTTGTCTTTATCCCGAGGGGTGAACCCTGCTTTTGAGGTCTCTCCTAATCAGGAGTTTTCCTCCATATTGATGTACTTTTCCGCTCGCTCCTGCACCTCGTTCAGAGATGTGGGGTACTTCTTTGATATGGATTGACTAAAAGGCCCTTCTCGCAGGCCATTAATGAGACCCATGATGGCAGCTTCTGTTGGAAGGTTTTGTATATCCATGCATGTTTTGTTGAATCTCTCCATGTAGTTACGCATGGTTTCCCTCTCCTTGTCTGATTCTTAGTAAGCTCGGAGCATGTTTAGCTTTGTCCTTTTGGATGGAGAATCTGGCCAGGAATTTTTTAGCCATGTCGTCGAAACTTGAGATGGACCTAGGAGGGAGATTGTCGAACCATCTAATTGCTGTTTTTGTTAAAGTAGTTGGAAAGGCTTTGCAACGAACTGCATCTAAGGCATCGGTGAGGTACATTCTGCTTCTGAAGTTGCTGAGATGATGGCTGAGATCTGTAGTGACGTCGTATAAGGTCATGTCTGGGAGTTTAAAGTCCTTTAGGATTTTTGTCTTCATGATTTATTTGGTGAATGGGTCTTGCTCCTTTCGTGCGTTATCTTCGGGAATGGATCGGCTGGCTTTCGTCTTGACATCGGCTTCAAGTTTTAGGAGTTTGGTTTCCAGTTCCCGGCGTCGCCTTATTTCTCTTTGTAGATACTTCTCGGCCTCTCGTTGACGTAGAGTGTCTTCCTCAAGTTGTTTTAACTGATCTTAAAATGCCTCCAGGGCTCCCTCGTTTGGGGAGTTCTTATTGTTGATTTGGGGAGTATCTTTTGGTGTTGTGTCCGCGTTTTTATACGGAGTTCTTTCTTCCAGATCTGAGGTATGATCGTTGTCATGGTCGTCTGCCATGGTAATGGGATGACTTCCAAGATCCCCGGCACCGGCGCCAATGTTCCAAGGATTACCTGAAACTAGAGGTCGATCTCGGACAAGATCTTCTATGCTGGTCAGAGCTGCGGAGTCCGATCTGATGATGGTAGTCGGAGTCGCTGCGTCTGACTCGTTGGACTTGGTGATGATGCTGATCCTTCGTCCCGGGAGGGTGGGGGTACCTGCAAGGGACTCCAATGCTTAAGTTAGCAAGGGTATTAAGCAGGTATTGAGTAGAATCAGAGTATGAGTTATACCTGGGTGCTCCAGTGTATTTATAATGGCGTAGGGTGACCTTCTTAGATAAGATAAGTTAGTTATCTTATCTTATCTTTATCTTATCTTCAAGTGAGGTCATCTTTATCTTCAAGGGAACTGCCCTTCTCTCTGTAGGCTTGGGCTGCCTTAGGATTTGGGGCATGTTCCTCTATTTGGGCCCTTCTTTGGGCTTTCCTGGTGACTTGGCCGAGCTCTTTGGAAAGAGGTCGGGTTGCCCTGACCTGAACAGGTCGATCGCTTTGTCTGTCGAACATCCCGAGTCGGACAGCTCGACCCAGGGTATGAACACTTGCTAATTAGATACTCATTGAACATGACTTGCTCTTTGTTTTGGATGCTTGAGATCATTCCTCTCATGCCATATTGCATGCTTTACTCCCTCTTGCATCTCATGCCAAGTGTTGTGACCCATGCTTCTATGACTACTTTGTTGCACTATTTCTTTTGGGCACTACCTCTCACTTGCGTGTTTGTTGAGTTGATCCTTTGGGTTTAACACTTTCCTTCTTTCCCCTCCTTTTTCAGGATGGCCACCAAGAAAGCCAAGGAGAAAGCTTCAAGGAAACCAGCCACAAAGAGGGCACCCCCAAGGTCACGCCCTAAGGCGCACTCTTCATTAGGAGCCAAACCTCAATCTAAGAAGGCGAAGGCACCCGCTCCTATTGATGACAATGAGAAGATCAAACTGGCAAAGGATTCTTCAAGATTCCCCAACCGCTTCTGTGAACTTGCATTCCCCGCCATGGTTGAGAGGAACTATCATGCTGAGCATCTACTCACTCCGCCAGACAAAGTTACTCCTTGTATTCTACCCCGCATTGAACAACGAGGATGGGAGTTTTTTCTGAGAAAACCACAAGAGGTCAACCTCTCATGGGTGGTAGAGTTCTACACTAACTACCATCTTCCCTCTTTTCAATCGGTATATGTGCGCCGGAAGCAAGTCTCAGTGTCAAAAGAGGATATTCAGCAAGTGCTTAATGTCTTACCAATACCAAGTGACATGGATGGCTGCCAAGAGGTCTTACATCAGCGAGAAAAGTCTGGATTTGACTGGGACTCGGTTCTCCGAGTCATTACTGAACCAGAGGCATTTTGGACCCATGGTCAACTCCGAATGAGGCCCAAGTGCATTGACACACGTTTCCTCACTGTAGAAGCTAGAGCTTGGGCCTAGATCCTATCCGACTATGCCCTACCTAGCACCCACAAGTCGTCCTTCACGGTGGATCTCACTTTGCTTGTTTGGTGTATTGTCACGGGGAGACCGGTGAACATTCCGCTTCTTGTCAAGCAAGCGATGGGTCAAGTCCACAAGCGGGGCAATTTGCCATTTCCAGCATTGGTATCTGATTTAGTTGCTGCTGCGGGTGTTCCTTAGGAAGCCATGGACACGAAAGCTATAATTTTGGCTAAGGGCGATGTGGTCCCAAGTGGAAAATACTTACATCTTCCTATGAACAAACCAAGCATTGATGTAGCCCTACCATCTATTATTCCTTCCACCTCATCATTACCACCGCAGCAAAGATCCAACCATCAAAGGACAGAAGATCTACACCGGAAGATTGATAGATATGAGCGGCGCAACCAACGCCGATACACTTACATCAAGAAGCTTCTGCGTTGTGTTACCCCTAGCATGGAGGAACCCAAAATATTCACATCCACCTCAAACCCAAGTGATGGGAGCTTTGATGAAGGGGATAGTGAAGGTTCCGGTCCCGACCGTCCTTTGTGCATTGTCAGTAGCACGGAGGACCGTGCTAAATTCTATGTGTGGGGAGGTCGTTCGACCGATCTCCATGGGTAACAATCTCTTCCTTTCAATACTCATGGATTTATCTTTTGCTTAGTAGTTAGTACATTGCATGTGTAGTTAGTCTTGCTTGTAAATATTCCTTGCATGGTAGTTAGTCTCTATAGTGTTGCTTGGTCAAATAATAACTTCTTCCCCAAGAAACTGTGTTTTGGGGTACCCTACCAATTTTGGAAATTTTTTTGCGAAAAACTTGCTTCAAGAATGTATTTTGGAATATAGTGATTGAGCTGAGAACGCAAACATGTAAGTTTTGAACCTATTGTGTGGTTATATCTTCTAACCACTATTTTTCATTCTTGTGTGCATTATTCTCTCTCTATGATTGCAATGCTTACTTTGTCTGATTCTATATGTACATTACTTGTGTATGAATGCATTTACATGATTGAGGTCATCATTTCAATAGTCACTTTTCCCAAACGGCCTTAACCCTTTTATCTACCATTGTTAACCAATTTTGAGACTATGATAAACCCTCTTTGTTCCTAAAAAGAGCACATCAACAACCCTAAGTGAAAAACTATGAATGCCCCTAAATTTGGATCCTTGATTAGCCTAGGTGAGTTAGGATGTGTATCATTCAATTGGGAGGGTATACTTGGGAACTTGGGTAGATATAGAGGTGTATTGTAATTGTAATTGAAAATTCTGGGATTTGGGAACATACTCATGTATTGAATGATTGAACCATATGCATTGAAACTTTTGTACATGAACACCAAGGAAAAGGGGATGAAAAAAAGAGAGAAGAAATTCATATGTGTATATATGAGAATGTATGAAAAAAAAAACAATGCATATGGGATGTGAATTGAAAAGAATGCATGAGTGATGAGCGGATAATTTATACGCTTTTTGGCATCGTTTTTAGGTAGTTTTTAGTAGGATCTAGCTACTTTTAGGGATGTTGTCATTAGTTTTTAGGATAAATTCACATTTCTGGACTTTACTATGAGTTTGTGTGTTTTTCTGTGATTTCAGGTAATTTCTGGCTGAAATTGAGGGACCTAAGCAAAACTCCGGTAGAAGGCTGACAAAGGACTGCTGATGTTGTTAGATTCTGACCTCCCTGCACTCAAAACGGATTTTCCGGAGCTACAAAACTCCAAATGGCACGCTCTTAACGGCGTTGGAAAGAAGACATCTAGAGCTTTCCAGAAATATATAATAGTCTATACTTTATTCGAGATTAAATGACGCAAACTGGCGTTCAACGCTACTTCCATGCTGCATTCTGGAGTCAAACACCAGAAACACGTCACGAACCAGAGTTGAACGCCAAAAACACGTTACAACTTGGCGTTCAACTCCAAAAGAAGCCTCTGCACGTGTAAAGCTCAAGCTCAGCCCAAGCACACACTAAGTGGGCCCCAGAAGTGGATTTCTGCATCAATTACTTACTTCTGTAAACCCTAGTAACTAGTCTAGTATAAATAGGACATTTTATTATTGTATTAGACATCCTGGATTGTATTTTTTATCCTATGATCACGTTTTGGGGGCTGGCCATTCGGCGAAGCCTGGACCTTCATCACTTATGTATTTTCAACGGTGGAGTTTCTACACACCATAGATTAAGGGTGTGGAGCTCTGCTGTACCTCCAGTTTCAATGCAATTACTACTATTTTCTATTCAATTTAGTTTATTCCTTTTCTAAGATATTCGTTTCACTTCACCATGATGAATGTGATGATCCGTGACACTCATCATCATTCTCACCTATGAATGCGTGACTGACAACCACCTCCGTTCTACCTTAGACCGAGCGCATATCTCTTGGATTCCTTAATCAGAATCTTTGTGGTATAAGCTAGAATAGATGGCGGCATTCATGAGAATCCGGAAAGTCTAAACCTTATCTGTGGTATTCCGAGTAGGATTCAGGGATTGAATGACTGTGACGAGCTTCAAACTCGCGATTGTTGGGCGTGATGACAAACGCAAAAGAATCAATGGATTCTATTCCGACATGATCGAGAACCGACAGATGATTAGCCGTGCTGTGACAGAGCATTTGGACCATTTTCACTGAGAGGATGGGATGTAGCCATTGACAACGGTGATGCCCTACATACAGCTTGCCATGAAAAGGAGTAAGAAGGATTGGATGAAGGCAGTAGGAATGCAGAGATTCAGAAGGAGCACAGCATCTTCATACGCCTATCTGAAATTCTGACCGATGATCTGCATAAGTATCTTTATCTTTATTTTATGTTTTATTTATTATTATTTTCGAAAACCAATATAACCATTTATTACCTGCCTAACTGAGATTTACAAGATGACCATAGCTTGCTTCATACCAACAATCTCCGTGGGATCGACCCTTACTCGTAAGGTTTATTACTTGGACGACCCAGTGTACTTGCTGGTTAGTTGTGCCAAGTTGTGAAGTTATGTTTGGACCATGGTATCATGCACCAAGTTTTTGGCGCCATTACCAGGGAAAGAACGAACATGAATGCCATTATCAGAAATCACAATTTTGCCTATCAATGAGTATGCAAAAAGTGAAACTCAAGGGTAGCTAGGTAACGTATTATAGTTGTATAGGTTGTTCTATGTGTCTAGTGGGATTCTAGGTTAATCAAGGACTCAAATTTTAAGCTCACTTGACCATATGCATCCTTACCTTCACCCTAGCCATGCTACAACCCATGAATAAGACCTCTTGATACTTGTAAGCAAGCATTAAGTAATTGTTGATTGTTAGATGAAAGACAAATCTTGGAAAGCATGATTAGGAGAGGATCGAGTGACGAACCCTATACACTTGAGCGCATAGAGCAGATACACATCCGGCGAGGGTTCGACGCTCAACTCCTTGTTCCCGGCTTTCACAAGAGTTCATTTAGCAAGTTATATGCACTTCATAGTGATATTCAGTTTGGTAGGATTCATGAACGACATATCATTTTCACCCTATATGCTCACATGTGTTCTTGGAGGATGGATTTACAGTGGACCAAGAAGATAGACGATTATACATTAGTTGCATGCATTCACTTAGGTAGTTTGCATTTCATAAACCCTTTCTCACCATGATCTTTGGTCTTTTTATTTTAAGCATGAGGACATGCTTGGTTTGAGTGTGGGGAGATTTGATAAACCCTAATTTTGTGGTTTATCTTGTGCTTAATTTGGGGTTTTTGTCAATATTTTTCGCACTTATTAACAAGAAATGCATGGTTTTGTGTTCACCTCCTAATATTTCTTCATGATGGAAAACATGCTTATTTTGCCTTAGAATTACTATATTTTGATCCTCTTTATTGCCATTCGATGCCGTGATGTATTTATTGAGTGATTTCAGAATTAATAGGGTAAGAATAGCCTAGAAGAGAGAAAGAAAGCATGCACAAGAGAAAGGAACATGAAGATTTGGATTTTGGGAACTTCAGCACTGACGCGCACGTGCACTTCACGCGCACGCGTGGATGAGGATAGCTGGAAGCGGCGTGCAAGGATGGACGCATCCGCGCAAGCCAGAGAATTCCAACCGACGTGCACGCGCACTTGGCGCGCACGCGTGGATCACAAAAGCAATCGGCGCGCACACACACATGGTGCGCACGTGCGGGAAGCTGCATGTGACCTCATTAAAGGAAATCATGCCTAGCGATTTCTGAGGCTCATTAGGCCCAATTTTAAGCTGTTTCTGCATGGAAAAAGACCCAAGGATGCTAGGGAGAAGGGGGCATCAATCATTTTTACACTAAGACATATTTTCTAGTTTTTGGGTTCTTTGTTCTTCTAGAGAGAGAAACCCTTGTTCCTCTCTAGATCTAGCTTTAATTTGATCTTCCCTTGTTAAACTCTGAATTGGATCTTGTTAATTACTAGTTTTGATTGTTTAATTTGAATTCCTTAGTATAATTTTGCTTAGATCTTGTGTTAGTTTTATGGATTCTTGTCAATTGTTACTTTATACCTATTGCATGAATGTCGTGAATCTTGATTTGTTAATGTTACATTGATGATTTCTATGATTAATTATGTTGTTTGAGTGATTGTATATTGATACTTGTTAGTGGGTATTTGTTAATTTCAATCCAATTGCAATTTGAACATGTCTTTTGTTAATGCTTACCATGTGTTTGATGAATTGTTTACCTTGATTATGGAGTAGTTCTTTTTACTCTTGGCTTAGGCCAAGGGAATTGGGTAAACTTGAGTCATTGGATCTAATGAATTTGATGATTTGGGAACCCTTAGTGGTCAATTTGATAGCCATTGACACTAGCCTACTACTAGGTTAATTAGTAGTGAGGTTAGACCTTATGGGTGGATGTTGACCAAACCATTTAACATACTTCAAGTATAGAAGTATACTTAATGGGTTTGGTTCCTCATAATTGTCAAGATATGGTTATTAGACAAGGATAGTGACCTCAATTCCCATGTCTAGACAAGAGTTGCTTTTATCATTCTTATTTGAAAACCCAAAAATCGTGATTGCTTCGCCTTAGTTATAGTTATTGTTTAGTTGAGAGTAGAATTATATTGAATGTTGTCTTCTTAGTTTAGAATTGCTCACATCTTGCTTAGTTATTTGAATTAGTTCCTTGCACTTTAAGATTGCTTGTTTGCTAAGATTCCTAGTTTAATTCCTCGCTCATGACTTACAACCCCGAATTTCTAACCAATGTTGAAGCACTTATTTGCCCATTCCTTGTGAGACAACCCGAGGTTTGAATACTTCGGTTATTTTATTGGGGTTAAACTTGTGACAACCAATTCCTTTCTAAATTTGATCCTCGAGGATTGTTGTTGGTAAAGCTATACTTGCAATGTAACTCTATTGAGAAATTCTCTTCCGACATAGTCCACGAGCACTTATCAGGTAGCAGGATGGGCGTTAAACACCCAGTCTAGCACCATTTTGGGCGTTTAACGCCAAAAATGGGCACCAGACTGGCATTTAATGCTAGAAATGGGCACCAGATTGGTGTTTAACGCTAGAAACAGGCTACAGCTTGGCGTTAAACGCCAGGAAAGGTATAAAAGTTGGCGTTTAACGCCAAAAACAGGCAGCAGTCTGGCGTTAAATGCCAGAATTACACTCTAAGGGCATTTTGCACGCTAAATAGAGCAGGGATGATAAGTCCTTGAACCCTCAGGATCTGTGGACCCCACAGGATCTCCACCTACCCTACCTCTCTCTCTCTCTCGCCCTCACACATCTCTATAACACTCTACCTAAAACACCACTCACTTATCAAATCCTATTCTCTTCCCTATATTCTCTTCACCAATCACCTCTATCCCTCTTCCCAAAAAAAAACCCCACCTACCTCACCTTTCAAATTCTAACACTTTTTCCTCCCAAACCCACCCAATTCCATTCGGCCACTCTCCCTCTCTTTCCCTATAAATACCCCTCTTCACTCCTTCATTTTCACACATTACAACCACTCTCCTATCTCCTTGGCCAAATTAACTCTCCCCCTCTATCTCCTCTGTTTTCTTTTCTTCCCCTTCTTTCTTTCTTCTTTTGCTCGAGGACGAGCAAACCTTTTAAGTTTGGTGTGGAAAAGGCATTACTTTTTGTTTTTCCATAACCATTTATGGCACCTAAGGCCGGAGAAACCTCTAGAAAGAGAAAAGGGAAGGAAAAAGCTTCCACCTCTGAGTCATGGGAGATGAAGAGATTCATCTCAAAGGTCCATCAAGACCACTTCTATGAAGTTATGGCCAAGAAAAAAGTGATCCCTGAGGTTCCTTTCATGCTCAAGAAGAATGAGTATCCAGAGATCCAATATGAGATCCGAAGAAGAGGTTGGGAAGTTCTCACCAACCCCATTCAACAAGTCAGAATCTTAATGGTTCAAGAGTTCTATGCCAATGCATGGATCACTAGGAACCATGATCAAAGTATGAACCCAAATCCAAAGAATTGGCTTACAATGGTTCGGGGGAAATACTTAGATTTCAGTCCGAAAAATGTAAGGTTGGCATTCAACTTGCTAATGATGCAAGAAAATGCACGCCCTTACACTAGAAGGGTCAACTTTGATCGAAGGTTGGACCAAGTCCTCATGGACATATGTGTGGAAGGAGCTCAATGAAAAAGAGACTCAAGAGGCAAGCCGGTTCAATTGAGAAGACCGGACCTTAAGCCTGTGGCTAGAGGATGGTTGGAATTCATCCAACGCTCTATCATTCCCACTAGCAACCGATCTGAAGTGACTGTAGATCGGGCTATCATGATCCATAGCATCATGATTGGAGAGGAAGTCGAAGTTTATGAGATCATACCTCTAGAACTTTACAAGGTGGCTGACAAGTCCTTCCACTTTGGCAAGGTTCGCCTTTTTTCATCTCATCTGTCACCTATGCAATTTTTAGCTGGAATTGTCATAGAGGAAGACATCCTCATTGAAGAGGACAAGCTCATCACTAAAAAGAGGATGGAGCAAATAAGAGAGCCCACTCATGGACCTCAACAAGAGCATGAGGAAATTCCTCATGAAATCCCTGAGATGCCTCAAGGGATGCACTTTCCTCCACACAACTATCGGGAACAACTCAACACCTCTTTGGAAGGCTTGAGTTACAACATGGACCAACTAAGGGAGGAGCTCAAGAGCACCATTGGATCTTCAAGAGGAATAACTAGCCACCATCACTAAGGTGGACCCATTCTTTGATTTCCTTGTTCTTATTTTTCTGTTTTTCGATTTTATGCTTTATGTGCTATCTATGTTTGTGTCTTCACTACATGATCATTAGTATCTGGTGTCTATGTCTTAAAGCTATGAATAATTCCATGAATCCTTCACCTCTCTTAAAGGAAAAATGTGCCTAATTACAAAAGAACAAGAAGTACTTGGATTTCAAATTTTATCTTGAAATTAGTTTAATTATTTTGATGTGGTGGCAATACTTTTTGTTTTCTCAATGAATGCTTGAACAATGCATATTTTTTATAGTGAAGTTTATGAATGTTAAAATTGTTGGCTCTTCAAAGAATGATGAACGAAGAGAAATGTTATTGATAATTTGAAAAATCATGAAATTGATTCTTGAAGCAAGAAAAAGCAGTAAAAAAAAAGAGTAGCAAAAAAAGAAAAAAAAGAGAGAAAGAAAGAAAAAGAAAAAGCAAGCAGAAAAAGCCAATAGCCCTTTAAACCAAAAGGCAAGGGTAAAGAGGATCCAAGACTTTGAGCATTAATGGATAGGAGGGCCTAAAGGAATAAAATCCTGGCCTAAGCGGCTAAATCAAGCTGTCCCTAACCATGTGCTTGTGGCATGAAGGTCAAAGTGAAAAGCTTGAGACTGAGTAGTTAAAGTCGTGATCCAAAGCAAAAAGAGTGTGCTTAAGAACTTTGGACACCTCAAATTGGGGACTTTAGCAAAGCTAAGTCACAATCTGAAAAAGTTCACCCAATTATGTGTCTGTGGCATTTATGTATCCGGTGGTAATACTGGAAAACAAAGTGCTTAGGGTCACGGCCAAGACTCATAAAGTAGCTGTGTTCAAGAATCAACATACTAAACTAGGAGAATCAATAACACTATCTAAAATTCTGAGTTCCTATAGATGCCAATCATTTTGAATTTCAAAGGATAAAGTGAGATGCCAAAACTGTTCAGAAGCAAAAAGTTACTAGCCCCGCTCATCTAATTGGGACTAAGTTTCACTGATATTGTGAGATTCATTGTATATTCTCTTCTTTTTATCCTATTTGATTTTCATTTGCTTGGGGACAAGCAACAATTTAAGTTTGTTGTTGTGATGAGCGGATAATTTATACGCTTTTTAGCTTTATTTTTAGGTAGTTTTTAGTAGGATCTAGCTACCTTTTAGTATATTTTTATTAGTTTTTATGAAAAATTCATATTTCTGAACTTTACTAGGAGTTTATGTGTTTTTTTGTGATTTCGGGTATTTTCTGGCTGAAATTGAGGGATCTGAGTAAAAATCTAATTCAGAGGCTGAAAAAGGACTGCTGATGCTGTTGGATTCTGACCTCCCTGCACTCCAAATGGATTTTTTGGAGCTACCGAAACACAAATGGCGCGTTCTCAATTTCATTAAAAAGTAGACATCCTGGAATTTTCCGCAATATATAATAGTCCATACTTTGTCCGAGTTTTGACGATGCAAACTGGCGTTCAAACGCTAACTTCCTGCCCTATTCTGGCGTTAAATGCCAGAAATAGGATAGAAGCTGCAGTTAAAGGCCCAAACTAGCATAAAAACTGGCTTTTAACTCCAAGAAAAGTCTCTACACATGAAAGCTTCAATTCTCAGCCCAAGCACACACCAAGTGGGCCCGGAAGTGGATTTCTGCATCATTTACTTATTTCTGTAAACCTTAGTAACTAGTTTAGTATAAATAGGACCTTTTACTATTCTACTGACATCTTTGGATCTTGACATCTTTGGATTATCCTTAGATCATCTTTGGAACATTTTTCCTTAGACTTGGAGGCTGGCCATTTGGCCATGCCTGGACCTTCATCACTTATGTATTTTCAACGGTGGAGTTTCTACACACCATAGATTATGGTGTGGAGCTTTGCTGTTCCTCGAGTATTAATGCAAAATACTATTGTTCTTCTATTCAATTCAGGCTTATTCTTATTCTAAGATGTTCACTCGCACTTCAACATGATAAATGTGATGATCCGTGACACTCATCACCATTCTCAATTTATGAATGCGTGCCTGACAACCACTTCCGTTCTACCTGCGAAAGCTAGAGTGTGTATCTCTTGGGTTTCTAATCAATGATTCACATCGTTTCCCCTCTGATAATGGGGCATCTAAATATGAGATTAGAACCTTCGTGGTATAGGCTAGAAACATTTGGCAGCATTTCTGAGATCCGGAATGTCTAAACCTTGTCTGTGGTATTCCGAGTAGGATATGGGAAGGGATGACTGTGACGAGCTTCAAACTCCCGACTGTGGGGCATAATGATAGAAGCAAAAGGATCATTGGATCTTATTCCAATACAATCGAGAACTGACAGCTGATTAGCCATGCGGTAGCTGTGCCTGGTATTTTTCATCCGAGACGAGAAATCCGACAATTAATTAGCCGTACAGAAATCGTAGAGGACCATTTTCACTGAGAGGACGGGAGGTAGTTTAACAATGATGATCCCCAACATACAGCTTGCCATGGAAAGGAGTATGAATGATTGAATGAAGATAGTAGGAAAGCAGAGATTCAGAAGGAATAACACATCTCCACATGCTTATCTGAAATTCCCACCAATGAATTACATAAGTATCTCTATCTTTGTTTTATGTTTATTTATCTTTTAATTATCAAAACTCTATAACCATTTGAATCCGTCTGACTGAGATTTACAAGATGACCATAGCTTGCTTGAAGCCGACAATCTCTGTGGGATCGACCCTTACTCACGTAAGGTATTACTTGGACGACCCAGTACACTTGCTGGTCAGCTGTGCGTAGTTGTGAAGAGACATGAGAGTCATGGTATTGTGCACCAAGTTTTTAGAGCCATGCCTGGTAATAACAATTTCGTGCACCACCACACTAGTCTTATCCTCCACAACGGGTGGTGCATGAAATTGCAATCACACTTTTGCAATTCCGCACAACTAACCAGCAAGTGCACTGGGTCGTCCAAGTAATACCTTACGTGAGTAAGGGTCGATCCCACGGAGATTGTCGGCTTGAAGCAAGCTATGGTTATCTTGTAACTCTTAGTCAGGATATCAATAATTCTCAGGTTTAATTGTGATGAGTAAAAGAACATGAAATAAATACTTGTTTTGCAGTAATGGAGAACAGGCTGAGGTTTTGGAGATGCTCTATCTTCTGAATCTCTGCTTTTCTACTGTCTTCTTCTTCAAGCACGCAAGGCTTCTTCCATGGCAAGCTGTATGTAGGGTTTCACCGTTGTCAATGGCTACCTCCCATCCTCTCAGTGAAAATGTTCAACGCGCTCTGTCACAGCATAGCTATTCATCTGTCGGTTCTCAATCAGGTCGGAATAGAATCCAGTGATTCTTTTGCGTCTGTCACTAACGCCCAGCCTTCAGGAGTTTGAAGCTCGTCACAGTCATTCAATCCTTGAATCCTACTCAGAATACCACAGACAAGGTTTAGACCTTCCGGATTCTCTTGAATGCCGCCATCAATTCTAGCTTATACCACGAAGATTTTGATTAAGGAATCCAAGAGATATCTACTCAATCTAAGGTAGAACGGAGGTGGTTATCAGGCACACGTTCATAGGTGAGAATGATGATGAGTGTCACGGATCATCACATTCATCAGGTTTAGGAACAAGTGATATCTTAGAATAGAAGCAAGCATGATTGAATGAAAAACAGTAGTAATTGCATTAATCCATCAAGATACAGCAGAGCTCCTCGCCCCCAACCATGGGGTTTAGAGACTCATGCCGTAGAAGATACAATAAGAAACGTGTAAAGTGTCATGAGGTAGAGATACAATGTCAAAAGGTCCTATTAATAGTGAACTAGTAACCTAGGATATACAGAAATGAGTAAATGACGTAAAAATCCATGTCCGGGGTCCACTTGGTGTGTGCTTGGACTGAGCTTTGAAGCTTTTATGTGTAGAGACTTTTTCTGGAGTTAAACGCCAGCTTTTATGCCAGTTTGGGCGTTTAACTCTAATTTTTGTGCCAGTTCTGGCGTTAAACGCCGGGAATTCTGAAGCTGATTTGCAACACCGGTTTGGCCATCAAATCTCGGGCAAAGTATGGACTATTATACATTGCTGGAAAGCCCAAGATGTCTACTTTCCAACGCAATTGAGAGCGCGCAAATTGGGCTTCTGTAGCTCCAGAAAATCTACTTCGAGTGCAGGGAGGTCAGAATCCAACAGCATCTACAGTCCTTTTCAGCCTCTAAATCAGATTTTTGCTCAGGTCCCTCAATTTCAGCCAGAAAATACCTGAAATCACAGAAAAACACACAAACTCATAGTAAAACCCAGAAAAGTGAATTTTAACTAAAAACTAATAAAAATATAATAAAAACTAACTAAAATGTACTAAAAACATACTAAAAATAGTGCCAAAAAGCGTATAAATTATCCGCTCATCAACTGGCGTGGCACGCTAGGTCGAAGGCGTGGTGATGAGCGGATAATTTATACGCTTTTTGGCATTGTTTTTAGGTAGTTTTTAGTAAGATCTAGCTACTTTTAGGGATGTTTTTATTTGTTTTTATGCAAAATTCACATTTCTAGACTTTACTATGAGTTTGTGTGTTTTTCTGTGATTTCAGGTATTTTTTGGGTTGAAATTGAGGGACCTGAGCAAAAATCTGATTCAGGCTGAAAAAGGACTGCTGATGCTGTTGGATTCTGACCTCCCTAAACTTGAAATGAATTTTCTAGAGCTACAGAACTCCAAATGGCGCGCTTTTAAATGCTAGTTCCATGCTGCATTCTGGAGTAAAACGCCAGAAACACGTCACAGAGCAGAGTTAAACGCCAAAAACACGTTACAACTTGGTGTTTAACCCCAAGAGAAGCCTCTACATGTGTAAAGCTCAAGCTCAGCCCAAGCACACACCAAAGTGGACCCCGGAAGTGGATTTCTGCACTTAGACTTATTCTTGTAAACCCTAGTAACTAGTTTAGTATAAATAGAACTTTTTACTATTGTATTAGACATCTTTTGATCATTGGAGACTATCTTTGATTATCTTTTGATCCCTTGATCACGTTTGGAGGCTGGCCATTTGGCCATGCCTGGACCTTTATCACTTATGTATTTTCAACGGTGGAGTTTCTACACACCATAGATTAAGGTGTGGAGCTCTGCTGTTCCTCGAGTATTAATGCAATTACTATTGTTCTTCTATTCAATTCAGCTTATTCTTATTCTAAGATATTTGCTGCACTTCAACATGATGAATGTGATGATCCGTGACACTTATCATCATTCTCACCTATGAACGCGTGCCTGACAACCACTTACGTTCTACCTTAGATCGAGCGCGTATCTCTTAGCCTCCATTCCGAAAGATCGGAGTCTTCGTGGTATAAGCTAGAATTATTGGTGGCCATTCCTAAGATCCGAAAAGTCTAAACCTTGTCTGTGGTATTACGAGTAGGATCTGAGATGGGATGACTGTAACGAGCTTCAAACTCGCAAGTGTTGGGCGTAGTGACAGACGCAAAAGAATCACTGGATTCTATTCCAACATGATCGAGAACCGACAGATGATTAGCCGTGCGGTGACAGCGCATTTGGACCATTTTCACTGAGAGGACGGGAGGTAGCCATTAACGCCGGTGAAACCCGAACATACAGCTTGCCATGGAAAGGAGTAAGAATGATTGGATGAAGGCAGTAGGAAAGCAGAGATTCAGAAGGAACAACGCATATCCATACGCTTATCTGAAATTCCCACCAATGAATTACATAAGTATCTCTATCTTTATTTTATGCTTTATTTATCTTTATATTCGAAAACCATTATAACCATTAGAATCCGCCTGACTGAGATTTACAAGATGACCATAGCTTGCTTCATACCGACAATCTCTGTGGGATCGACCCTTACTCACGTAAAGTTTATTACTTGGACGACCCAGTGCACTTGCTGGTCAGTTGTGTGAAGTTGTGAAAAAGAGTGATATTACAATTGTGTGTACCAAGTTGTTGGTGCCATTGAGATTACAATTTTGTGCACCAAGTTTATGGCGTCGTTGCCAGGGATTGTTCGAGTTTGGACAACAGACGGTTCATCTTGTTGCTCATATTAGGTAATTTTCTTCTTATTTTGTTTTCCAAAAAGTTTTCAAAAATTTTCCAAAAATTTTTTTCTATGTTTTCGTTTTTCAAAAAAATTAATTTTCGAAAAAATACAAAAAATTAATAAAGTCATAAAAACCAAAAATATTTTGTGTTTGAGTCTAATGTCAATTTTTAAGTTTGGTGTCAATTGCATGTTTTTAAAAATTTATGCATTTTTCAAAAACTCATTTATGGTGTTCTTCATGATCATCAAGTTGTTCTTGGTAAGTCTTCTTGTTTGATCTTCATATTTTCTTGTTTTGTGTCTTTTGTTGTTTTTCATATGCATTTTTGCATTCATAGTGTCTAAATATGAAAAATTTCTAAGTTCTCTCCAATCCCATTCAACAAGTCGGAATCTTAATGGTTCAAGAGTTCTATGCAAACGCATGGATCACTAGGAACCATGATCAAAGCATGAACCCAAACCCAAAGAATTGGCTTACAATGGTTCGAGGGAAATTCTTAGATTTCAGTCCGGAGAACGTAAGGTTGGCGTTTAACTTGCCTATGATGCAAGAAGACGCACACCCCTACACTAGAAGGGTCAACTTTGATCAAAGGTTGGACCAAGTCCTCATGGACATATGTGTGGAAGGAGCTCAATGGAAAAGAGACTCAAAAGGCAAGCCGGTTCAATTGAGAAGACTGGACCTTAAGCCTGTGGCTAGAGGATGGTTGGAGTTCATCCAACACTCCATCATCCCCACTAGCAACCGATCCGAAGTAACTGTTGATCGGGCCATCATGATCCATAGCATCATAACTGGAGAGGAAGTAGAAGTTCATGAAGTCATCTCTCTAGAACTCTACAAAGTAGCCGAAAATTCTTCCACCTTGGCAAGGCTAGCTTTCTGATGAGCGGATAATTTATACGCTTTTTGGCATTGTTTTTAGGTAGTTTTTAGTAGGATCTAGTTACTTTTAGGGATGTTTTCATTAGTTTTTATGCTAAATTCACATTTCTGAACTTTACTATGAGTTTGTGTGTTTTTCTGTGATTTCAGGTAATTTCTGGCCGAAATTGAGGGACCTGAGCAAAACTCTGATAAAAGGCTGACAAAGGACTGCTGATGTTGTTGGATTCTGACCTCCCTGCACTCGAAATAGAACTTTTTACCAGTGTATTAGACGTCTTTGATTGTAAGGTCTTTGACCATTCGGTCTTTTGATCACAATTTGGGGGGCTGGCCTCTCGGCCATGCCTAAACCTTCATCACTTATGTATTTTCAACGGTGGAGTTTCTACACACTATAGATTAAGGGTGTGGAGCTCTGCTGTACCTCGAGTTTTAATGCAATTACTACTATTTTCTATTCAATTCGATTTATTTCTGTTCCAAGATATTCATTGCACTTTACCATGATGAATGTGGTGATCCGTGACACTCACTATCATTCTCACCTATGAACGTGCGTGACTGACAACCACTTTCGTTCTACCTTAGACTGGGCACATATCTCTTGGATTTCTTAATCAGAATCTTCGTGGTATAAGCTAGAATTGATGGCAGCATTCATGGGAATCCGGAAGGTTTAACCTTGTCTGTGGTATTCCGAGTAGGATTCCAGGATTGAATGACTGTGACGAGCTTCAAACTCGCGATTGTTGGGCGTGATGACAAACGCAAAAGAATCAAGGGATTCTATTCCGACATGATCGAGAACCGGCAAATGATTAGCCGTGCTGTGACAGAGCATTTGGACCATTTTCACTGAGAGGATGGGATGTAGCCATTGACAACGGTGATGCCCTACTTACAGCTTTCCATGGAAAGGAGTAAGAAGGATTGAGGAAAGGCAGTAGGAAAGCAGAGATCCAACAGGGACAAGAATCTCCAGACACTTATCTGAAATTCCCACCATTGAATTACATGAGTAACTCTATCTTTATTTTATGCTTTAATTACTATTTGAAAACCCAAAAATCAAATATTATCCGCCTGACTGAGATTTACAAGGTGACCATAGCTTGCTTCATACCAACAATCTCTGTGGGATCGACCCTCACTCACATAAGGTTTATTACTTGGACGACCTAGTACACTTGCTGGTTAGTTGTGCGGAGTTGTGACAAAGTGTGATTTATGTTTGAGAGCACCAATTCTTTGAAGCCATTGTTGATGATCACAATTTCGTCCACCACTTTCTCTCATCTCATTTGCCATCTATGCAACTTAGCTGGAGTTGTCATAGAAGGAGACATCCCCATTGAGGAGGACAAGCCCATCACTAAGAAGAGGATGGAGCAAACAAGAGAGCCCATTCATGGATCACAAGAGACGAATGAAGAAGCTCATCATCAAGAAATCCCTGAGATGCCTCAAGGGATACTTTTTCCTCCAAACAAATATTGGGAACAACTCAACACTTCTCTAGAAGGATTGAGTCATAACATGAACCAATTAAGGGTGGAGCACCAAGAACACTCCATCATTCTTAATGAGATTAGAGAAGATCAAAGAGCTATGAGGGAGGAGCAACAAAGGCAAGGAAGAGACATAGAGGAGCTCAAGAACACCATTGGTCCTTCAAGAAGAAGGCGCCACCATCACTAAGGTGGACTCATTCCTTAACTTCCTTGTTCTTATCTCTCTATTTTCGGGTTTTTGAGCTTCATGTTTGTCTATGTTTGTGTCTTTACTACATGATCATTAGTATTTAGTAACTATGTCTTAAGGCTATAAATAATTCCATGAATCATTCACCTTTCTTAAATGAAAAATGTTTTTAATACAAAAGAACAAGAAGTACATGAGTTTCGAATTCATCCTTGAAATTAGTTTAATTATAATGATGTGGTGATAATACTTTTTGTTTTCTGAATGAATGCTTGAATAGTGCATATTTTTTATCTTGTTGTTTATGAATGTTAAAATTGTTGGCTCTTGAAAGAATGATGAACAAGAGAAATGTTATTGATAATTTGAAAAATCATAAAATTGATTCTTGAAGCAAGAAAAAGTAGTGAAGAACAAAGCTTGCGAAAAAAATTTTGGCGAAAAAAAAAGCAAGCAGAAAAAGCCAATAGCTCTTAAAACCAAAAGGCAAGGGTAAAAAAGATCCAAGGCTTTGAGCATCAATGGATAGGAGGGCCCAAGGAATTAAAATCCTGGCCTAAGCGGCTGAATCATGCTGTCCCTAACCAAGTGCTTGTGGCATGCAGGTCCAAGTGAAAAGCTTGAGACTGAGTGGTTAAAGTCGTGATCCAAAGCAAAAAGAGTGTGCTTAAGAGCTCTGGACACCTCTGACTGGGGACTTTAGCAAAGCTGAGTAACAATCTGAAAAGGTTCACCCAATCATGTGTCTGTGGCATTTATGTATCCAGTGGTAATACTAGAAAAAAAGTGCTTAGGGCCACGGCCAAGACTCATAAAAGTAGCTGTGTTCAAGAATCAACATACTTAACTAGGAGAATTAATAACACTATCTGAACTCTGAGTTCCTACGGATGCCAATCATTCTAAACTTCTAAGGATAAATTGAGATGCCAAAACTATTCAGAAGCAAAAAGCTACAAGTCCCGCTCATTTAATTAGAACTAATATTCATTGATATTTTGAGATTTATAGTATATTCTCTTCTTTTTCTCCTATTTGATTTTCAGTTGCTTAGGGACAAGCAACAATTTATATTTGGTGTTGTGATGAGCGGATAATTTCTACACTTTTTGGCATTGTTTTTAGGTAGTTTTTAGTAAGATCTAGCTACTTTTAGGGATGTTTTTATTAGTTTTTATGAAAAATTCACATTTCTAGACTTTACTATGAGTTTGTGTGTTTTTCTGTGATTTCAGGTATTTTTTGGCTGAAATTGAGGGACCTGAGCAAAAATTTAATTCAGGCTGAAAAAGGCCTGCTGATGCTGTTGGATTCTGACCTCCCTGTACTCGAAATGAATTTTCTGGAGCTATAGAACTCCAAATAGTGCTCTCAATTGCGTTGGAAAGTAGACATCCAGGGCTTTCCAGTAATATATAATAGTCCATACTTTATTTAGGTTTAGACGACGCAAACTGGCGTTCAACGCCAGTTCCATGCTGCATTCTAGAGTAAAACGCCAGAAACATGTCACAGACCAGAGTTAAATGCCAAAAACATGTTACAACTTGGCGTTTAACCCCAAGATAAGCCTCTGCACGTGTAAAGCTCAAGCTCAGCCCAAGCACACACCAAAGTGGGCACCGGAAGTGGATTTCTGCACTTAGACTTATTCCTGTAAACCCTAGTAACTAGTTTAGTATAAATAGAACTTTTTACTATTGTATTAGACATCTTTTGATCATTGGAGACCATCTTTGGATTATCTTTTGATCCCTTGATCACGTTTGGGGGCTGGCCATTTGGCCATGCTTGGACCTTTATCACTTATGTATTTTCAACGGTGGAGTTTCTACACACCATAGATTAAGGTGTAGAGCTCTACTGTTCCTCGAGTATTAATGCAATTACTATTGTTCTTCTATTCAATTCAGCTTATTCTTATTCTAAGATATTCGCTGCACTTCAACATGATGAATGTGTTGATCCGTGACACTCATCATCATTCTCACCTATGAACGCGTGCCTGACAACCACTTCCGTTCTACCTTAGATCGAGCGCGTATCTCTTAGCCTCCATTCAGAAAGATCAGAGTCTTCGTGGTATAAACTAGAATTATTGGTGGCCATTCCTAAGATATGGAAAGTCTAAACCTTGTCTGTGGTATTCCGAGTAGGATCTGAGATGGGATGATTGTGACGAGCTTCAAACTCGCGAGTGTTGGGCGTAGTGATAAACGCAAAAGAATCACTGGATTCTATTGCAACATGATCGAGAACTGACAGATGATTAGCCATGCGGTGACAGCGTATTTGGACCATTTTCACTGATGGGACAGGAGGTAGCCATTAACGCCGGTGAAACCCGAACATACAGCTTGCCATGGAAAGGAGTAAGAATGATTGGATGAAGGCAGTAGGAAAGCAAAGATTCAGAAGGAATAACGCATCTCCATACGCTTATTTGAAATTCCCACCAATGAATTACATAAGTATCTCTATCTTTATTTTATGCTTTATTTATCTTTATATTCGAAAACCATTATAACCATTGGAATCCGCCTGACTGAGATTTACAAGATGACCATAGCTTGCTTCATATTGACAATCTCTGTAGGATCGACCCTTACTCATGTAAGGTTTATTACTTGGACGACCCAGTGCACTTGCTGGTTAGTTTTGTGAAGTTGTGAAAAAAGTGATATTACAATTCTGCATACCAAGTTGTTGGCGCCATTGAGATCCCAATTTCGTGCACCATGTGGCACGCCAGTTCAATTGAGCAGAGGAGAGGGGAGAAGCAGCACCAAAGGGTCATGCCACTTGGTACTTAGGGCGTGGCACACCAAGCTTGTGAGTTCAACGATCCTCATGGGCGTGCCACTCGAGCTCTAGGTGTGGCTCGCCAGTTCACCAAACCAGAAAAGGTGCATGAAGCACCAACAAGGGCGTGGCACGCCAGGTCAAAGGCGTGGCACGCCAATACAAACTCCCAGAGAGGAAGGGACAATGCCTCATTGAAGGCGTGTCACTTGAGACTTTAGGCGTAGCACACCAAGTCAAAGTATCAATGGGCGTGCCACTTGGTGTTTTGGGTGTGGCACGCCAACCTTGTTTGCATCATGGGCGTGCCACTTGAGTCTTGGGCGTGGCATGCCAGTTTACTAGACCAAAAGGGAATGATCGTGCACCATAAAGGGCGTGGCACGCCAGACCTGGACATGGCACGCCAGTTTAACCTTCGAAAGAGGAGAATGAAGACCTTAATAAGGGCGTGGCACGCCAGTACAAGTGACCAGAGAAGAAGATTGATGAGCTTAACAAAGGCGTGGCACGCCACTGCAAGGCGTGACACACCAGTTCAAAAGACCAGAAGAGGAGCTTGATGATATCAATATGGGCATGCCACTTTGGACCTTTGGCGTGGCACGCCAGTTCAACATGCATCATGGGTATGCCACTTGAGAGATGGGCATGGCATGCCAAGCCAGCTTCACTAAGGAGGTGTGCCACGCACACGCCACTCACATGCCCTTAATAAATGATTTTTCTCTTTAGTTTTTAATTGTAATTTCCTTTTCTTTGTGTAATTTTCATTTCTAGTAATAAGAGTATTATAAATACCCCTTGAAGAGTATTGAGGAAGGGGTTGTTGGTTCTTAGCTTGGGACTTTTACTTTTATACTTACTTCACTTCATCTTCTTCCATCTTTTGTACTTTTCTCTAAGCTATGAGTAGCTAAACTCCCTCTCATTAGGGGATGGAGCTCTGTTGTACTTGATGGATCAAATGATAGTGAATTTCTTCTTCTCTTCATCTCTCTTTGATTTGTTAGAAGGAATTTCGTTCTTCATGTTTAGTGTTCAGTCATCATGGAAAAGTGGTTGAATGTAAAATGGGTTTCATGGGAGCCTTGGGAAAGGAAACATGAAACCATGCTTGAAATCCCTTCTCACATTGAGTAGATATGTGCTTTGGGATTGGATATGGTGACATGAAATCTACCCAAATACTTGGATCTATGAGGATGTGTGGTAAAATCAAGGACCAAGCTTATCTCTCTTCATGAGCAATTAGACCAAGGAATTGGCTGATTATCAAGATTTAAGATATTAAATCACTAAGGAATTGGGGTTCAATCAATCATGATTGCCAAGAGGTCAATGAGTTGTATGATTGAAGATGAGATGATCTGAATTTAATCCAAGGAAAGCAACATCTCCCAACTCCAATGAATCTTCCCTATCCATATCTTTCCTATTCTTTATAGCTTTCTTTAATTTCTGCTATCAACTCATTCCCCTTTTATAATTCAGTCATTTATGTTTCTGCAATTTACGTTCATGGTCTTTACATTTCTGCCCTTTATTACTTTCCTTTATCTTTAAGTCAATTACAATTCTGCCATTTAGAATTCTGCACTCAACAACTATTTTTTAGTAGCTTTAATAAATCATCCAGTAACTAAAGTTGTTCAATATATCAATCTCTGTGGGATTCGACCTCACTCATTGTGAGTTATTACTTGACGATAATTTGGTATACTTGCCAAAGACGGGTTCATTATAGTGATATGGTGAATTTCTAATCATCAAGTTATCTCTCTTTCCAGAGGCTTATGCAGAAATTTTAAATAGTCTTCAGTCTGATCAATGTCCTATCCTAGTACGCTATACATGCCGTCCCCAACCGAAAAAGAATAGACCTTTTTGGTTTCTTGCAGCTTGGGCAACTCACCCGGGGTACAGAGATATTGTGAACTAGTCTTAGCGGGCTGTCTATAGAGAGGTGCATGGAAAGTTTTAAGAAGTGCAGAAGAACTATCTAGAGTTTCATTCTAAAGTGTTCGGCAACATTTTTGTTAGGTAATTCGAATTGGAGAGGTAGATTAATTTCCTTCAAAAGTGACTAGAAGTAATGGAGGATTGTCTATGCGGCAAAAAGAACAACAACTGATTGAGAAATTTAATAACATGGTTATGCAGGAGAAACTTCTATGGTTTTAAAAATCCAGAGAGCAGTGGGTAAAATTTGGGGATAGAAATACCGAGTTCTTTCATTTTCAGACTCTTGTGCAGAGAAAGCATAATAAGATTCATGGTCTCTTTCTTCAAAATGGGTTGTGGGAAATGGATCTGGAGGTCCTTAGAAGGGAAGCTGGATCCTTTTATAAACACCTATTCTACCAATCAAAGGAGGTGGATTCAGATTGTCTTGGTGATGTGCCGTTGCCTTCCCTGAATGATGAAGCATGTTGTAGCCTCACAGTGCTAGTTACTTTGAAAGAAGTTAAGCCAGCTAGTTATTTTGGTGTTTACTTTAATTCTTCTATTTTTTAAATTATAACTTCATTCTCTTCTTCTTAAGTTATTTAGTATCTTTCGAGATTTACTCTAATAAGAAGTTGGTGTTTAGTCTTTTAATTTTTCTATGATATTTTCTGTAATTCGTTATTGTGTATTAGTTCTTCTATTTCATTTTTGTTACTATGATGGTTTGAAGGATTTTGTCCATATGGGACTTTAGAATTGGGGCTAGGTAGCGTCATTTAGCTATGAATTGAAAAAAGTAATGGTTATTTTTGTGATATAGATAATAGCTATTCATGATGTTAAACTGTTCTGAATTAGAGTAGGAGTGTACAAATTAGATTTTGGTAGTTTGGTGAGAGAAATGACATCATCTACTCTAATAAATAGTATTTTTGGTCAATGAGAATTTCGTTACTTGCAGTCTACTCTCACTCTCACTCCTTTTTTCTTACAAGAATGCGGAGAGGAGGTTCTATGGAGAAATGAGTTCTACAAAGAGCCTTCATGTAACATGCTATCACCCTAAGTCTTACCTCTAGCTGTAAAGCAAAGGATAACAAAGTTCCACGACAGTTCTAAATCTCATACAATAATATATATATATATATATATGGAAAGAAATAATAACACTAGAACCCCGATGAAGGAATAAAAACTCAAAGTCGCATAAAGTGGAATTACAAAGCGCAAAGCGTTCACACACGATAACTAAACATGTAGGCAAGATAAGAACAGAATATATAAATATAGAACCTTGCATTAAAGCTCCAAGATACAAGGTAAAAGTGAATAATTAAACAAATTAAACATATATAGAATATACAAAAGGAACTAATCACAGCTATGGAGTTTGGGCCGACTAGTCAATAAATACAACAGAGTTTTATAAAAGGATTACTTCCTATCTCTTAAAGTTTAAAACAAAAACCTCTAAGGTAACCAAGTTATATATATACAAAAGATGAGAGGATAACTACAACAAAAGTAAAGCAGGATAAAACAAAAGAGAAGCCATCCTCCGCTCCGTCACCATGTCTGCAAACTCACCGATGTGGGTTGTGACTTGCATCTAAAAAACAACAACAACATATGGTATGAGAACCAGAAGTTCTCAGTATGGTAACAATGCCCAATATATAAGATATAAGGTCCCAGGACGCCAAAGGTAATCCTAGAACTTTACACCGATACAGAAATTTAAAACTTAGAAACAACTTAACAATCCATAAAGGGTTATCTAATCCTAAGGAATTTCTAACTAACAGAAACACTGTTGTCCCACAGCCTTTGCTAGTATAAACTCCATGTGATCCCATCACCACCGCCTACCAAGCCTCTTCAATCCCAGCAAAAAGCACAATTAATGCAAACAAGTAAAGCACAAGTAATATACATATACAGCAAGTAAAAAAAATAGCAAGTAGGCATGTGATTCATTTAGGCATAACAGGAGTTAAGCAAAACAAACAAGCATATAGAAGATGCATATGATAAATGTATGTTCCTATTGGCTATGATATCACATTGTCGGTTATAAGTTGCTAACCCGACACATTCTTTTGGATGTAGTCTTTCTGCCACATCAGGGATATAGTGGCCTGCACACCATCGTTCTAATGATATAATGCCTGGCACACTGTTATTCTAAGGATATATTGTCTGGCACACTCTTGTGGCATAGAAGGTTATGCAAGCGGGATACTACCTCAGCCCTCATATCTCAATGTAAGCTGGATTAACCACTGTCCTTATGCCAGTGCCATCGACAAGGGGAATTAACTTGCTCATGGCACAAGTTCATATAATTTACTCACAGTGGTCACTGCTCATAGCACAAGTTCATGGATTCTCATCTCATCAATCTCATCAACCATGATCATTTAATTCCCAAGTTCCAAACTCATCATTAGTCCTTAAAATTTTATCCTTTCAACACTCCCTCAATTCACTCATGTCATTCCATCCACAGTTCATCCTAAGCCTAAGTCACTGTCTCAAAGAATCAAATAGAAAATATCTAATCTTAAGTCATCTAAATCATCCTCAATAGTCTCAAGGTCTAATAACTAGTTATAAGTCTTAAATAGAAGTTATGAAAGTTTAGAAAGTTAGAGGAACCTTTAAAATGAAGAAAAATAAATTTTCAGCAAAAAAGGGTCATGTGTACGCATGCACCTATCCGCGTACGCATGGGTGTCAAAATGCACATGTCGCGTACGCATGCTACACTCGCATACGCAAGACCTCAAAATAGCGACGGAGACTCGCGTCGTATGCAACATGCCACGTACGCATGCCTAAAAAATAATTGTTTCGCATATGCACGCCTGTGCCATGTAAGCATGGGTGCATGGCAGCAGCCAATCTCTGCGTCGCGTGTAGCAGTCGCATACACATGCCATTTAAAACTTAGAAATTTTTTAAAAGCTACAGAAATCATATTTTTATATCGAACTTCAAACACACATAATTTTTTCATTTTAAAACATTTTTCGGCCATTCTTCAAACGTCTTAAAACTCACTGATCCAACTTTCATTTAAATTAATTTTTTTGTCAAAAACAAAGGTCCAGAGGCCAAGTTATCCCTCATCAAAGTTCATCAAAATAAGGTTTTACAAAATTTGGTAAAGTTCTCTAGTTTTTCAAAACTCCAAAACCAAACCAGTTCAAACATACTCAAAACAACCCAAATATCCATAATAAGCACTCTCCAACCATTTCTCAATCATATAACTATCAAAACCATTCAATCCTCATAATTTTTCTTAAGTTCTTATCAACATAATCATCATAAAGCATCATCAATCATTAACCCAATCCATCAAATTCTCATTCCTTAATTCAATCATCCCTCTATAAATACCATATATAAAACGATCATTAATCATCAATCATCATCACATTAACATCCACCACAATCATATTTCAAAACATACAATTATTCAACCTCCATCAACATGCATACGCCGCAAACACATTTCAAACAACCATATATTCAATTCAATCGTATCCTATAGTCCACTAGCTTAAGTTTGACGAAACATTACATATTACATAAAGAAAACTGAAACCATACCTTGGTCGATTCACAACACTCTCAATTTTACCAAATTGATTCCAACCAAGCTTCCACAAGGTACCTAAGTCCATCAAGCCACCGAACACAATCCACAAGCTCCAATAATCACAATTTTCAAGCTATACACAATTAATTTACCACAATTAATACCTAGAATTCACCAAAATCATAAATCCATAAGTGTTTAGGGAATTCTTACCTTATCGAAAGGTGTTTGGAGCGCAAACCAACAATAACCCACTATTAGATGGCACCTAAACAACCAAAATACAAAATTTATTCAAAACCAAAACCTACATTTTTGAAATTGTTAGGGCTGAAGGAAGGAGTGTGAAACATGATTTCTTACCAAAAATGCTTAGTTAGAAATGATAGACTCAGCGAGAGCTTCACGTAGCCGCAAACGGGATACAAATCGGAAAACTGTAGCTCGAGTTACAAGCAAATAAAGATAAAAGTGAATAGTGCCACTTCTTCTTCCTCTCTCTTAATTCTCAGGTGCAACCCTCTTGTGTGTGTGTGTGTGTGTGTGTGTGTGTTATGAGCTGATTTAGCTCACTAAAGTTGTTTATATATGTTGGTCTCGAGCCCAACATGGGCCCAGTCTGACCAATTAGCATTTTTTTCGTTTGGCCCAACTTAGGCCAAAACTCTTAAGATTAATACCCGGTTTTTAATTCTAAATATTTTCTAAGAATTTATACAGTTTTACTTTCTCTCACATAGTATCGGACAGACTTAACCTGGTACTGTCAGTTAATTTACTGGTACATATTTTTAAGCAATTTTTCGCAGAAAGTGACATTTTTCTACTCGAAAAATATCACTAAATCTGAATCTCACATTTAAATTTTTAAATTAAAATGTCTATATTTTTTAACCTATTCCAGGAAATTTATTTATGATTTTATTCTTAATTAAATGATTGATTCAATTTTGGTTCTTACCTTCTCCCTTCCAAATTAGGAATTTTGTCTCCAAAATTCAAATCGCATGTTATATCCTCAAGACTCCTCCTTCCACGAAGTGTTCTACTACTTATCATTGTCAACCTAAGCAAGTCGTCAAGGCATCTCATGCATCACAGTTCTATCGAGCGGATGCTCCCTCCCGCCTTCTACTGTGTCACTCTGATAAATTGCCATTAAGAATCCGAATTGCTTAACTACACCCACCAGAAATCTCCTTTCCCATTGGTCCTCCAACCAAACTCTAAGTTTGGCCAGCCCTAACGGCAACGTTCCATAGGATAAAACTATGCTAAACTTGGTCCTAGCAACATATCATACCAACTTTATGTGCTTACCTCTCATCAGAGGATCCGACTCCATCGCCTCATTCGCATCCATAGCGAACACATGGCCTGGTTGTTGATTCTGGCCCGCATTTTGGTTTCCCCACGACAACAATTTTTGGCTAGGTGTCAAGGCAGTCCACAAGTATAGCATATATAACTTATCCTCATTTGGTGAAACTGGGCATTGTTGTTCCTTCCAAAGTTCCTTTGACCTAGAAGACGCTGAGGAGCATGTCCATCTCTCTTGAAGTTCTGTCCCCTCGGTGAAAAGTACTCTCCATGACCTCGGTTGTCGGTATCACCATGATTTTCTCTTACCACTGCTACCTTCTTGACACAGTCCTCTACAACCCTTGCCTTGTTCCCTAGTTCCGAGAACCTCCTTATCTTCAACGAAGCCACAATAGTCATAATGTTATCCTTGAGCCCTCCTGACAAATTCTCAAAAACCTGCAAAGCTCCTCGAACTTGCTGGTGTACTCTGTACAGTCATAAACCCTTGCTTCAGCTGCATGAGTTCCAACTCTCTTGCCTCTTGATGCGTGAGCATCTTTACCCTATTTTCTGCTTATTTTCTAGGTAAATTAAGTTAGAATTTAGTGAGTTTAATTATATTTTTAGTGTTAAAATCATCTTTGGATGCTACTTTGAGTTGTTTTGGTATTTCAATCATTTTAGGTAAAATTCGGATCAATCTGGCAGAGTTTTAGGCAAGAACAAGAAGAATTGGAGCTGTCCACCAAGGTGCTAAACGCCAAGCTAGTGTTTAGCGCCAACAACTCAGCATTGGAAAGAAGCGTTCTGGCCTTTTGGGTGCTAAACGCAAAAGCTGGCATTTAGTGTAACACCCTAATTACCCTAAGGCTTACCTCATGCCATAAAGCAAAGGTTAATCAAGGGTTACAACAATTCTAAGGCTCCTACATAAATACATATATAGAAGGAGTAATAATTCTAGAAGCCCGATTTAGAAAATAACTCAAAAACAGGATTTGAAAAGCGCAAAATGTACTCACGAAGCTACTAACTTAATGCATAAGATATAGATATAATATAACAAAATATAAAAGTATAATAGCATAAGAATCTAGCCACGGCTTGCAGAGTTTAAGCCGACTAGCAATATACAGACAATACAGAAATCAGAAGATTTAAAACAGCTTATACAAGTTTTTCCTCTCAAAGTAAGCCTCCAGGCAAAAGTAAAAGCAAAAGTGAGAGTACAAATCAAAATAACCCTACTAGCAACAAAATAGAATAAGATCCTCTGCTCTGCTACCATCAAACAACTCACTGAGGTGGGTTGCGACCTGCATCTGAAAAACAACAATAACCTATGAAATGAGAACCGGAGGTTCTCTGTATGGTAACAGTATCCAGTAATGTAAGATGTAAGACCCCAGGACGCCAAAGGCAATCCCAGAACTTCATACCAAATAGATATTCAAGCTTAAATTAAATAAAAAACTTAAACATTAACCAATAAATAAGGTATCTAAACTTAGGAGATTTCTATCTAAAACTAGTCACCGCTGTCCCACAGCCTTCACTAACCTACCCTCTGTGCGATCCCATCGCCGCCGCCTACCAAACCTCCTCAACACCGAACAACCACAGATAATGCAAGCAAGAAAAGCACAGGTAGTATTCATATATATAACAAGTAATTCAAGAAGCAAGTAGACATGTCATACAATTAGGCAAGCTCAAGTAAACAAAGCAAGCAAGCATATAGAAGATGCATATGATGAACGTTTGTCCTATTGGCTGTGATATCACATGTCAGTTATTGTGCCAAATCCGACAGAAAAATTGGATGGCAACTCCCGGATTAGTCTCTCTGTTGCGCATACTCAGGAGGAATAATTCCGAGGGATAAGTGCCCTACCACCTTCTGCTTTCAAAGGGAAACGTTCCGAGGGAGAGTGCCCTACCCCCATCCTCTCGATGCCACATGATTACGTGGGTTAGTGCCCTACCACCTTGCAACCAGAGAGAAAGCCATGATCAGGAGGAAAATTCCGAGGGTGAAGGCCCTACCACCTTCTCCTTTCAGAGGGAAACGTTCCGAGGGAGAGTGCCCTACCACCGTCCTCTCAAGCAATAATATGAGTGAGAAGCCCAGCTTCAAGACTCACATTCGAACGTAGGTGGGAGACTGCCACAGCCCTTATGACGGATAACAATGCATATCATAATCATGTATTCAATCTCAGAGGCCACTCCTCCTAGCACACCTCCACTCATACTCATTTCATCAACCATAATCATTCATTTCCACGTTTCAACTCATCACAACAATCATCAATTCATAACTTTCTATCCCGAACTCACAAGTTTGTTAACTTTCTCAATTTGTAGATCTTTCTTCTTTCGCACTCCCCTAAACCCATCATCAGTACACCAGAAACCTAAGTCTCTGTTCTCTAACTTTTCAAAATAATATCAAACCAAACCTCCTAGGACCTTTCGCATGTTTTAATGCCCAAAAATAAGTCCAAAAGTCTTAAAATGGTGTCATAAAAGCTTACAATCTTGTTGAGAAGGTGAAATAGTTGAAACAAAACTTAAGTTTGAAAAACAGGGCGTGTGCGTAAGCACAGGGGTGTGCGGGCACACGGCCTGGAAGTTTTCAAATGTGTGCATGCGCATAGAGGTGCGCGTACACACAGGTAGTAAAAATTTTAACTCTGTTCATCCACACAAGGCGTGCGAACGCCCTCAACAGAGTACACCTTCCAACGTGTGTGTGCGCACAGGTCTGTGCGCGCGCACAGATTGTAAAACTTTATTAGTTATGTGTGCGTACAGATTGTGCTAGCGCTATAAACAGACAGCCTTCCCTTGTGTGTGCATACGCACAAGGCTGTGCATGCGCACATGTTTAAAAATTCACAGGGACGTGTGTGCGCACAAAGCTGTGCGTGCACACATACTAGAAATCACAAAATTCTGCAACTTTGCATAATTTCAGATTTTGACACCTAACTTTGAATGATCATAAATTCCTCTACAAAATTTTAACTTTTACAAACTTTATATCAGTTTAAAGAGTTTTCAATGAACTTTAATTTAAAGTAAATTTCAACAAAATTTGAAAACTGAGGCTCGAGTTATGATTCGTCAAAGTTCACCAAAAATTTGTTTTTACCAAAAACACTAAAAACACAAATTTTACCAACTCTCAATCCAAATACCAACTCAAACACTTTTCAACCATACCAAAGCAACCCAAAATCCATACCAAGCATTGCTTTAACCATTTTCTCAATCACTTAACCTCCTAAACCATTCAACAAGTCTAAATCCAACCTAATTCACATAACATTTTCACCATAAATCAACACAAAAACATAATCCTCAATCAAGATTCTCAATCATCAACAATTTACATAATTCCTACATCAAGAATCCCACATAATCAACTTTAACATAATCCCACTACTCATAGGCATCCTCTACCCTATCTCATCATAATTTCACATAATCACAATAATCCGATCGCAACATCAACAAATCATAGTTGTTATTCTTCCACACAATCATCAATTCAACATCATAATTCAAGAACATCATCATAATCTCCATTATCACCAACCGTCTATTCATCAATTTATAGGTCACATATTCATAATTCCAATCCATCATAAACATTGCACATTTACATATTACCATGAATTTTCATAATCCTCATGAGTCATTAATATAATCAGTCACCATCAATACTCATCAACACCAATAATTTTCAACCATCATCATCAACCACCATAATCAATAACAACCAAGAATAAAAAATCATCATCAATACCCATATCCAAATCTCAACACCCACCAACACAAGTCATCAATAATCATCATCAAACATACATTTATATACAATTAACCATACAATCACACCTTTTAACCTATCTTAAGGTCAACTAGTCTAAGTGTCCATGAATATTACATATTACAGAGAGGAGACCGAAACCATACCTTGGCCGCTCCCCAAAAAGCACACCGCACCAAGATTGGAGTTCAACAAGCTTTCAATCTCACCAACAAGCCATCAAAGCTCAAACTAACATCATAAATATACCAAGATCAAAACCTAAGATACACAAACAACTAAACACAAGGGTTTAGTGAAATCTTACCTTAACCAACGGGATTAGGGATAAAATTCAACAATTAGCCGCTACTAGAGATCACCTAAACAAGCAAAATCACAAAATCTACTCTAAACCATGACCCCAAAAACACAGAATTCTAGGGCTAGAAACTGGGAATTGAGATGTGATTTCTTACCAAGTTTGCTTAGATAGAATCGAAGAGCTCGACAAGAACTTCGTGTGGCCGTAAACGGCTTGTCAATCAGAGGTCCGTAGCTCAAGTTATGGCTCCTGGAAGGTGATGATGAATAGTACCACCACCTCTTCTCTCTCTCTCAATCCGTGCCTCTCCCTCTCTTTGTGCTGGAAAAATGAGCTCAAAGCTCATTTGATGAGTTTATATATGTTGGGCCTTGAGCTCGGTCCAACTCGTCAGCGTTTTTTATCTGTTTGGCCCACTTTGGGCCAAAACCTTTAAAATTAGCACCCGATTTTCGATTCTAAATTATTTTTATCATTTCAAAATAATAAACCAGTTTTTCAAAATCTTATTTTCCAAAATACGTGATACTGGATGGACTAGAGCCGGTACTGCCAGCTTAAAGTGCCAGTACACATGTTTACAAAATCTTTTCGAAAGAGATACATTTTCCAACGCAGAAAAATTCATTGAAATCAATTTTCACCTTTTTATTTTCAAATTAAAACTTCTAAATTTTGAATCTATCCCGGACACTAAAATTATTTTATTAAAACGGTTTTACACGAAAAATCCAGTTCTTACATTTAGCACCAGGTAATCCGGATCAAACTTCACTCTTGGAGCATCTTTAGTTAGATTTAGCTTTTAATTATTGTTTTATCTTTTATTTTTGTAAAGTTTATTTTCAAAAAAAATATTTTAGGTTTAGAATTTATTATTTTTATTTTAGTTTCAAATCAAAATAGGTTAGATATAAAATCAAAAAGATTCATCGTTTGTGGGGGATCTTCTCACTTCCACACTTACACACTTTTTTGAACCCTAGTTTTCTCTCTAAAGCATGAGCTACTAAACCTCCTTGGTTAAGGTTAGGAACTCTATTTATTTATAAGGATTGAGACTATTTTTTTTCAATTTTAATTAATGTATTGATTCAGTTTCAAGGAATACTTTCATTCTTAATTTTATGAATTTGGGTGGATCGGAAGAATGACCCTTATTCTATATGCGTTCTTTTGATTCTTGGAAGAGATATCTCACCTGAACAACAGCTTGAAAGTAAATTCCTCCTAAATCGTTAATTACTTGAAATAATTGAGATATGTAACATATAATCCTCTTAGCTTTGGGTAATTAGGGTTTTTGTCACTGTAAACTAGAATTGCACTTCACCCTCAAATCGAAATTAAGTGACCAAGACATTGGCGGTTAACTAGGTTAGAGGAGACTAAATCACTAAGACATTAGGGTTTAGTTACTGACAGTTTACCATGAAATGAATCTTGCATGATTAAAATAGTTGGTAAGAAAACTTAATCCGAACGAATAAACAACTCCGAAACCTTAACTACCTTCTCTCATGTATTTCACACCATTCTTGCTGTTTGCATTTTCTACTCTTTGAATTACTATTTGATGCTTTTAAACCCCAAAACATCCCTTCTACTTGCCTGATGATGAGCAGATATTTTATACGCTTTTTGCCATCATTTTTATATAGTTTTTATTATGTTTTATTTAAGTTTTTCTAAGTTTTCATAGGTTTTAGTGAAAATTCATATTTTTAAATTCTACTTTGAGTTTGAGTGTTTTTATGTAATTCAGGTATTTTATGGCTGAAATTGAGGAGTTGGAGGAAAAGTCTGATTCAAAGACAGAGAAAGCACTACAGATGCTGTCAGGATCTGACCTCCTTGCACTCGAAAGAAATTTTCTAGAACTGCAGAAGTACAAATGGAATGTTCTTAACGGATATTGAAAGTTAACATCCAGAGCTTTCCAGCAATGTATAATAGTCCATACTTTGCTTCAGAATTGAAGGCCCAAAACTGGCGTTCAACGCTAGCCATCTACCCTAGTCCAGGCGTCCAACGCCCACAGAGAGGTGGCCAGCTTCCAACACCCACAAAGGTGTCCCTAGCCAATGTTAAACACACTAAAACCCTACTAGCACGTGGAGACCACTCAAGCTTAGCCCAAACACTCACCAAGTGGGCCCCAGAAGTGGATTTTCACACTACAAGCCTAAGTCTATCTTATTCTTGTAATTCCTAGTTATTAGATTAGTATTTAAAGGAGAAGATCACCCTTGTTTTAGGATCTTTGACCATCTTTACCCATTCGAACCATTCATTGTATTTTTCTATCAGTATGAGTTACTAAATCTCCTAGGTTAAGGTTAGGAGCTCTGCTGAGTTTTATGGATTAATAAAAGTATTACTATTCTATCTCAATTCGTGTTTGATTCTCTATTCTAAGATGTATCTTCGTTCTTCAACCTTATGAATGAGTTGAACCGGCACAAGGTTATCTCTATTTTACATGGGTTCTCTTTCATCGGATATCAATGAACCACTAGCTTGATTATACATCTTTTAGACGGCTAATCCACGACTTCGTTGGGGACTTCTCGAGACACCAGTTCACCTGAGGTGTGGGAGATTAGAGTCTTTGTGGTAGAAGCTAGAAACAAAGGCGCAACATTCCCTGATCCGGAAGATTTGACCTTGTCTGTGGCATTTTGAGTAGGATCATCAAGGGGAATGAACTACAGGAGCATCACCCTCATTCAGAATGGATGTGCACTAACCCTGGTGTTCAGCCTAGAGGAGAATTGGCAACCTCTCAAGAAAGGCGTTGATCACATACAACATGCCATAGAAGAAATCATTCACAGTTGGAGTAGACAGTGAGGCTGGATTAATCTGGAAGAACAAAGCATCTCTGAATCCTTAACCATCTTTTTATCATTGCATTCACCATCAACTGAGTAACATTATCTTTATTTTACTTTTATGTGCTTTAAACAAACAAACAATTTTTCTATCCACCTGACTAAGATCTACAAGATAACCACAGCTTGATTCAAGCCGACAATCCTCGTAGGATCGACCCTAATTCACTCAGGTATTACTTGGATGACCCAGTGCACTTGCTGGTTAAGTTGTGTGAAGTTTAATTCCGCGCACCAAGTTTTTGGCGTCGTTGCCGGGGATTATTCGAGTTTGGACAACTAACGGATTATCTTGTTGCTTAGATTAGGTATTGTCTTTAAATTTTGTTTGAGTCTTTTATTTTCTTCTTTTTTTGGAAAAAAAAATTTCAAAAACCTTTTCTTTTCTTTATTAATCTTGATCTTTTGTTTGAGTCTTTGTTTTTGTTCTTGTTTGAGTCTTTTTCGAATTTCTTGAATTTTTTTTCTACAAATTTTTAAAAATAGTGTCTTTTGTTTTAGTCTTGTGTCAATCTTTAAGTTTGGTGTCTTCTTAAATCTTTTCTTTTAAAAAATTTTCGAAATTGGTGCCTTTAGTTTTCAAAATTTTTTAAGTTTGGTGTCCTCTGCATGTTCTTTATTTGCCTTCAATTTTTCGAATTTGTTCTTGGTGTTCCTCTTGATCTTCAAAGTGTTCCTGCTTTTCTTCTTGTTTTGATCTTAAAATTTTTAAGTTTGGTATCCTTAGGTGTTTTTCTTTACAATTTTCGAATTCTAGGTGTCTTAGATCTAAAAATTTTTAAGTTTGGTGTCTTTTTGTTGTTTTTCTATTTCTTCGTTAATTTCAAAAATTAAAAAAAATTAAATATCTTTTCTTAATTTTCGAAAATCTTGCCTCTTTAATTCCAAAATTTTTAAATTAGGTGTTTTCTTGTTAGTCAAGTCAAGATTCAAATTTTAAAATCATATCTTTTTAAAATCTTTTCAAATCTTTTCCTTTAATTTGATTCTTTCTTATCTTATCTTTCTTTTAAATTTTAAATTTCAAATCTTTTAAAATTAAAAACTATCTTTTTGATTTAGATTTCAAATCTTTTTTATTTAAGACTTATCTTTTCTTAACTTCCTCATCTTATCTTTCTTACCTAACTTATCTTGTTTTTAATTTAAAACCTTTTCTATCTTATCTTCTTTTTAATTTCAATTTTGAAAGAAAGCCTAGACTCTTGGAAAAAGTTAGTCAATGCTTTCTTGGCCAAATTCTTTCCTTTTCAGAGGATGAGCAAAATCAGAGTGTAAGTTCAAACCTTGAGACAAAAAGAGGGTGAATCCCTCTATGAAACTTGGGAAAGATACAAGCAACTGATTAGGAGGTGTCCTCCTAACATGCTCTTAGAATGGTCTATCCTAGGAATCTTCTATGATGGTCTGTCTGAGATATCCAAAATATCATTGGACAGTCCTGCTGGTGGATTCCTCCACCTAAAGAAAATAACTGAAGAGGTAAAATAACTCATTGAGATGGTTACAAACAACTAATTCATGTACACCTTTGAGAGAAAACCTATGAACAACGGGGTCCCTCAGAAGAAAGGAGTTCTTAAAGTTGACACTTTGAATGCCATATTGGCTCAGAATAAGCTATTGACCCAATAGGTCAATATGATCTCTCAGCATTTGACTGGAATGCAAGCTGCAGCTGGCAGCACCCAAAAAGCTTCTTCTGAAGTGGAAGATTATGATCCTAACCAACCCACCATGGAAGAGATGAATTACATGGGAGAACCCTATGGAAACACCTACAATCCCTCATAGAGGAACCATCCTAACATTTCATGGAAGGATCAACAGAAGCCTTAGCAAGGCTTCAATAATAGTCAAGGTGGAAGGAACCAAAATAGGTTCAACAACAGACCACCATTCCCATCTTCTCAGAAACATATGGAAACTCCTAGACAGATCCTTTCTGACTTAGTCACTATAGTCTCCAACCTCCCTAAGACCACTCATAGTTTCATAACTGAAACAAGGTCCTCCATCAGAAATCTGGAGGTACAAGTTGGTCAATTGAGCAAGAAAATCCCTGAGACTCCTCCTGACACTCTTCCTAGTAACACTAAAGTAAACCCAAGAGAAGAGTGCAAGGCCATCACCACAGAGGCTGAGGCCGAATCTGGAGAAACTAAGATGGCTTTGAACACCAATAAGGAAGACCTTACTGGGCGTTGAACGCCAGTAAGGAAGACCTTACTGGACGTTCAATGCCCAAACTGGCTAAAAGCTTGGCATTGAATGCCAGTGAAGAGGATCTCACTGGGCATTCAACGCCCACAATGGCATCAAAGCTGGTGCTGAATTCAACACCCAAATTGGCAGCAAAGCAGGTGTTGAACACCAGTGAAAAGGTTCTTATTGAGTGTTCAACACCCAACAAAGAAGTCCATATCCAAGAATTAAAGGAAGCCAAGGCTCATATAGAAACCATAGAGGTTCCCTTGCATGCACTTCTGCATTACATGAGTTTTGATGAATACTCAGCCTCTGATGAGGATGAGCAAGTTGCTCGGTACCTAGGAGCTTTCATGAAGCTAAATGCCAAGTTGTTTGGCACAAAACCCTTGGAGGAAGAACCTCCAGTGCTTACCAAAGAACTCATTGCTTTGGTTCAGCAGAAGCTACCTTAAAAGCTTCCGGAACCCGGACGCTTCCTAATTCCTTGCACCATAGGCACCATCACCTTTGAGAAGGCTTTGTGTAACCTAGGGTCAAGTATAAACTTCATGCCACTCTCTGTAATAGAGAAGTTGAGAATCTTTGAGGTACAAGCTGTAAATATCTCACTCGAGATGGCAGACAAGTCAATGAAAAAATCATATGGCGTAGTAGAAGATGTCTTGGTGAAAGCTAAAGACCTTTACATCCCTGCAAACTTCATAATCTTAGATACTGGAGAAGATGAGGATGAATTCGTCATCCTTGGAAGATCTTTCCTAGCCACTGCTAATGCTATCATTGATGTAGCTAAGAGAGAACTGATTTTACAACTAGGGGAGGATCACATCTTGTTCAAGATGCCTCACCCCAACTATCCCTCTGAGAAAAGAGAGATAACTGTGCAACACTTAGTGTTCCAACCATCTCTTTTAGTGCAGAGCTTTACTAAGCCCCCAAACACCAATTCTATGTTTAGTGTTGGGCAGCCATCAACAAGCACTGAGAACAAAGGTACTAAGAAGAAAGTACCTAAAGGCTGGAGGGACAAGAAAGTCCCTACTGAAGGCCTCTCACCTGGCATGAGAGTTGTCTTCACCAAGAAGCCAGTCATACCACATACAGTGAGTCATATCCTGTCTCTAGAACATGTGGAGCTCAACCATGAGAAGACAGGAAGAAAGTTCATTGTAAGGGGCAAAATTTTGAGCCCATATCAATCTCCGTAAGGAGCTAACCATCAAGCTAACGACGTTAAAGAAGCGCTTATTGGGAGGCAACCTAACCATATTTAGTTTTTTTATTTCTTTTAATTCCTTAAGTTTGTTTTCTTAGTTATTTCCTTAGGTTTATGATCATGTGCAGTAGTCAGAACAGAGACAGAAAAGTTCAGAGATGAAAGCAGAACACTCTGGATAGAGTGTCTTGCTGGCGTTGAATGTCAGACAAGGAAGGCAGAGTGGGCATTCAACGCCCACCAAGAGTAACCAACCTGGTGTTGAACGCCACACAGGGTGTCCCTGCTGGGCGTTCAATGCCCAATAAGACCAGCAAGCTGGCGTTGAATGCCATCCATGGAGCAAAGGCTGGGCATTCAATGCCCAAATTAGTAGAAGACCTGGCATTGAATGCCAGAAAGGAGGTCCCTCCTGGGCGTTCAACGCCCTAAATAGGGCAGGAAGCTGGCGTTGAACGCTAACTATGGAGAATGAGATGGGCATTCAACGCCCATAAGGGGAGCAGGGAATTCGAATTCCCTAGCCTCTCAGGACCTGTGGGTACCACAGAATCTTCACCTACCCCACCTTCTTCTCTCTTCTTTTCACACTTCCCCACATACTCTTCCCTATAAACCCTTAACTAATCACATCCATACCTCTTTCCCAAAACCATCATAACTCCCACCAACCCCCACCCACTTCAAAATCAAATTTTCCTCCCATTTAACCCTCTCATGACCAAGCCCTACCCTACCCTAACCTTATAAATACCCCTCATACTAACGCTTCATACACACACTTTATACACTCTCAAACCCTCTTGGTCGAGCCCTCATTCTCCCTCTGTCTCCTTCTATTTTCTTCTTCTACTCCATTCTTCTCTTATGTTTATTTTTGCTCAAGGACGAGCAAAGCTTTAAGTTTGGTGTTGGAAAAGTCTTGCTTTTTACTTTCCATTACCACTTATGGCACTCAAGGTCGGAGAACTCTCTAGAAAGAGGAAAGGAAAGGCCATAGCCGCCACATTAAAATCTTGGGAGATGGAGAGATTCATCACCAAAGCCCACCAAGACCACTTCTATGAAGTAGTGGCAAAGAAGAAGGTGATCCCTAAGGTCCCTTTTAGGCTTAAGAAGAATGAGTATCCGGAGATCCGACATGAAATCTGCAGAAGAGGTTGGAAAGTCCTAATCAATCCCATCCAAGAGGTTGGGATCTTAATGGTGCAAGAATTTTATGCTAATGCATGGGTCACGAAAAACCATGACATTAGTGTGAACCCAAGTGCCGAAAATTGGAGCACCATGGTTCGAGGAAAAATCTTGGACTTCAATCCGAAAAGTGTGAGGATGGCATTCAACTTGCCTTTGATGCAAGGAGACCCACATCCTTACACTAGAAGAGTTAACCATGATCAAAGGTTGGATCAAGTGCTCTCAAAAATCTGTGTGGAAGGAGCACAGTGGAAAAGAGATTCCCAAGGCAAGCCCATTCAACTAAGAAGGCTTGACCTCAAGCCCATAGCTAAAGGATGGTTGGAATTCATCCAACGTTCTATCATCTCTACTAGCAACTGGTCCAAAGTGACCATAGACCGAGCCATCATGATAGCCGCCGTCACTAAGGTGACCCCGTTCCATCATCCCTTGCTTTTATATTAATTTTTTGTTTTCCATTATGTTTTATTGTCTTTCTCTTATTTTTATTGCATGATCACTTATATCTATGTCTTAAAGCTATAAAATGTTCCATATATCTCTCACGTTACTTAAAAAAAGTTTTATTTGAAAAGAATTGAGAGATTGATGTGGTGGCATTGCTTTTATTTTCTGAATGTATGAATAAATAGTGCATGATTGAAGTTGGAATTAAGAATGTTGGCTCTTGAAAGAATGATGAAAAAGGAGAAGTATTATTGGTAATCTGAAAAATCCAAAAGAAAAATTGATTCTTGAAGCAAGAAAAAGCAGAAAAATGAAAAAGAAAAAGCATGTTGCAATAAAAGAAAAAATTAAATAAATATAAATATGCATGCGAAAAAGAAAGAAAGAAATAAAAAGTAGAAAAAACCAATAGCTCTTTAAACCAAAAGGCAAGAGAAAAAAGCCAGTAGCGCTTTAAACCAAAAGGCAAGAGCATGGGTCCAAGGCTTTGAGCATCAATGGTTAGGAGGTCCTAAAAGAAATCTTGGCCTAAGCGGCTCAAACAAGCTGTCCCTAACTATATGCTTGTGGTGTGAAGGTGTCAAGTGAAAAGCTTGAGACTGAGCAGTTAAAGTCGTGATCCAAAGATCCAAAGAGTGTGCTTAAGAACTCTGGACACCTCTATCTGGGAATTTTAGCAAAGCTGAATTATAATCCAAAGGGTTCACCCAGTTAAGTGTCTGTGGCATTTATGTATCCGGTGGTAATACTGAAAAATAAAGTGTTTAGGGCCACGGCCAAGACTCTAAAAGTTGTGTTCAAGAATAAAAAAGAACTAAACTAGGAGAGTCAATAATATCATCTGGATTCTAAGTTCCTAAGGATGCCAACACTTCTGAGTTTCAATGAATAGTGAGATGCCAAAACTATTCAAAAGCAAAATGCTACTTAGTCTCACTCATCTAATTGAAACCGAGCTTCATTGGAAACTTTGAGATTTATTGTATCTTACTCTTCTTTTTATCCTACTTTGTTTTTAGTTGCTTGGGGGCAAGCAACAGTTTAAGTTTGGTGTTCTGATGAGTGGATATCTTATACGCTTTTTGCCATCATTTTCATATAGTTTTTATTATATTTTATTTAAGTTTTACTAAGTTTTCGTAGGTTTTAGTACAAAATTCACATTTTTTAATCTACTTTAATTTTGTGTGTTTTTATGCAATTTCAGATATTTTCTGGCTGAAATTGAGGAGCTGGAGCAAAAGTCTGATTCAAAGGCAGAGAAAGCACTGCAGATGCTGTCAGGATCTGACTTTCTTGCACTCGAAAGAATTTTTTTTAGAGCTACAGAAGTCCAAATGGAGCATTCTCAATGGATATGAAAATTTAACATCCAGAGCTTTCCAAAAATGTATCATACTTCATACTTTGCTTCAAAATTGAAGGCCCAAAACTGGCGTTCAACGCCAGCCATCTACCCAAGTCCACGCGTCCAACGCCACAAAGAGGTGGCCAGCGTCTAACACCCACAAAGGTGTCCCTAGCCATCGTTAAACACACTAAAGCCCTACTAGCACGTGGAGACTACTCAAGTTCAGCCCAAACACTCACCAAGTGGGCCACGAAAGTGGATTTTCACACTACAAGCCTAAGCCTATCTTATTCCTGTAATCCCTAGTTATTAGATTAGTATTTAAAGGAGAAGATCACCCTTGTTTTAGGATCTTCGACCATCTTTACCCATTTGAACCATTCATTGTATTTTTCTATCAGTATGAGTCACTAAACCTCCTAGGTTAAGGTTAGGAGCTCTGCTGAGTTTTATGGATTAATAAAAGTATTACTATTCTATCTCGATTAATGTTTGACTCTCTATTCTAAGATGTATCATCGTTCTTCAACCTTATGAATGAGTTGAACCGGCACAAGGTTATCTCTATTCTACATGGGTTCAGCGAGCGTCTTTCATCGGATATCAATGAACCACTAGCTTGATTATACATCTCTTAGACGGCTAATCCACGACTTCGTTGGGGACTTCTCGAGACACCAGTTCACCCGAGGTTTGGGGAGATTAGAGTCTTTGTGATAGAGGCTAGAACCAAAGGCGCAACATTCCCTGATCTGGAAGATTTGACATTGTCTGTGGCATTTTGAGTATGATCATCAAGGGGAATGAACTGCAGGAGCATCACCCTCATTCAGAATGGATGCGCACTAACCCTGGTGTTCAGCCTAGAGGAGAATTGGCAATCTCTCAAGAAAGGCATTGATCACATACAACCTGCCATAGAAGAAATCATTCACAGTTGGAGTAGACAGTGAGATTGGATTAATCTGGAAGAACAAAGCATCTCTAAAACCTTAACCATCTTTTTATCATTCCATTCACCATCAACTGAGTAACATTATCTTTATTTTACTTTTATGTGGTTTAAACAAACAAACAAATTTTCTATCCACCTGACTAAGATCTACAAGATAACTACAGCTTGATTCAAGCCGACAATCCTCGTGGGATCGACTCTGACTCACTCAGGTATTACTTGGACGACCCAGTGCACTTGCTGGTTCAGTTGTGCGAAGTTTAATTCCGCGCACCAAGTTTTTGGAGCCGTTGCCGAGGATTGTTTGAGTTTGGACAACTAACGGATTATCTTGTTGCTTAGATTAGGTATTGTCTTTAATTTTTGTTTGAGTCTTTTATTTTCTCCTTTTTTTCAAAAAAAAAATTTCTAAATCCTTTCTTTTTCTTTATTAATCTTGATCTTTTGTTTGAGTCTTTGTTTTTGTTCTTGTTTGAGTCTTTTTCGAATTTCTTGAATTTTTTTCCTAAAAATTTTCAAAAACAGTGTCTTTTGTTTTAGTCTTGTGTCAATCTTTAAATTTGATGTCTTCTTGAATCTTTTCTTTTAAAAAAATTTCGAAATTGGTACCTTTAGTTTTCAAAAATTTTTACGTTTGGTGTCCTCTACATGTTCTTTATTTGCCTTGAATTTTTCGAATTTGTTCTTGGTGTTCTTCATGATCTTCAAAGTGTTCCTGTTTTTCTTCTTGTTTTGATCTTAAAATTTTTAATTTTGGTGTCCTTAGGTATTTTTCTTTACAATTTTCGAATTCTAGGTGTCTTAGATCTAAAAAATTTAAGTTTGGTGTCGTTTGTTGTTTTTCTCTTTCTTCATTAATTTCAAAAATAAAAAAATTAAAATATCTTTTCTTATCTTTTTTTTAATTTTCGAAAATCTTGCCTCTTTAATTTCCAAATTTATAAATTAGGTTTTTTCTTGTTAGTCAAGTCAAGATTCAAATTTTAAAATCATATCTTTTTAAAATCTTTTAAAATCTTTTCCTTTAATTTGATTCTTTCTTATCTTATCTTTCTTAATCCGGAAGAACAAAACATCTTTGAAGCCTTAACCATCTTCTTATCATTTCATTAACTATCAACCGAGTAACGTTATCTTTATTTTACTTTTATGCACTTTAAACAGACAAATAACTTTTCTATCCGCCAGACTATAATCTACAAGATAACCAAAGCTTGATTCAAGCTGACAATTCTCGTGGGATCGACCGTGACTCACTCAGGTATTACTTGGACGACCCAGTTCACTTGCTGGTTCAATTAAACGAAGTTTAATTCCGTGCACCACCTGACTAAGAATTCATTCGACCATAGTTGCTCAGTCCATCAATCTTCGTGGGATCGACCCTCACTCACATGAGGTATTACTTGGTACGACCCGATGCACTTGTGATGCGTGAGCATCTTTCCTATCTTTTCCTAGTGAATTTGCATTTGAATTGTTAAGTTTAATCAAGATTTAAACACCTTTTAGCCACTATGAATGCTACTTTAAGTTGTGTGCAATTTTGTTTATTTCAGGTAGCATTCGGATCATCGGATGGATTTGATGGAGTTTTATAGAAGAAGAGGATGAAAGTGGATGATGCTGTCAATCCTGATCTCCTTGCACTCTAACGGATATAACTTGAGCTACAAAGGTCTAATTGATGTGATTTCAGTGGAATTGGAAAGATAACTTCTAGAGCTTTCCAACAATATATAATAGTATACACTTCTCTCCCATTTGGTACGGTCAAGGTGGTGCCTAACTTGGAATTTCTCAAGTTAGGCGCCAGAAGCACAAATTCTCCAAAAGCTTGCTGCCAAAAACCCAAGTTAGGCGCCAGGAAGGACTCTGAGACCAAGTTGGGCACCCCATTCTTCAAGTTAGGCGCCAGGAGGGAAACAAAAAAGAAGTTAGGCACCACAATCATGAAGTTTGGCGCTAGGATGGATTTTTGCACCAAGTTAGGCGCCATCAGCAATTCCATTCGGCCATGGCAATGTCTAACTTCACAAATGTGAAGTTAGGCGCCAATACTAGTATTTGCTATGGTTCCCACGCAAAAAGAAGTATTCAAAGATTTTGTTTTATATTTTGATTTAAACTTTTATTTTTTTTACAAATAGGAAAAGATATTATTTAGTTTTAGAAAATATATTTTATATTAATTAGGATTAGATATAAAAGGAAAAAGAATCCGCCCTTCGAGCTCACCTCTTCTCTCTTACCTCATTCCGCACTTAACAGTTTTAGAGAACCCTAGTTTTCTCTCTAAACCATGAGCAACTAAACCTCCACTGTTAAGGTTAGGGGATCTCTTTATTCTATGGATTAATACTATTACTTTTCTATTTTAATTCATGTATTGATTTCAATTTCAAGAATTATTTTTGTTCTTCATCTTATGAATCTGGGTGGGATGGAAGTATAACCCTTATTCTAATTGAGTTCTTGTAAAACTTGGAAAAGCAATTTACCTGAACAGCAGCTTGAAAACAAATTCTCCTAAATAACTAATTATCTGGACTTAACGGGATACGTGACATATAATCCTCTTATATTAGGATAATAAGGGTTTTTGTGGCACATAAACTAGTTTTGAACTTAACTCTCTAATTGGAATCAAGTGACCAAGGAGTTGGCGGTTGAAGAAGGTTAGAGGAGACAAAAAAAAGTCTAAGAAATTAGGGTTTAGTCACATATAGTTTGCCATGAATTGAATCTTGCATGATTAAAATAATTGGTAAGAAAAGTTAATCCGAAAAATAAACATCTCTAAAACCTTAACTGTTTTCTCCATATATTTCACAACCCGTTTACTGCTTGCTTTATTAATTCTTTGAATTTACTGTTTAATGTAATTGAAACCCAAATACCACTTTCTGGTTGTCTGACTAAGCCAATCACTCAATCATTGTTGCTTAATCCATTAATCCTCGTGGGATCGACCCTCACTCACCTGAGTTATTACTTGGTACGACCCGGTGCACTTGCCAGTTAGTTTGTGGGTTATAAACTCCGCACCAAGTTTTTGGTGCCATTGCCGGGAATTGAGTGTAATTGACAACTGCCAGTTGTTTGATTGCTTAGATTAGGCGTTTTTGCTTTAGTTTTGCTTGATTTATTTCTATAAATTTTTTAATGTAACCTAGTTTATTTCTTTTTTTAATTTTTGAAATTAAGTTTGGTGTTGCCTTAGTTATTTGATTACTTAAATTAGATAATTTTTCTTTTTCAATTAGCTTTCTTTTATTAATAAATTCTATTTTTATTTTCTTTTTCTTTTCCTTTCAGTTTCGTTCCCCTCCCCTGTTTTCCTTTTTTTCTTTTTATGTTATTATTTAGTTTTAATTTTAATTTTTCTTAAAAATAAACTAAAACTTTTTTTCTTCTTTTTTATTTTTTTTATTTTCGCTTTTTTATTTTTTTCAATAATTCAATTTATTCTCTTTATTTTATTTTTCTTTTATTTTTTTTCCTTTATATTTTATTTTATTTTCATTTTTTTTCTTTATTTTATTTTTTTGAAAATATATATATTTAAAAAAATGAAAATAAAATTCTTTCTATTCTTTTTTCTTTGCTTTTCTGTTTATCACATGGTGCGTTTAATTGTGTTTGGTGTTTTATGCTAAGGAAAAATAATGGAGAAAGATCACATGGGTTACTACTCACACCCAATGAGTGATTCATATTATTGTGGACGGAGGAACTACCCAAATTTTGGTTGGAAAAGTCAAGACCAAAGAAACTTCAGTGCTCTATGTTCCATCTATCAAGAACCATCATCTCCATATTCATATCAAGAACCACCATCTCCATATACATACCAAGAACCATCTTCCTCTTTTTATTCATATTAAGAGCCACCATCTCCTTATTCATATTAAGAATCATCTTTTTTTTACTCGTATCAAGAGCCACCATATCCTTATTCATATCAAGAACCATCAGCTCTTGAACTTCTCATGAAAGAATGCATACATGATATGAGGATCAGTGTAAAAAATATAGAGAAACATGCGGAGTTGATTATCAAGCACCTGGATAAGTGATGAGCGGATAATTTGTACGCTTTTTGGCATTGTTTTTAGTATGTTTTTAGTAGGATTTAGTTAGTTTTTAGTATATTTTTATTAGTTTTTAGTTAAAATTCACTTTTCTGGACTTTACTATGAGTTTGTGTGTTTTTCTGTGATTTCAGGTATTTTCTGGCTAAAATTGAGGGACCTGAGCAAAAATCTGATTCAGAGACTGAAAAGGACTGCAGATGCTGTTGGATTCTGACCTCCCTGCACTCGAAGTGGATTTTCTGGAGCTACAGAAGCCCAATTGGCGCGCTCTCAACGGCGTTGGAAAGTAGACATCCTGGGCTTTCCAGCAACATATGATAGTCCATACTTTGCCCAAGATTTGATGGCCCAAACTGGCGTTCAAAGTCACCTTCAGAATTCCCAGCGTTAAACGCCGGAACTGGCACCTAAATGGGAGTTAAACGCCCAAACTGGCATAAAAGCTGGCATTTAACTCCAAGAAGAGTCTCTACACGAAAAATGCTTCATTGCTCAGCCCAAGCACACACCAAGTGGGCCCGGAAGTGGATTTTTATGTCATTTACTCATCCTTGTACACCCTAGGCTACTAGTTCTCTATAAGTAGGACCTTTTACTATTGTATTTTCATCTTGGATCTTAGATCATCTGGAGATCTTTGAATCTTTTGATCACTGGGAGGCTGGCCTCACGGCCATGCCTAGACCTTGTTCTTATGTATTTTCAACGGTGGAGTTTCTACACACCATAGATTAAGGTGTGGAGCTCTGCTGTACCTCGAGTATTAATGCAATTACTATTGTTCTTCTATTCAATTTCGCTTGTTCTTTGTCCAAGATATCACTTGCTCTTCAACTTGATGAATGTGATGATCCGTGACACTCATCATCATTCTCACCTATGAACAAAGTGACTGACAACCACTTTTGTTCTACAAGCATACAAGGCTCTAGTGTTTATCTCTTAGGTTCCTGATGCACGATGCATGGTTGATCGCCTGACAACCGAGTGCTCGCCTGACAACCGAGCCAGCCATTCCGTGAGATCAGAGTCTTCGTGGTATAGGCAAGAACTGATGGCGGCATTCAAGAGAATCCGGAAGGTCTAACCTTGTCTGTGGTATTCTGAGTAGGATTCAATGATTGAATGACTGTGACGTGCTTCAAACTCCTAGCAGGCGGGGCGTTAGTGACAGACGCAAAAGAATCACTGGATTCTATTCCGGCCTGACCGAGAACCGACAGCTGGATAGCCGTGCCGTGACAGGGTGCGTTGAACATTTCCACTGAGAGGATGGGAGGTAGCCACTGACAACGGTGAAACCCTTGCATAAGCTTGCCATGGAAAGGAGTAAGAAGGATTGGATGAAGACAGTAGGAAAGCAGAGAGACGGAAGGGAAAGCATCTTCATACGCTTATCTGAAGCTCCCACCAATGATATGCATAAGTATCTCTATCTTTATCTTTATGTTTTATTCATATATCATCTATACCCATTTGAGTCTGCCTGACTAAGATTTACAAGGTGACCATAGCTTGCTTCATACCAACAATCTCCGTGGGATCGACCCTTACTCGCGTAAGGTTTATTACTTGGACGACCCAGTGCACTTGCTGGTTAGTTGTGCGGAGTTGTGATAGAGAGTTGAGATTGCAATGAGCCCACCAAGTCTGTGGCGCCATTGATGATCACAATTCCGTGCACCAAGTTTTTGGCGCCGTTGCCGGGGATTGTTCTGTGTATGGACAACTGACGGTTCATCTTGTTGCTTACATTAGGTATTTTTTCAGAGTTCTTAAGAATGAATTCTAGTGTTTCATGATGATCTATTGAAATCTGGCTGGCTGAGAAGCCATGTCTAATCTTATTGGACCGAGGTTTCAACTGATCATCACAATAGCTTGTTGATTTCTATCAATCTTGCTATTGGAGCAATGATCTGCTAAGGCTTGGCTGGCCATTGGCCATGTCTAGTGTTTTGGACCGAAGCTTTCTTTGAAAGCTTGGCTGGCTGTGAAGCCATGTCTAATTCCTGGACCGGAGTCTTAGACTAGCATTGCAATGATTCCTGGAAATCAAATTGAGAATTCTGAAACCTTTATTTTCTATTTTCATATAATTTTCGAAAAAGCACAAAAAAAATTTATAAAAATCATAAAAACCAAAAATATTTTATGTTTCTTGTTTGAGTCTAGTGTCTAATTTTAAGTTTGGTGTCTTGCATGCATTGTTTATTTGATCTTGGTTCTATTTTCAAGTCAATAGTACAGGGAACTGAAGATTCAGAACATGCAGCAGAGAAATTACACAGAAAAAGCTGGGCGTTCAAAAAGCCCAGTGAAGAAGGACAGACTGGCGTTTAAACGCCAGCCAGGGTACCTGGTTGGGCGTTTAACGCCCAAAAAGGTAGTGCATTGGGCGTTAAACGCCAGAATGTGCACCATTCTGGGCGTTTAACGCCAGGATGGCACAAAGGGGAGGATTTTGTTTTCGAATCAATTTTTTTTCAAGTTTTCAAAGTTTTTCAAAATCAAATCTTTTTCAAATCAAATCTTTTCAATCAAATGTTTTCAAAATCAATTTCTTTCCTTTTTCAAAGATACTTGCTAACAATTAATGATTTGATTGAACATTTCAAGTATGTTGCCTTTTCTGTTGAGAAAGATTTAATGTTTGAATCATATCTTTTCTTGTTAGGCAAGTCATTAATTTCTAAAATCAAATCTTTTTAAAATTGTTTTCAAATCATATCTTCTCAATCACATATTTTTTTTTAAAACCAATCATATCTTCTTAACCTCATCTTTCTCAAAATAGTTTTCAATCAAATCTTTTTGACTTCTAATTTCAAAATCTTTTTCAAAAATTACTTGATTTCTTCCCACTCTTATTTTCGAAAATTAATTAATGTTTTTCAAAATGTTTTCAAATTCTTTTACTTAATTTTCGAAAATCATCTTCCCTCCTCTCACATCCTTCTATTTATGGACTAACACTATTCCTCAATGCACAATTCGAACTCCATCTTTCTTGATAAGTTCGAATTTTCTACCTCTGTCTTCTATTTTTCTTTTCCTCTGACACCTCAAGGAATCTCTATACTGTGACATAGAGGATTTCACACTTTCTTGTTCTCTTCTCCTTCATATGAGCAGGAACAAAGACAAAAGCATTCTTATTGAAGCTGACCCTGAACCTGAAAGGACCTTGAAGCGAAAGCTAAGAGAAGCTAAGGCACAACTCTCTGTTGAGGACCTGACCGAATTCTTCAAAGAAGAAGAACCCATGGCAGCCGAAAACAACAACAATGCCAACAATGCAAGGAAGGTGCTGGGTGACTTTACTGCACCTACTCCCGACTTCTATGGGAGAAGCATCTCTATCCTTGCCATTGGAGCAAACAACTTTGAGCTTAAGCCTCAATTAGTTTCTCTAATGCAACAGAATTGCAAGTTCCATGGACTTCCATTGGAAGATCCTCATCAGTTCTTAGCTGAATTCTTGCAAATCTGTGACACTGTCAAGACTAATGGGGTTGACCCTGAGGTCTATAGACTTATGCTATTCCCTTTTGCTGTAAGAGACAGAGCTAGGACATGGTTGGAGTCACAACCTAAAGAAAGCCAGGACTCTTGGGAAAGGCTAGTCAATGCCTTCTTGGCAAAGTTCTTTCCACCTCAAAAATTGAGTAAGCTTAGAGTGGAAGTCCAAACCTTCAGACAGAAGGATGGAGAATCCCTCTATGAAGCTTGGGAAAGATACAAACAATTAATCAGAAAATGTCCCTCTGACATGCTTTCTGAATGGAGCATCATAGGTATTTTCTATGATGGTCTCTCTGAACTATCCAAGATGTCTTTGGATAGCTCTGCTGGAGGATCTCTTCATCTGAAGAAGACGCCTACAGAAGCTCAAGAACTAATTGAAATGGTTGCAAATAACCAATTCATGTACACTTCTGAAAGGAATCCTGTGAACAATGGGACAAATCAGAAGAAAGGAGTTCTTGAGATTGATACTCTGAATGCCATATTGGCTCAGAATAAGATATTGACTCAACAAGTCAATTTGATTTCTCAAAGTCTGTCTGGAATGCAAAATGCACCAAGCAGTACTAAGGATGCTTCATCTGAAGAAGAAGCTTATGATCCTGAGAACCCTTCAATGGAAGAGGTGAATTACCTAGGAGAACCCTATGGAAACACCTATAATTCTTCATGGAGAAATCACCCAAATTTCTCATGGAAGGATCAAGAGAGACCTCAACAAGGTTTCAACAACAATAATGGTGGAAGAAACAGGTTTAGCAATAGCAAGCCTTTTCCATCATCTTCTCAGCAACAGACAGAGAGTTCTAAGCAGAACACCTCTGACTTAGCAACCATGGTCTCTGATCTAATCAAAACCACTCAAAGTTTCATGACTGAAACAAGATCCTCCATTAGGAATTTGGAGGCACAAGTGGGACAGCTGAGCAAGAAAGTTACTGAACTCCCTCCTAGTACTCTCCCAAGCAATACAGAAGAAAATCCAAAAGGAGAGTGCAAGGCCATATACATGGCCGAATTTGGAGAGGAAGGAGAGGAAGTGAACGCCACTGAGGAAGACCTCAATGGGCGTGCACTAGCCTCCACTGAGTTCCCCAATGAGGAACCATGGGAATCTGAGGCTCAAAATGAGACCATAGAGATTCCATTGGACTTACTTCTGCCATTCATGAGCTCTGATGAGTATTCCTCCTCTGAAGAGGATGAGTATGTCACTGAAGAGCAAGTTGCTAAATACCTTGGAGCAATCATGAAGCTAAATGACAAGTTATTTGAAAATGAGACTTGGGAGAACGAACCTCCTTTGCTCACCAAAGAACTGGATGACTTGTCTAGGCAGAAATTACCTCAAAAGAGACAAGATCCTGGGAAGTTTTCCATACCTTGCACCATAGGCACCATGACCTTCAAGAAGGCTCTGTGTGACTTAGGGTCAAGTGTAAACCTCATGCCCCTCTCTGTAATGGAGAAGCTAGGGATCTTTGAGGTGCAAGCTGCAAGAATCTCACTAGAGATGGCAGACAATTCAAGAAAACAAGCTTATGGACTTGTAGAGGATGTTTTGGTGAAGATTGAAGACCATTACATCCCTGCTGATTTCATAGTCCTAGAGACTGGGAAGTGCATGGATGAATCCATCATCCTTAGACCCTTCCTAGCCACAGCAAAGGCTGTGATTGATGTTGATGGAGGTGAACTGATCATTCAAGTGAATGAAGAATCCTTTGTGTTTAAGGCTCAAGGATATCCCTCTGTCACCATGGAGAGGAAGCATGAAGAGCTTCTCTCAACTCAGAGTCAAACAGAGCCCCCACAATCAAACTCTAAGTTTGGTGTTGGGAGGCCACAACCAAACTCTAAGTTTGGTGTTGAACCCCCACATTCAAACTCTAAGTTTGGTGTTGGAAGGTTCCAACATTGCTCTGAGAAAATATGAGGCTCCATGAGAGCCATCTGTCAAGCTACTGACATTAAAGAAGCGCTTGTTGGGAGGCAACCCAATGTTATATTTTTCTTTGTTATTTTATGTTTTTTGTAGGTTGATGATCATGAGAAGTCACAAAAACAATTGAAAAAGCAAAAACAGAATGAAAAACAGGAAGAAAAACAACACACCCTGGAGGAAGATGTTGCTGGCGTTTAAACGCCAGTAAGGCTAGCAGTTGGGCGTTTAACGCCCAGTCTGGCACCATTCTGGGCGTTTAACGCCAGAAAGGGGCACCAGACTGGCGTTAAACGCCAGGAAAGGGCAAGAACCTGGCGTTAAACGCCAAAAATGGGCACCAGCCCGGCGTTTAACGCCAGATTTGGCACAAAACGCAAATTTTCTTGTCACTTGGTGCAGGGATGACTTTTCCTTGACACCTCAGGATCTGTGGACCCCACAGGATCCCCACCAACCCCACCACCCTCTTTCTTCTTCACCCATTCACCAATCACCTCAACACCTCTTCCCCATAAACCCTTCTTCACTCCTTCATTTTCACACCACCTAAACACCACTTCTCCCCCTCTTTGGCCGAACACAAAGCCATTCCCTTCTTCCTCATTTCTTCTTCTTCTACTCTCTTCTTTCTTCTTTTGCTCGAGGACGAGCAAATCTTTTAAGTTTGGTGTGGTAAAAGCATTACTTTTTGTTTTTCCATAACCATTTATGGCATCCAAGGCCGGAGAAACCTCTAGAAAGAGGAAAGGGAAGGCAAAAGCTTCTACCTCCGAGTCATGAGAGATGGAGAGATTCATCTCAAGGGTGCATCAAGACCACTTCTATGAAGTTGTGGCCATGAAGAAGGGTCAACTGTTGATCAAAAGGTTGGACCAAGTCCTCATAGATATCTGTGAAGAGGACGCCCAATGGAAGAGAAATTCAAGAGGGAAGCCGGTTCAACTGAGAAGGCATGACCTCAAGCCCATCACTAAGAAAAGGATGGAGCAAACAAGAGACCCCTCTCATCATGAGATCCCTGAGATGCCTCAAGGGATGCACTTTCCTCCACAAGACTATTGGGAGCAACTAAACACCTCCCTAGGAGAACTGAGTTCTAACATGGGACAACTAAGGGTGGAGCACCAAGAACACTCCATTCTCCTCCATGAAATTAGAGAAGATCAAAGAATCATGAGAGAGGAGCAACAAAGACAAGGAAGAGACATTGAGGAGCTCAAGCACTTCATAAGACCTTCGAGAGGAAGAACAAGCCGCCATCACTAAGGTGGACCCGTTCTTTAATCTCCTTGTTCTTTATTTTCTTGTTTTTCGAATGTTAAAATTGTTGGCTCTTGAAAGAATGATGAAAAAGGAGACATGTTACTGAGGATCTGAAAAATCATAAAAATGATTCTTGAAGCAAGAAAAAGCAGTGAATACAAAAAAAAAAGAAAAAAAAAAGAGAAAGAGAAAAACGAAAAAGAAAAAAAAAAGGGGAGAAAGAAAAAGAAAAGAAAAAGAAAGAAATAAAGTTGTGATCCAAGGCAAAAAGAGTGTGCTTAAGAACCCTGGACACCTCTAATTGGGGACTCTAGCAAAGCTGAGTCACAATCTGAAAAGGTTCACCCAATTATGTGTCTGTGGCATGTATGTATCCGGTGGTAATACTGGAAAACAGAGTGCTTTGGGCCACGGCCAAGACTCAATAAGTAGCTGTGTTCAAGAATCATCATACTTAACTAGGAGAATCAATAACACTATCTGGATTCTGAGTTCCTAAAGAAGCCAATCATTCTGAATTTCAAAGGATAAAGTGAGATGCCAAAACTGTTCGGAGGCAAAAAGCTACTAGTCCCGCTCATCTAATTTGGAGCTAAGTTTCATTGATAATTTGGAGTCTATAGTATATTCTCTTCTTTTTATCTTATTTGATTTTCAGTTGCTTGGGGACAAGCAACAATTTAAGTTTGGTGTTGTGATGAGCGGATAATTTGTACGCTTTTTGGCATTGTTTTTAGTATGTTTTTAGTATGATTTAGTTAGTTTTTAGAATATTTTTATTAGTTTTTAGTTAAAATTCACTTTTCTGGACTTTACTATGAGTTTGTGTGTTTTTCTGTGATTTCAGGTATTTTCTGGCTGAAATTGAGGGACCTGAGCAAAAATCTGATTCAGAGACTGAAAAGGACTGCAGATGCTGTTGGATTCTGACCTCCCTGCACTCGAAGTGGATTTTCTGGAGCTACAGAAGCCCAATAGGCGCGCTCTCAACGGCGTTGGAAAGTAGACATCCTGGGCTTTCCAGCAATATATGATAGTCTATACTTTGCCCAAGATTTGATGGCCCAAACCGGCGTTCAAAGTCACCTTTAGAATTCCCAGCGTTAAACGCCGGAACTGGCACCTAAATGGGAGTTAAACGCCCAAACTGGCATAAAAGCTGGCGTTTAACTCCAAGAAGAGTCTCTACACGAAAAATGCTTCATTGCTCAGCCCAAGCACACACCAAGTGGGCCCGGAAGTGGATTTTTATGTCATTTACTCATCCTTGTACACCCTAGGCTACTAGTTCTCTATAAGTAGGACCTTTTACTATTGTATTTTCATCTTGGATCTTAGATCATCTGGAGATCTTTGAATCTTTTGATCACTGGGAGGCTGGCCTCACGGCCATGCCTAGACCTTGTTCTTATGTATTTTCAACGGTGGAGTTTCTACACACCATAGATTAAGGTGTGGAGCTCTGCTGTACCTCGAGTATTAATGCAATTACTATTGTTCTTCTATTCAATTCCGCTTGTTCTTTGTCCAAGATATCACTTGCTCTTCAACTTGATAAATGTGATGATCCGTGACACTCATCATCATTCTCACCTATGAACAAAATGACTGACAACCACTTTTGTTCTACAAGCATACAAGGCTCTAGTGTTTATCTCTTAGGTTCCTGATGCACGATGCATGGTTGATCGCCTGACAACCGAGTGCTCGCCTGACAACCGAGCCAGCCATTCTGTGAGATCAGAGTCTTCGTGGTATAGGCAAGAACTGATGGCGGCATTCAAGAGAATCCGGAAGGTCTAACCTTGTCTGTGGTATTCTGAGTAGGATTCAATGATTGAATGACTGTGACGTGCTTCAAACTTCTAGCAGGCGGGGCGTTAGTGACAGACGCAAAAGAATCACTGGATTCTATTCCGGCCTGACCGAGAACCGACAGCTGGATAGCCGTGCCGTGACAGGGTGCGTTGAACATTTCCACTGAGAGGATGGGAGGTAGCCACTGACAACGGTGAAACCCTTGCATAAGCTTGCCATGGAAAGGAGTAAGAAGGATTGGATGAAGACAGTAGGAAAGCAAAGAGACGGAAGGGAAAGCATCTTCATACGCTTATCTGAAGCTCCCACCAATGATATGCATAAGTATCTCTATCTTTATCTTTATGTTTTATTCATATATCATCTATACCCATTTGAGTCTGCCTGACTAAGATTTACAAGGTGACCATAGCTTGCTTCATACCAACAATCTCCGTGGGATCGACCCTTACTCGCGTAAGGTTTATTACTTGGACGACCCAGTGCACTTGCTGGTTAGTTGTGCGGAGTTGTGATAGAGAGTTGAGATTGCAATGAGCCCACCAAGTCTGTGGCGCCATTGATGATCACAATTCCGTGCACCAATAAGATACAAGCAAATTCCTTTCCAAGAGATATAGTGCAAGATCCTATGGAAGAAAGTGAGAAAATCAATCAAAGGAGTTCATACTCCAGTGAATTAGAGAACTCTCCACCCTCACACATGGAAGAAGAGGAAGATGCACAAACAAAGGAGGAAGATACACAAACAAAGGAGGAATTAGCCATGCACACTCCATGCTTGCACATTCCAATAATTCCGGAGGAAGCCATACAAGTCTTTTTAATTCTATGCATGTAAGCTCCTGAGAAGAAAAATCTGGATGCACTGCCCACATTGGAATTGAAGTCTTCTCCCCCAACACTTGAATAAGCTTTTCTTGGTCCTAATGAATCACAGAGTTGTATGGGAGTTGCTTTTTGGTGGGTATCTTTTTTCTCCTCATGTCCACTAAAGTCATTTCTCTTAACTAATTGGAAGAAAAAGAAGAAAAAATAACAATCAACCGTCAAGCTAGTGACGTTAAAGAAGCGCTTATTGGGAGGCAATCCAACTACTAGTACCCTTGGTTTTGCAGTTACTTTGGTTTTAATTTTATAGTTATTTTGATTTTAGCATTATAGTTATTTTAGTTCTGGTTTTAAATTACATTATCTCAATTTTTTTAGAATTTTTCTTGTTTTACATGTGTTTTGGTCATGTAGAATAATTAGAATAAGAACAGGAGAAATTAAAATGAATTTTTGACACCCTGGAGTTTTTCTTTGCTTGGGGACAAGCAAACTTTTAAGTTTGGTATTGTAGAGTGTGCTCTCTCTTTACCTTATCATCAGTGACACCATGGGGAGATGAATGTTCTTCATGGAGGAGCACTGCCCGAGGAATGAGACGGCCACTAGCATAACTGAGGTGGTTGAATTCCATTCATTCTATTTCCCCTTCTGTTCTTATTTTGTTGTCTTTTATTTTCTATTGCTTTGATTGCCTGCATGATCTTTAGTACTTTCAGTTCTTAAATTTAGTTTCATTCTGTTATTTGCTTTTAGTTTAAAAAAATTTATCTCATGTACCACTCACTGAGCTTGAATCTAAAAAGAAAAGAAAAGAAGTGATGTATTGCATGAGAAATTGAGTTTATATTTAAAAGTAGTCTTATTTACTTAAATGTGGTGGTATTATTTGTGATTCTGAATGCATGATATGAACAGTGTATAGTTGAATTTGAATCAAAGGATGTTGGTGCATAAGGAATAGGAATTTAGAGAGCTATTATGAATTCTCTGAATTAAACAAAAGCTTATTCCTTGAAGCAAAAGAAACATCAAAAAGAAAATAAAGAAAAGCAAAGTCCAAGGCTCTGAGCATCAATGACTAGGAAGGTCAAATATGATAAAAAGCTCAAAGAGTTGTTTTCCTAGTCATATGCTTGTGGTGTAAATGTGTCAAGTAATCCTTGAGACAGAGCACTAAGAGTCGAGATCAAGTGCATTTAATAGAGTATGCCAAAGGCTTTGAGAACCACTGTCTGGGAGTAACTGAGAGAAAAATCAAAACTAAAAGAGAGTTCCCCAATTAAGTGCTTGTGGTATTTTTGTGTCAAGTAAAGCTTGAGACAAAACATTTAAAGTCACGGCTAGGCTCAAGGTGCAAAGCACCAAAGAAAAGAGAATGAAAGAAAATTTGCTTTGTTCAAGGATTAACCCAAGGTAAAAAGGCCAGAGAATTCATAATATTATCCGGATTCTAATTCCAAATGACAGTGACATTCCTCTTATTCAAATGATAGCGAGATGCCAAAACTATTTAGAATTGCAGTGTATAAAATCCACTTTAAGAAGAGACAGGGGCTTACTTGAGTACTCACTTCACATGCAAATTCACATCCTATGTTTGCAATAGTTTTGGTTGCTTGAGGACAAGCAACAATTCAAGTTTGGTGTTGTGATGCGTGAGCATCTTTCCTATCTTTTTCTAGTGAATTCGCATTTGAATTGTTAAGTTTAATCAAGATTTAAATAATTTTAGCCACTATGAATGCTACTTTGAGTTGTGTGTAATTTTGTTTATTTCATGTAGCATTCGGATGGATTTGACGGAGTTTTATAGAAGAAGAGGAAGAAAGTGGATGATGCTGTTAACCCTGACCTCCCTGTACTCTAACAGACATAACTTGAGTTACAAAAATCCATTTGATGTGATGTCAGTGGCATTGGAAAGCTAACTTTCAGAGCTTTTCAACGATATATAATAGTATACACTTTTCTCCCATTTGATACGGTCAAGGTGGCGCCTAACTTGGAATTTCTCAAGTTAGGCGCCAGAACCACGAATTCTCCAAAGGCTTGCTGCCAAGGCAGCGCCTAACTTTGGATTTCCCAAGTTAGGCACCAGGAACAGTAAGGACTCTGAGACCAAATTAGGTGCCTCATTCTTTAAGTTAGGCACCAGGAGGGAAGGTCAAACATGATTAACAGCTCAAAGAGTTATTTTCCTAACCATATGCTTGTGGTGTGAATGTGTCAAGTAAACCTTGAGACAAAGCACTAAAAGTCGAGACCAAGTGCATTTACAGTGTATGCCAAAGGCTTTGAGCACCACTGATTGGGAACAAGTAAAAGAAAAATATAACTCCAAAAAGTTCCCCAGTTAAGTGCTTGTGGTGCTTTTGTGTCATGCTAAGCTTGAGACAAAACACTTAGTCACGGCTAGGCACAAGGTGCAAAGCATCAAAGGAAAAAAAGAAAAGAAAAAGCTATGTTCAAGGGTGAATCAGAGCTTCAAGAAAAAGAGAGTCCATAGTATCATCCGAGTTCTGATTCTAAAGGAGATCAATATTTCTGTGCTTCAAGGGATAGTGAGATGCCAAACTTATTCAAAATTATAGTACCATAAACCCCACTCGGTGATTAGACAAGAGCTTAAATGAACACTCAAGTCTTAAGAATTTTCTCTTCTCAGTCCTATATTGTTTTTAGTTGCTTGAGGACAAGCAACAGTTTAAGTTTGGTGTTGTGATGCGTGAGCATCCTTACCCTATTTTCTGCTTATTTTCTAGTTAAATTAAGTTAGAATTTAGTGAATTTAATTATATTTTAGTGTTAAAATCCTCTTTGGATGCGACTTTAAGTTGTTTTGGTCTTTCAATCATTTCAGGTGAAATTCAGATCAATTTGGCAGATTTTTGGGCAAGAACGAGAAGAATTGGAGCTACCCACCAGGGCGCTAAACGCTAAGTTGGCATTTAGCGCCAGCAACTCAGTGTTGGAAAGAAGCGTTCTTCCTCTTTGGGCGCTAAACGCCATAGATGGCGATTAGCGCTAGACAATCCGGACCAAACTTCACTCTTGGAGCACCTTTAGTTGGATTTAGCTTTTAATTATTGTTTTATCTTTTATTTTTGTAATTTTTATTTACAAACAAAATCTTTTAGGTTTAGAATTTATTATTTTTGTTTTAGTTTCAAATCAAAATAGGTTAGATATAAAAGGAAAAAGATTCACCCTTTGAGGGGGATTTTCTCACTTTCGCACTTTCACACTTTTTTTAACCCTAGTTTTCTCTCTAAAGCATGAGTCACTAAACCTCCTTGGTTAAGGTTAGGAGCTCTGTTTATTTTCATGGATTGAGACTATTTCTTTTATATTTTAATTAATGTATTGATTCAGTTTCAAGGAATACTTTCGTTATTAATTTTATGAATCTGGGTGGATCGGAAGAATGACCCTTATTTTATATGTGTTCTTGTGATTCTTGGAAGAGACATCTCACCTGAACAACAGCTTGAAAGTAAATTCCTCCTAAATCATTAATTACTTGAACTAATCGAGATACATAACATATAATCCTCTTAGCTTTGGGTAATTAGAATTTTGTGGCCATAAACTAGAATTGCACTTCACCTTTGACTCGAAATTAAGTGACCAAGACATTGGCGGTTAACTAGGTTAGAAAAGACTAAATTACTAAGATATTAGGGTTTAGTTACTGACAGTTTGCTATGAAATGAATCTTGCATGATTAAAATAGTTGGTAAGAAAACTTAATCCGGACGAATAAACAACTCTGAAACCTTAACTACCAATTTCACACAATTCTCACTGTTTGCGTTTTCTACTCTTTGAATTACTATTTGATGCTTTTGAACTCCAAAACATCCCTTTCTGCTTGCCTGACTAAGAAATCATTCGACCATAGTTGCTCAATCCATCAATCCTCGTGGGATCGACTCTCACTCTCCTGATGTATTACTTGGTACGACCCGGTGCACTTGTCGGTTCAGTTGTGGACATTTGAAATCCACAACCATCTCTCTTATTGACTCCGATGGAATATTATCATTCTTTAATTGCATTAGCTAACACTCTCCCTGCCACTAGTGGTGAGCCTCACCCAGTAACTGATATGCTGCAAACTCGACAAACTGATTTTCCAGAACATGTTGAGCTTGTAATGCACGCTCCATGGCTTGAAACCAGTTATTAGCTTTAGTAGGATCCGTCAATCCCTTGAAAGTTGGCACGTTAACCTATAGAAAAGTAGCAAGAGTCATCGGTCTAATCCCTAAGTTGTTCCCAGTTCCTTCTCCAATTTCATTCCCATTTCCTCGCCCCATTCTCTCCATGGCTTGAGCAGTCGCAGCAGCGCTCGCTTGTATCACATTGGCTAGGTTAATCATTGCTACCATAAACTCAGTCTAGTCATCAACTAACGGATTACTCTCACTCTTTCCTCGTGTATGTGACCGACCTTGCCTGCGAGCCGCTATTTGGGTTTCCTGTCCATACCAAACAATCGATATCAAGGTGATCAGTTTCAATATCTCAAGCTCAGTGCTTCAATTATCCAGAAAAGTACTCACAAATAAGCATGCTATGCATATCAAACAGATATCCTAAATAGCACGAAATAAAAATAACCCAGAGTATGCAACGAAGAAGCTCAATCAGTCCATCTCTCAGATTTACGAGGACAAACCGTTATGATACCACTAAATGTAACACCCTATAGGGGTGTAATCGGTTTGGTTTGGTTCAGTTTTGGACCAAAAACCTACCGAACTGACCTGTTCAGTTCTTTAGTGATATCAACCGTTCGGTTTGCTGCTTTCTGGATAAACTGAACCAACAGCGGTTTGATTCAGTTGGTTTTTTTGGGTTTTTTAAACCTAATAATCAGAATTTAAATCACCATAAAATGAAATTTAAAACCATCAATAAACTAAAATAACAAGAGTATATCACATCTAAATTTAATATAATTTCAACTTGTCCCAACAACTAAACATAAAAACAAAGACAATTAAAAATGTCTAGCAAACAACAAAAATAAACACACTTTAAAACTAAATGAAGACCGAATAGCCACTTTAAAACTAAATGAAAAACTAAAATAGCCACCATAATTAATCTTAATCCACACTAGATTCATCATCATCTTCTCCGGTTGGTGCAATTTCTACAAAAACAAAACAAAGAAATCAATATAGATTATAAATTATAAACATAAACTATGAAAGGAACTTCAAATTTCTTTTTTGCATACCTAATTCAAGTTTCTCAAACTCCTCAATAAGCTCCTCAAAATTAGTTGTTATTAAAGAAGCACGAAGCCAATTTTGTGTGCAAATCAATGCCTCAACTGTCTTTGGAGTTAAAGAACTCCTATAGTTGTTAAGCACTCTTCCACCAATGCTAAAAGCCGATTCTAAAGCAACAGTCGAGACTGGCATTGCTAAGACATCTCTAACTATTTGGGATAAGATAGGATACTTATTGGAATTCACCTTCCACCAATACAATATGTCAAAAGTATTTTGATCACGAGGCTTCTCTAAGTCATCCATCAAATACAAATCCACCTCATTCTTGTTGATGATCTCATGAAAATGCACCTCCTTGAAAAGATCACTAGCCATGACGCCATCAGGTACTTCCACATCTGATGCACCATCCGTTATTGCGGAAGTAAAAGATTTACCCCCATTATTTGCATTCACATAGCATTCAAACATCTTGGAGAAGATCTCTTTTACTTTTGCACCAAAAAAATCAGCATCATCTTTATCATAAAGCTTTTCAAAGCTAAAGTTCACCAACTTCAACTTGTATCTAGAATCAAGAACCACAGCAACAAAAATGATCATATTGATATTTTTTATGTTACCCCAATACTTGCCATACTTAAGCTTCATCCTCTCAGCCATACTCCTAAGTAATAGATCTTGACTACCACAAGAAGCCTTGAACACTCACAAGATCTTACAAAACTCATGAAAATATTGAAAAGAAGTCACAAGCAAACTACCAGACACACTCTTTGTAACATCATGAAAAATTTTTAAGAATTCCATAAAGTGTTTTGCATTGTCCCAATCAAGATTCCTTGAAATACCACCTTGCATTAGAGCATATTCTGTATCTCTCTCCCCTAATCTTTTGAACGCCTTTTGAAACTTCAAACCACTTTCAAGTATGGTGTATGTAGAGTTTTATCTAGTGGAAACATCGAGTTGAATAGTATACTTGTCTTATATCCTAGCTTCCTTAATGAAATTTTTGAACCTATTCATGCGACTAGGGGAAGCATGCACATATCTAATAGCATTTCTTATCTTGCTAATAGATTCATGTATCTCTTTCAATCCATCATTAACAACAATATTAAGAATATGTGCATAACACGTAACATGCAAATGCTCTCCTTTCAAAGGATGTAAATTCCAATCCTCCATTTTAGTTCTTAGATAAGATATTGCAGTAATTAGAACTAGCATTATCAGTAGTAATTGTGAACACTCTAGATATCCCCCACCCTAAAAGACATCTCTCAATTTTTCTACCAATTGTTTTTCCTGTGTGGTTTTTAATAAGACAAAATTGATAATCCTCTTTTGCAATTTTCAATCATGATCAATGTAAGGAGCAGTGAGACACATATAATTTAGATTTTTCACAGAAGTCCAACAATCAGTAGTTAAACAGACAAATTGATTTGGTTTTTTGAACACAGTTTTCAACCTATTCTTCTCACTAGTATAAAGATTCCAACAATCCTTAGCAACAGTAATCCTTCTTGGAAGTGAAAATCTAGGTTGCACAATACTCATATAGAATCTGAATCTCTCTCCCTAAACAAACTTGAACGGTAGCTCATCAACAATTATCATTCAAGCAAGGGCTTTTCTACACATTTCAGCATCAAAAGTAACTGTAGTAAATACCTATTCACCCTCTTTTTTTTTGTTGAAAGGTAAGGATTATTTGACTAGGGTCACCCGAGTTCCTAGAAAATTTTTTACATTGATTCAACAAATGATATCGCATATTAGTTGTACCATTTCTATGAGAGCCACATGCATATGATGCACTGCACCAATTACAGTTAGCCCTAGGATGTGATGGCTTGGACTTAGGATCCTTTGCAAAGTGTTCCCAAGTCCAAGATCTAGGTTTAGAAGATTTTCTGTTACCTTCATTGGGATCATCCTTGTCATCCTCTTCATCAGTTTCCACGGTGCTTGGAGCTGAATTTGTAGGAGTTGCTCCTGGAGTTGTACCCACATTAGTTGAATCAACCTTCCCCTTCTTTGAACTAGGATGGGGCGGGGACCGCTGTCTGTTGAGGAACGTACCACAGACTCGACATTTTCACCTCCAACTTCAGGTGTTGGTTCATTAGGTTGTTCATTGCTTGTTGGCTGCATATATATAAACATAACAATGAACAACAAAATACAGTAATTTTATTCAAAAATCAGCATTCAAACTCGTCAACAACACAAAAAATATTGTTTCCAACAACCAAATCAGCATTCAAACTTGTTCAAAAAAGTTGTGAGACATACTAAGTTTATGAAACAACAACAAATTGTTTATCTAGCAACAACAACAAATTTTATCCAATAACAGCAACAAATTTTATGAAACAAAAATGAACAACAACTAATTACTTATCAACTTATCACATTCAAAAATATTGTTTCCAGCATTTATGCAACAGCAACAAATTATGAAACATACTAAGTTTATGAAACAGCAGCAATAAATTATTTATCCTGTAACAGCAACAAATTTAATCCAGCAACATATTAAGTTTATCCAGCAACAGCAACAAAGTTTATTAAACATACTAAGTTATTAAAGCAACAGCAACATACCACCTTCAAAAATATTGTTTCCAACATTTATGCAACAGCAACAAATTGTGAAACATACTAAGTTTATGAAACAACAGCAACAAATTTAATCCAGCAACATACTAAGTTTATCCAGTAACATCAACAAAGTTTATTGAACATACTAAGTTATCAAAGCAACAGTAACATATTTTATGAAACAAAATGAACAAATTGTGAATATACTTTGTTTTCAACAGATCAGCAACAACAACATCTAATAACTTGCAACAAATTGTGAATGTACCAAGTTACTAACCTCAGAAGAAGGCATTGTGAGTTGCAGGAGAGGGCTTGGACTAAGGCTGTTGCTCGACGACAAAGAGGAACTGGTCGGCGATGGAGACTGCTGCTCAGCGACGGAGAAGAATGACTCTTATTAGGGTTTGCTACGATGGTGCAAACTGGATGACCGCACGGGCTGGACAACGGCGTGAAGTGGACGACGATGCGAACTGTCCCCTACTGCGGCTAGACAGCGACGCTCTCTAGCTCTCTGCAACGCTTGCGATGGAGATGATCACTACAATTGCGACGACGTCCTTGACGGCTACGATGGATGACTTGCGACCTAAGGACAACGGTAGCTCTCTAGCTCTCTAGCTCTCTCACGCTCTCATTCTCTCAGGCATGGAGGAGGAAGATGGAAGTGAGTTTACTTACTTGTGGCCTTGTGGGGTTGTGGCTACTGAGTGCTGAGTTAGATTTAGGGATTTGGAGGTTTTGTTATTAGGTTAAAGGGTAAATTTGTAAAAACAAGCATTACTAAACCACTTCCTTGGTTCGATTTGGTTTGAATTCTGCCAAGCCAACTAAAAACTGAACCGAACTATCGGTTTAATTCAAAAAACCAAAAAAATTGGTTTTTTTTTATTCGGTTGTTGTAAATTTCGATTCAGTTTTGCGGTAAATTTCGGTCCGGTTTGGTAACTTACACCCCTGCCTATCATCTCCACCCAACTCTCGTCACACACCACACTTCTGTTATCACCCTTTTTACTCACTACCACCCCCTCTAAGAAACTCTTTCCACTCTTACAACCCACCACCACCACCACCACCACCAACAACAACAACAACTACCACCACCACCATCACCACTCAACACAGATTTCAACAATAGATTTAACAATAGAAACAAAATCATAAGTGGATGCCGAGGAAGTCGATGATGACAAGCGAAATAGTGGAATACACAAAGGTTGTTACTACGGGTGACAGAGACAAAGGTGGTTGTAGCAACGACAAATGACGGAGGAGGGAAAATCGGGGGTGGGGAATGGTGGATGAGGTCGAGTCGATACGAGCGTGGATAATGGTTGCGGTGAGAGAGGTGGAAAAGGCCGGGGTGGTTGTAGTGACAACGAATAGTGGAGGAGTTAGATGCAATGGCAGTGCATGGAGCATGAAAGAGGCAGAGTGGAGATGATGGTGGCAGTGGCTAAGAGTTTGGAAAGAATGTTGGAAGAGAGAAAAGGAAGGGGTGTGAAAGTTTCGGATTTTGTGAAGAAGAAACGGCGATGGAGTTAAGATCAAAGATAAAAGGCGAGAAAGTAATTTGAAAATTTTATTAAAAAATCAACAAAAATTAAGATTCTAGTACTTTTGTCACATAGAACTCATCTTTCATGGGTATAACAATAGTTTCTTTGTTTAATGGGTACTTTTGTCTGCTTCGCAAATTTTATGGGTACAAATGGATTTTTTTTACCATAATAATTAAATAAAAAATACTTTTATATTATTGTACTCAAATATAATTGCTAAATAAAAAGATATTTTTTCTAAGATATTCAAACACAAAATTATTTTACTTTTCTAAAAAAGATCACTTGAAAAAGATCTTTTTAGAAACTCACCCAAACAAATCTTTGGTATATTGCAGATTATACTTTTTACCATTTGAAAGGACAGAAGGCACATGTTAATCTTACTCTTTCCCTTAAAATGAAGTTAATTTCCCCCCAATTAGTCTTTTGGAAATCTCTGGATAGTAACTAGATGGATAAACTAGTAAGACTCCTGTATCTTAGTAAATATTGTTATAGCAATTAACAATTGGTGTCTGCAAGTTTTCTTGATTTCTTCTCAAATTAAATAGTTTGTTCCTTGAAACATGTAGACTCTTGAACTGCTAGAGAAAAAGGAGAAAGTGCTCGTTAAAAAGGCAGCGGCAGAAGTCGAAAAAGCCATAGAATTCACCAAGGCAAAGAATAAGAGGGGTATGTAGCAAAACACATTGATGCTTGTTCTATAGAATATCATTGGGAAATACAATGTCTTCTTGCTCTATATCACTTTATATTATGTTGCTGATGCCATTGAGCTTATAAATGCATATTTTGGCCAAATTTTCTTGTTCAGTTTGTCAATGATAGTATCATCAAGAAAAATGTATCAAGCCTGTCAATAAGACTTAGGTCCGAATCCATCTACCTTCTTGTTTGGCATACTTTCTTATTTCTTAAGATGACAAACTTACTCTCTATTAGTGCTGCAGCCAACCACCACCTGATAACATTGAACTATTTATAGTTTATCTTATTCTTGAATGTACAAACATGATGTTAATAATTATTCCATTCCTAGTTGATGGTAATAATGTTTCCATTCCTACTACTGTAACCCATGTGAACCAAATAGGATTATGGTACCATATTGATCTTATCTATATGAATTCTTTCACCATATCCTCTTTTTTCTTTCTTTTATCCGTGATTAGCTATGTGAAATGTGGAGAATAATGAATCTTATCTTATCCACTTGACCTAGTTTTATAAAAATGATATAGACCTTGCCTAATTTAAATGCTTGATGCACGAAAACTTGTCTCTCAACAAATTTTCCTTCGGCAAGTATACCGAATTGTCGTCAAGTAAAAACTCACAATAGATTGAGGTCGAATCCATAGGGATTAACGGATTAAACAATCAATGGTTAATTAATTATCCTAGTTAGATGAATCATATTGGAGTGATAAGTAACAAGGAAATGTAAATGGCATAAAAGTAAAGAAATACAATAAAGTGCAAAAAAGTAAATGGCAAGAAAAGTAAATGTAAGAACTAAAAATAAAATGAACATTGGGATCAAGAGATATTGCAATCCTCCAGATTAAGTTCATTCTCATCTCTTCCTCAATCAATGCATTCATTGATCTCCTTGACAATCTTAAGTGATTGGATCCCAATTCCTTGGCAATCCAATCTCTTTAAGCTTGAACAATTTCCCAATTCCTTGATTTAATTGCTCATGGAAAGAGATGAAGTTTGGTCACTGATTATACCACACACATTCATATATCAAAGTATTGGGAGGATTACATGTCACTATATCCGCCCAACCCCCAACCTAATCCAATGTGAGAGAGCATTTCTAGCATGATCTCCTCATTCCTCTTCCAAGGTTCCAAGGAGATCCAATTATGGAGAGCTTCTCTTCCAAAATAGCTAACCAATTGGATGAAGATCGAAAGCTCTCTAGTAAAATCAAGAGAAAAGAAAGAAGAAAAAGAATAAGAACTACAATTGATCCATTGAATCACAATAGAGCTCTCTAACCCAATGAAAAGAGTTAGTTGATCATTTCTCTACCCAAATAGAAAAGAAAGAAAGTGTAGAAAAGTAAAGATGAAGATTAAAACTAACATTGAAACTTCCAAATTCATAAATGAAAAGTACAAAGAAAAGAAACTTCTCCCAAGAAAGAAAAGAAGAGAAAAGGAAGAAGAGTGGTTAAGGGGAGGGGTCCGAAGACCCACTCCCCTTGGAGTGTGCCAATTCACAGAAGTTTGAATTGGTCTTCACTCTCTCCTCCTTCCTTCAATTCTCTGTTCAAGAATAAATTGAATATAAAGACTAAGGCCTTACTCTTCTAAATTACAAAAATAAAATTAAAAGCAAATTACAATTAAATGAAAATTCCTATTCTAGATGCTTATTGTGGCCTTGATTGGTTGACAATTGTGGGCTTGCTTGCTTGAGCTTTAAAGTGGACTTGAGAGAGAAGTGAATTAAGTTGAGGTCCAGGTGCTTAGAGTTAGTGTTGCCGTTAGCCACACTAACACTACAAGTGTGGCGTTAGTGCTGAAGTTATTGTGGCTAACGTTACACTTGCTACCCAGTTGGTGTTTTTGGGGCTTAAAAAATACCTCTTGTTTGTGCTCCAATTTCATGTCCACTATAGACTATTATATATCTTTGGAAAGCTCTGAATGTCAACTTTCTAACGCAACTGGAATCACCTCAATTGGATCTCTATAACTCAAGTTATGCTCCTTTGAAGTGGACAAGGTCGCTGGCATAGTCGCTAGCGTTACTAGAAAACGTGAGTCACGATAACGCTAGCGATCAGGGGCTTAATATTGCTAGGTTCTGGAGCTCAAACTTAATGTCCACTTTTTAACGCCTTTGGAAGAGCATCATTCGGAGCTCTACAGCTCGAGTTACATTTCTTGGAAAGTGAAAAGGTCAGTTGGCCTTACTACAGGTTGATACCATGTTCATCTTTGCACTTTTGGGGCAGGTTTTCTCTCTCAAATTTAGTGTCCACCATGTAAGGCCATATATGCTTGGAAAGCTTTGGAATCCTACTTTCCAATGCCTTTGGAATCATCTCATTTGGAGATTTGTGGCTCAAGTTATTCTTGTTTGAAGAAGGCATAGTCAGGCTACCATGTGAGATTTTTGCCCACGTTAGTGTCCACGTTAGTGTAACTAACGTGGCCATTAACGTGGGTCTTCCTTTGCTTCGCTAGCGTTAGTGGCGTTCACCTTTTCCACTAACGCTGGCGTCTCCCTTTCCTTCCACGTTAGTTCCCACGTTAATGTAACTAACGTGGAAGTTAACGTGGGTCTTCTTGCCCTTCGCTAGCATTATTGGCACTCACTTTTGCCACTAACGCTGCTCCTTCTTCAAAGTTGATGCCATTAACGTTCCCATTAACGTTCCATCTTTCCTTCCTTCCACGTTAGTAGCACTAACGTAGCCACTAACGTGGCTCTTCTCTGCTTCTTTTGGCCTGAAATCAAACAAACAAAGTGCATCAAGGTAACATACAAGATGATCTTTATATACTAAGTGTGCTAATAATACTCAAAATCAAAACTTCACTTAGTGTGATCTATTTTATCATATTTACCCTATATATTAGCTAAAATTCACACATGCTTGAGATTTTGTTTCATGCAGAGATTTTTCATGCTATTACTCATATATTGGCAATATTTGTATGAAAACTAAACAGAAATCCACTGAAATGACTACTAAAAGTAGGCAATGATGCACGCGCATCACAACACCAAACTTAAATCTTGCTTGTCCCCAAGCAAGGAAAGAAGTATGCACAAAGGATTCTTTTTATTGGAGTGTACTGAAGAATTTCTTATGATGCCTTGGTGAGTGAAGTGATTAAGTGATAATGGAGGCCAACTCCAATAATTATATGCTTATGCAAGGGTTCCAGTGTTCATTAGTCCTTACATATTGGAAGTCTTAGATCTTAGGAGTGTCATTTGGATGGCATTATGGAGTCCTCTTTATAGATTATCACCTTGAAGCAGTATTTATTTGTCTTGGCCTCGACTCTAGGTGTCATGTCTCAAAGCGGCCCTTTAGGATAAGTTTTCAATCAATACTCCGAACCCAGTTGGGTTAAGGTATTAGGTGATGAAGCACCCCTTAGGATTTACTTGCTCAGGCCCCTTTCTTTGACATAAATTCACCACAAGCATGTAACTAGGACAATAACTCTTTGAGTTTTTGTATCTTTCTTTTTTGCCCTAGTAATTGATGCTCAAAGCCTTGGGCTTTTTCCTTGTTTTTCTTTTTCTTTTGTTTTCTTTTGTTTACTGCTTCTTAGTTCAATAGATTTTTGAGAATTTCCATAACACTTCTCCAAATTTCAATTCCTGTCTATGAGCTCCCATGCAAGTTTTCACAAACATGTAACCTCAATACATAATCATACAATCAGAACCTCCACTCCTCTTAGTCTTTAGCTTGCCTCAAAGTTGATAAAATTCCTCAATACTTTCCTTTTAAAAGAATGATTTCTTTGATGCATTTTTAAGTATAATGGGTGCAATCAGATTAAAGATGAAGGTGTAATGATAAGCAGTGAACCATGCTTATTACTAAACGTAACATAACAGAACAGAGGTAGACCACAGAGTTTAAAACAAGAGACATTCATGATTGCCATTAAGTCTACTGGGAGTAAATGAGAAGGAAAGGAACTTTACAACCTTTGTAACTCATCTTCACCCTTGTTGTCCCTTCCTGCAAACTTCCTCCCTCCAATCACCATCTTAGAATAAGTGCTTTACTGGCAAGTAACAAGTAGGAGCAGTGGTGTTGAGATTGTGATTCAACCATGAATGTCAAAAAAGAGAAACAAGATATGAGTAATGCATAAAATTAAGCAAGCTTGGTTAAAAATGACACTACAGGCCTAAGAAGCAAAGGCATTATGATTGTACAAACAAGTGGTGTTGCTGGATACATTGCATAGAAAAATAAGTGGCACACCAAACTTAGTGTGGCACTTTCTCTTGGAATTGAGGCAAGTATCCAGAAAGATTCAAAACAGATTGTTGCAGGGCAACACCAAACTTAGAATCTGATCATATGCCAATTTTATTTGAAAAGAAGCTAAGTAAAAGAAACTGTTGTATTAATAACAAAATCACCAAGAGCTAGAGCTGGCACGAATAGGGGCTTCTTGGTGAGGCATTAACACAAACAGTTAGAGAGTATAGAAAACAAAGAACCAAAGCAATTACATGAACAAAACAAAACAAAGGAAACTGTCTAATCTAGGTAATCAACCAACCGGTAGTTTGTTAATCACAATTAATCCCCGATAATGGCGCCATAAACTTGATGCACGGAAACTTGTCTCTCAACAAATTTCCATTCGGCAAGTATACCGAATTGTCGTCAAGTAAAAACTCACAATAGAGTGAGGTCGAATCCACAGGGATTAACGGATTAAACAATCAATGGTTAATTGATTATCCTAGTTAGACGAATCATATTGGAGTGATAAGTAACAAGGAAGTGTAAATGGCATAAAAGTAAAGAAATGCAATAAAGTGCAGAAAAGTAAATGGCAAGAAAAGTAAATGTAAGAACTAAAAATAAAAATGAACATTGAGAGATATTGCAATCCTCCGGATTAAGTTCATTCTCATCTCTTCCTCAATCAATGCATTCATTGTTCTCCTTGGCAATCTTAAGTGATTGGATCCCAATTCCTTGGCAATCCAATCTCTCTAAGCTTGAACAATTTCCCAATTCCTTGATTTAATTGCTCATGGGAAGAGATGAAGTTTGGTCACTGATTATACCACACACATTCATAGATCAAAGTATTGGGAGAATTACATGTCACTATATCCGCCCAACCCCCAACCTAATCCAATGTGAGAGAGCATTTCTAGCATGATCTCCTCATTCCTTTTCCAAGGCTCAGAGGAGATCCAATTATGGAGAGTTTTTTTTCCAAGACAAATAACTAATTGAATTAAGATCGAAAGCTTTCTAGTAAATCAAAAGAGAAGAAAGAAGAAGAGAATAAAAACTATAATTGATCCATCAAATTACAACAGAGCTCCCTAACCTAATGAAAGGGGTTAGTTGATCATTGCTCTACCCAAATAGAAAAGAAAGAAAGTGCAGAAAAGTAAAGATGAAGATTAAAACTAACATTGAAACTTCTAAATTCATAAATGAAAAGTACAAAGAAAAGAAACTACTCCTAAGAAAGAAAAAAAGAGAAAAGGAAGAAGAGTGGTTGAGGGGAGGGGTCCGAAGATCCACTCCCCTTGGAGTCTGCCAATTCACAGAAGTTCGAATTGGACTTCACTCTCTCCCCCTTCCTTCAATTCTCTGTTCCAGAATAAATTGAATGTAAAGACTAAGGCCTTTATATAGGCTCTCCTAAATTACAAAAATAAAATTAAAAGCAAATTACAATTAAATGAAAATTCCTATTCTAGATGCTTCTTGTGACCTTGATTGGTTGACAATTGTGGGCTTGCTTGCTTGAGCTTTGAAGTGGACTTGAGAGAGAAGTGAATCAAGTTGAGGTCCAGGTGCTTAGCGTTAGTGTTGCCGTTAACCACACTAACGCTACAAGTGTGGCGTTAGTGCTGAAGTTATTGTGGCTAACGTTACACTTGCTACCCGTTGGTATTTTTAGGGATTAAAAGATGCCTCTTGTTTGTGCTCCAATTTCATGTCCACTATAGACTATTATATATCTTTGGAAAGCTCTGAATGTCAACTTTCTAACGCAACTGGAATTACCTCAATTGGATCTCTATAAGTCAAGTTATGCTCCTTTGAAGTGAACAAGGTCGCTGGCATAGTCGCTAGCGTTACTGGAAAACGTGAGTCACGATAACGCTAGAGATCAGGGGCTTAATATTGCCAGATTCTAGAGCTCAAACTTAATGTCTACCCCTATACTATTATATATAGTTGGAAAGCTCTGGATGTCTACTTTTCAACGCCTTTAGAAGCGCATCATTTGGAGCTCTACAGCTCGAGTTAAACTTCTTGGAAGGTGAAGAGGTCAGTTGGCCTTACTACAGGTTGATACCATGTTCATCTTTGCACTTTCGGGGCAGGTTTTCTCTCTCAAATTTAGTGTCCACCATGTAGTGCCATATATGCTTGGAAAGCTCTGGAATCCTACTTTCCAATGCCTTTGGAATCATCTCATTTGGAGATTTGTGGCTCAAGTTATTCTTGTTTGAAGAAGGCATAGTCAGGCTACCATGGAGATTTTTGCCCACGTTAGTGTCCACGTTAGTGTAACTAACGTGGCCATTAACGTGGGTCTTCCTTTGCTTCGCTAACGTTAGTGGCGTTCATATTTTCCACTAACGCTGGCGTCTCCCTTTCCTTCCACGTTAGTTCCCACGTTAATGTAACTAACGTGGAAGCTAATGTGGGTCTTCTTGCCCTTCGCTAGCGTTTTTGGCACTCACTTTTGCCATTAACGCTGCTCCTTCTTCAAAGTTGATGCCATTAACGTTCCCACTAACGTTCCATCTTTCCTTCCTTCCACGTTAGTGCCCACGTTAGTAGCACTAACGTAGCCACTAACGTGGCTCTTCTCTGCTTCTTTTGGCCTGAAATCAAATAAACAAAGTGTATCAAGGTAACATACAAGATGATCTTTATATACTAAGTGTGCTAATAATACTAAAATCAAAACTTCAGTTAGTGTGATCTATTTTATCATATTTACCCTGTATATTAGCTAAAATTCACCTATGCTTGAGATTTTGTTTCATGCAGAGATTTTTTATGCTATTACTCATATATTGGCAATATTTATATGAAAACTAAACAGAAATCCACTGAAATGACTACTAAAAGTAGGCAATGATGCACGCGCGTCAGTGCTTGTGTTCTTTATGTGGAAAAAGTTTTTTGGAGCTTATTCACGAGTTGATGTTACATTGATCTACTGTGAAATTGTTTCTGAATTTCTTCTTCATGCAGCGGCAATACAATGTTTGAAGAGGAAGAGGCTGTATGAGCAGCAAATAGAGCAGCTTGCAAATTTCCAGTTGCGTCCGAATGAAACTGGTTAAGTCAATGATTAAACATTTTAGGTTCACTCACTCATGCTGCCAATTTTCTTGCAGATGATAATGTTAGAAGGTGCCAAGGCAGCCACAGAAACAGTTGATGCATTGAGAGTTGGAGCAGCTACTATGAAGGCTATGCAAAGCAACGTACGCATTACTATTTATGTTATTAAGTGTTTATTGATTTCACGCTTGATATGTTTTTGTGCTCTACTTCCCGGAATATATATGATTTGAAAAAATGAGAAGTTTAGTATAAAGTCGTGATAATGTGAACATGGAGAATTATGAGCAGGATGCTCATTGTCAAATTATTGAATTGCAATATTATTCTGCAGCAACATTGATGATGTTGACAAGACCATGGATGAGATCAATGAGCAGACTGAGAACATTGGAAGCAGAACTTGAAGAGCTAGAAGGTGCTCAGTTGGAAGAACAACTTCTTCAGCCTGCAACTACAGCTCCCGTAGCTCCTGTGCATGTGCCAGCTGGGCGGCAACCTAATCGCCCTGTTCCTGCAAAGCCTACTGCTGAATTGGCAGCTTTGCAGGCAGAGATGGCTCTTTGAGAAGGTCCCTTTTCTCGTCTGCAACTCTGTTCAAGCATGCTATCTGTGCATTAATCTGATTTAAGTTTAATTAGTATTGCAATTAATAACTAAATTGAATGGTTTGTGTTTGATATCAACCTTTACTCTTATGCAATACTTTTGCTTTTGCTGCTGGGTTTAATTAGCCCAACATTTTGCAGGCACTGATATGCATGATAAGTGACCCCTAAAGAATTTCAACCAGTGACACGGAATATTCTGCCTCTTTCAGTGATCCGTATCTGTGTAAAAATCATTGAACAGAGAATGTATATAAAGGTGACAAATATTGAAATGCCATAAAGAACTTATAGTTTGAGTTTGTCACCCATTTCGATGTGTCTTATTTTAAAAGAAGTTGAAAACCCCCACTCTTACTTGTGTAGCTTTCGTCATCCATTGATGTAACTCCCTTAACTATTTCTTTTGGAAACCAGTCCAATTGACATTGCCATTCAGATTGATGAATATATCACAAACTTTCGAAGGAGGTTGGGGAATTGAACACTAGTCTTTTCAGGGGGAAAAAGTAGCCATATTCTTCCCCCGGAAAGTACGGACTGTGTGGTCATATATTATCATATGAGTAAATAAATATTATCGTTCGCAGACAATCGATTTGCGTGCTTAGTCTTACTCGTCCTAACATTTATCTTTATTACCGGGATTGTCTCTGATTATGGAAACAAAACTCTTTTTGTCCAAATGAACTCCAATAAGGAATCTAAGATATGAAGAGAGAACTATTGTGTGGGAGGACGAAGACAATGAAATGCAACTTGGTAAAGATTAATATCCAGAGTGGCACGGAAATAGTAAGAGTTTGACTCCACATCACAAGGGCAATAAAAGAATATCAATAGAGAAAGTATTGGAAAAGTATTGAACCAATATTAATTGTTTGCAATGATACAATGTATTAAAAATAAAATAAAATTATAATTAAAAATTAGATTATTAATTAATTATTTAATTTTAAATTTTAAAATTTTAAAAATTGGAATTAGTGTTTAAACACATTCACACCACGTACGGTTATTTTTAATATTACTGTAATTTCTAATACACGTCCAAAACTTATTGTCATCTTCTCCAGTTCTCACCTCGCGTCACTGAATTCCTCATCGGCTATACCGACGCCGCCACATCCTCCCACCGACATTGTTCTCACCTCCGCCGGTCAGCCCAATGCGCCCCCACCAACGCTTAGCCTAACGTTGCTGCCGCTGTTTTCGCACCTCTCTTCCGAACAGACTTTGCTTTTTTCCATTCCTTCAATTCTCTTCTCACCGATGATACCACTATGTTCCTCTTCTTCTTCGGATCCAAGCATGGTTAGCTTCTTTCATGATTTGAGTCATATGCTTCACAACAGTGCCGCTTTCATCATGTCTAGTCCTTCAAAATTATGTTTCACCATAATAATTATTTTTTTTTGTGTATTCATCTTTTTTTTATTTTAATGGTCAATGGTCATTTTAGTTGATATGTTGATGGTTATTTTAATTTTTATGTAGATGATTATTTTGATTGGATTGTATTTAGATTTAAATAGTTAAAATATATTAGATGTTCAATTCATTAGGTATACGGATGATTATTTTTATCTTTAAGTGGATAGTTATTTTTATTAAGGTGAGTAACGTGTGGCAAGCCAAATAATTACAGTGGAATGGAATAATTATTGACGAAGGTAGGGTGGCCGTTGAAGAAGAGTATTTGAGTGAAATGTTTTAGTAAATTAGGATTTCAGATGGTTATTTTTTAAAAATAACTAACTGAATTTTTTGAAAATTTGAAATTTGAAATTTAAAATTCAATGTAAAATAATTGAACGGAAATTTTTAAATTTATTATTTATCTCTATTAGGCTAAATAAATAATTTATTGTACACATTGTCAAGATTTTTTATTGAGATTCGTATCAATATTATCGATTTAAAGGATTTAAATTCATAGTTAGAAAACAATGAGAATATTTATTGCTTTTATCCACATCTTGTTTGAAAAGGGTGTCTCTAGGTCCTTTTTTACATTTTCTATCTTGACTTAGATGAGTGCACATTGAAATTTTGCTTAGAATTCATGAAAATGAAGAAAAAGTAATCCAGAATTTTCAGGTCAGGCAACCTTGACTTTTAGAACCCTCAACTTTCAACTGTCCCTTTTGGTCATTCTACAACTCTGCTTAATACAACATAAAATACTGTACTGGGTTTATTTGGTGCCAAGACTAATATTCATTGTTTTACTTTTATATAATAGACTTTATGAAACCAAATTCGAATACTCTCTGCATTCACATTACTGTACAAAATTTTATCGGTTTGACCTCATTCATCTGAATTACCAATCAAATTGACTACGCAATTACGATTTCTCTATTCTTTACCTAGAAAATTATGCTCCTTTGTAGGCAATAAATCTTATACTTTAAAATTTTGTTGCATATATAGCGACTAGAAGCACGCGACTACCGTTCAAAGCCAGTTCTAGTATATTATTTAGGAAAATATAATGCCATCCTTATTTTTTTATGGAGTAAAATATCACTTTTATTCTTAAATTTTAGGATAAATTTTTAAATTATTTCTAATGCTTAAATTATTTTATTTAGGTTTCTAATATTTTAAAATTATCTTAATATTATCTTGTTGTTAGAGATCTATTAACAGAATTGACGGCATGATAAAATTGAAACAATTTTAAAATGTTAGAAACTTAAATATGATAAAAACGATAGAGACAAAAAAATAAGACATTACTCTTAGAAAAATTACCAAATTAAGTAAAATAAAAAAATTTAACGGAATAAATTACATTATAAATTCAAAATTTTTACTCATCATAAAAATACTTTTAAAATGACTAATAGATAAACTTTCAAAAAAAAGAAAAAAATGGGTATGATACCTATATAATTAAAGTATAATCATATATTTTTGTCTCTAATGTATTAGACTTCTTTAATGTTTAATTCAAATAAACTTTATTTTTAACTTAAAAATTAATTTTAATTTTATCCTTTAATAATATCAATTTTTTACAGTACGTAGTTATTAAATTATTTTTAATCACATCTAAGTAACTTTATACTTAATCACATTATTTTCATTCTAAATATATTTTTTTAAATTTTACTCTTAAAGTTTTTTACTCATCATGAAATATTTGTAAAAAATCTAGTACATAAACTTATAGAAAAAAAGAACATAATACATATACAATAAAATATAAATTATACCTTTTATCTCTAATGTACTGAAATTCTTTAATGTTTAATTAAGTTAAATTTTATTTTTAATTTTATTCTTTAATAATATCAATTTTTTATGGTAGATACTAGATAATTATTCAATTATTTTTTTAATTACATTACTTTCATTCTAAATAAATATATTTTCTAATTTTACTCTTAATCACATTATTTTTATTCTAAGTAAACTTATCTTTTATTAAGAGCAAAGCTAAAAAATAAATTAAATATTTATCTACCGTAAAAAAAATGAAATTATTGAAAAAAATTAAATTTATTAAAAATTAAAGATAAAGTTTAATTAAATTAAATATTAAAGAAGTTCATATATTAGAGACAACAAAATATAATTTATACAACTATAAGAAAAATACCCATTCAACTACACTTTTTTAAGCTATATTTGAAAAGTTTAGCCTATTCTTTTTCCTTGTTGCCTTTTTATAAGAGAAAAGAATACATAATTGCAGCATCATTTAAAAAGTATAGCCTTAGATATTATAGAAATTACTTATAAAGCGTAGCCGTAGATTGATATCTATAGGTTCACTTTTCGTATCAAAGAAAACGCTTTTAGAGATAACCTATTTGTTAAATTTTGGGTCCATTTTAAGAGTGATGCCTAGTATATCTCAAACAAAAAACTTGACACTAGTAAATTTTTTTCCTCAGTTTTCTGAAAGCAAACTCACACTTAGTATAAGTAAAATTTTTATCCATTATTCCCTCCAAATCTCATTCACCTCCAAAGCATCTTCAATCCTTCATCGTCCCCTTTCAGAAACCTGGAAAGGTCACTCTTTGCACCGTCGTAAGGAAGAAACCCTGCCTCCAAAGCTCACCATCGTCGCCCCCCACTCACTCTCTTCACTCCCGCTATTGACCCTCTCACTCTCGCTCTCGTCATTAACCCTCTCACTCTCGCCATTGACCGTCGTCGCCCCCCACGCACCACTCACCCGCACTCACCACTCTCCACATTGCTGCACTACTGACCGTCGCTGCGCTGCCCTCACCATCGTCGCTGCGCCGCCCTCACCACCGTCATCACCCCCCAAATCAGAGAAAAGCGTTTTCCATAACCACTCACCACTCACGGCGTCACCACTCACCACTCCAGGAAGACTCTGCGCTCACTCATCTTCCCCACTTATCTTCATCGTCGCTTCTCTTCGCTGCGCTGTCACATCACGAAGACTCTGCGCTAAACTGAAAGCTTTCTTCATTCGCGAGGTTAGGGTTTTGATTTTAGGTTTCAATTTGGGGGTTTTGGTACAATAATTTGTGACATCGTGAATTGATGAACATGCATGCTATTGTTGCAGCGTAGGAGAACTCGTGAATTTAGGGGTTTTATTCCATTAACACAGGTGAGTTTGGCCATGATTAGTTACTGCGCAGGAATACCAAGATGAGTTGCTTATTATGTTTGTTGCTTATTATTAGTTTTCTTTTTCTTTCAATTTTACTCATTAATAGTTTCAAGCATTGTGTAGTTTCAATTCTTATTATTAGGTCTCAAGCTAAATTTGTTGGATTCTTGATGAACTCAAATAAAATAAAATATGGCTGTGAAAGTCTGATCCCTTAAATAATGTGTGAATCACCTGGCACTACAAGAAAAATTCACAACAAGTTGATGCATGAGCCAGATATGCCATTTTTGAAACCAGTTTCTGCTCTGTAATGACAAACACAACAACTATGGTCTTGTTTATTTCTTGTATTTCAATTAGAATGTTGAAATTTGAGAGTAACCAAGTTGATGCATGAGCCAGATACGCCATTTTTGAGCTGAAATCGTATTTGGTTTGGGTGACATTTTAAGATGTTTATTTATTTTTCAGGTGACATTTGTATTGAACTGTATTTAGTTAATTAGATTCAAGTAATTTGTTTGGTATTTTGTTCACGGCATCTGAGGCCAATTCTGCATAGTTTTGATTCCATTCAAACTGTATAAACACTTGATTAGTTTTGATTCCATCCAATACCCAATTCTGCATGCAAAATTATTGTCTTACTGTTAAAAGTTCCAATTTTTATGGATTAACTGAAATGAGTTTTGGTGCTGTTGCTATGTTAATTTTCATTTTTGCTTGATCCTAACTCATTGTTAGTTCGGGAAATTGGTTCTGAGTTTGGAAATTTGAGCTTTTTGCTATAAGAATACTATATTTGAAGCCCTAGAATCGCCTAAATTCCATGTAAGTTAGGTTTTGTGTGTGACCCATTGGTCCGAGTTGTGTATCTTGTACTTTCTTGCTTTTGTTGTGTATCTTGGTCCGAGTTTCAATTTATCTTATACTTTCTTGCTTTTGTTGTGTATCTTGGTCCGAGTTTCAACTAGTCCACCTGCTATTCCACTGTTGTGATGGCTTATAATAGGTTATATACTTATATATTTTATATTTATGGTCTGTGAGTGATTGATCAACACATCAAGAATCAATTTTTCATCCATAAACATTTTTTTATATATTTTTAGTAAAAAATAACAAATTGGTTAATGTTAGTTTGATTGATATTTATTTAAAAATATGATTTTTTTTCCTTGATTGACTTATGGAGAGAAATACTTGGGTGACTTTGTTATTTTGTACTGTTCCAAGTTTTGTCATTTTTAGTAATTTGTGAATTCACAATAATTAACTTTACTTGATTGATCTGCTATACTCTTTGTTGACGCCATCATATCTTAACCCATCGTTTCGTCTTTTTTTGCTTTCTTTTTGCGTTTTTCTCAGGGTTTCTCTGCACTTGAAGAACCACATTTTTGTATTTGTTTTCCTTCTTTACTCTCTCTCTGTCTCTCGCTTTCAGAAACTATGCATTTACCAAACTTCTTTTTTTCCTTTTAATAACGCTAAGGTAAAGGTAAACCAGGATAAGAAAAAAAAATCAAGAGTTTTATTACTAATGATTTTGTTACATTTTCAATCCCATTCGTTTCAGTTATAACTTATAACTTAAGCATAAGGCTATTTCTTCTTGTATTTTGTTTCTCATTTATAAAGGTAAACCAGGATAAGAAAAAAAAATCAAGAGTTTTGTTACTAATGATTTTGTTACATTTTCAATCCCATTCGTTTCAGTTATAACTTATAACTTAAGCATAAGGCTATTTCTTCTTGTATTTTGTTTCTCATTTTTACATTTTATAAATTGGTGTCTTTTCTTGTCTGTGTATATTCCAGGCCAAAATTGTTTGCTTTTTGTCTAAAAAAGATTAGTTTTTGTTCCTTATATTCTTCCTCCTCCTTGCTATGGAATGAGAAAATTTGGACACTATCACAAGTGTGTTGCCTTGCTCTTTATTTTGATATTCTATTCTATGAAGATCTATGCTCTGTTCTATGAAAGAAAATGCATAGAAATTTAGTTGTTAACCCTTTTGAAAATTGAAGCCTCTTGTGTTCTCTGTTTTTTCTACTTAAGTTTAGTTTTCCAATGCATAGTTTATGGATTAAATTAATGCCAGGAGCCTCACAGTTTGATGTTGTCAATGTGATTCTTGAGGAGGGACCAATCATCCTACATATTTTTAGTATATTCTATCACTTGGTTTCACATGTTAGTATTTTAATAATCATATAAACTGATTATTTTAGTCTTATCTGTTTTAATATTCAATATATAACTGATTCTCACTATCAATGTCTCATAAATTTTGAATCAAACATAAATAAATTTGTCAAACTAAACTAATATTTTTTTTTTAAATTTTATTCAATGTGTTTAATTAATATTTATTTTGCAGGGGATAGATTTTTCTGGTTTAGGGATGAGGAATTTGCTAGATAGACTGTTGCTGGCCTCAACCCACTTAGATAAGTTTGGTAGAGGTATATGCGTGCTTTCACCATTATTTTATTTTAGACTCATTGGTTGGATTCATTTTATTAACAAGTGTTGTTGTGCACCACACAGATTGTGATGCTAATTGTTGATTAATTATTTTATAATTTATCTTTGATTAATTATTGATTCATTTTTATTATTCTTTTTCCTAAACGAAGATTTCACCTTCTCCTAGAACACCAGTAACTTGTGTGCGGTGATCTTGTTGTTGGCAATAAGAATAATTTGTCTAATAAATTAAAAAAATATATGTAACAGTAAATTTTGTGCCGTTATCTGTTGAATGATTTAATTGCTGTAGCTGCTGCTGGGTCCCAAATCTGTTCAATTATATCAATTTAATTCTTGCTAAATGATGATTGTGCTAAATTCGTGGTTAAATGGTTGCATATGGCAATTACAATTTTTTTTTCTGTAATTTTTACAGTTATTCGTGGTTAAGATTGAAGGCGAAAGTTTTTGTTTAAGGTCTTCCAAGCAGATTTTGTCAAAACGCTGATTGTGTCATGGCAAGGTACAACAATGCATACTTTAATTCTTTTGATTTGTTAGTTTTGAAGTTGGAATTTAACTTATTATATTTGTACTACAATATCTAGGAATATCAATATGTATCATTTCTCCTTTTGTTCATGGTTGGTTTTTTCATTAGCTTATTCATTGAGACTGAATCCAAATGCATGTTGAGGATTAATAATTTTCTTCGTCCGAAATTGTGTTTCCTTTTCAGGAGCAAAATTTGGTGGCTGCCATAAGCTTTAGATTGTTTTGATCACTCTCTCTCTGGCTCTTTGATCTCAACAGGAAACGCAGCGTTTGCTCAGTGAGCCAGGTAACTTGTCATTTCTCAGCACCATTATTGTGGTTGCATGCATAATTTGAAGTTTTCCTTCTTGTGTGTATTTGAGTAGGCACACCCGTCTAAATAAATTTGCTCATTCTGGTAAACCTTTTTTTTTAAATTTTCTCCACTTAAATCACCTCAAGTTAAGATATTTCTGGTGCTTTTTCCAATTTTAATCTGTACCCCGTACTGGGTATTTCAATTTGATTAATTTATTTATTTTTCTTATATTAATATAATAATAATAATAGTTTTTTTTATTATGGTTATGAAATCTGGGTTCTGATTTTCTAGTCTTCTGAAGGATATGTGTGTGTGTGGCTTTTTTTTCCCTTTTTTCTGAATTACTTAAAATGCACAAGTGTTGGCTTGGATCTTTGTCTTTTGGTTGGTCATCCTAATAAATGGGGTTGCTTGGTGGTTTAGTATTGAGGGTTATTCTACCTGCTCTGTTTAACTGTTTTGAGGGTACGGTTTATAATATTAGGAGTATGGGGTGGTTGTTGGTCTTTCTTTACTGAGGTTGATGGTGCACCTGTGTCACTTAATTAGGACATGTTACTACAATACTATGCCATTGCCCATGCTTTTTGCTTTCATTTCCCATTCCTACTTCATTTCCTTGTATTTATCATACACCCAGGTATCTACATAAAGTTCCCATTAAATATTGGTTAATGTTCGCATCATCACTTTGAATTTCTTGCAATCCCGTTGAGGTAGTTCAGCATATTCACAGAATCAACTCAAACAAAAATAAATTTCTTTTGACTTTTTTTTTTCTTTTCTTCATGAAAATAATAATCACACTGAAGTGTTCTGAAGTTAACTACTATTGTAAATATTGCCCCCACGTGGGATTACCTCTCTCTCCCTCTCTCTAGTTTTTTGTTTCTCTATGTAAAATAGTGGAGGTAAGTTATGCCTTTGTCATAAGCACACATAAGTAAGTCAGAATGTGGCCTACTTAATGAAAGGATGTTGGTTATTTGAGTGATCAGGTGGAATTTGATGCTGCCCATTATAGCCTTATTTGAATAATGAACATACATTGTAAATTTTGTGCACCTGTCTTATGCATCTGTATTGTTTTTAATTATTGTACCCTTTAGCTTATATAATAGAACAGAGGACAGTTTGCATCACTCTTTCAAGAAATCAGAACGAATATATAAATGAAATGAAACTATCTATAATTCTATATAGCCTTAGGATGACTTGGATCATGAGCTTTTACATAAAATGCTTGCCTTTTAAGTTTTTCTGCCCCAGCTGAGAGGCATCCCTATAAACTAGAGCTATGATTTTATCACATTAAATGGTGCTATATTTTGTACATAGCAACAAGTCAATTGGATCCCAATTTCTTTTAAGTAAATAATACATGTAAACAAAATATTTATATTATTTGTTGTCATACCCTGTTGAACATGCAATGAATCTACCAGTGGATTTTGCCATTTTGATTATATTCGGTAGAAAAATTTTACTTTTGGTAAATGGTTTTTGATTGGTGAGCTGGTTCTGAAATTTGATATGAGACATTATATAGTATCTGAAATTAGATTGAGGATGTGACAGACTTGGATGATGTTGTAGTAACTATGAGTTTAGGTTGGGGAATTTTTTAGTATATGCTTTCTTGGTTTACTATGTTTACGTGTTCCATTTAATTTTTATAATTACGAATGTCATTATGAATATTTTTTTAACTACTTTTCTATATAATTATGCAGGGTAACAATGAAGATTAAGCAACGAAGATTAAGCTGACTATTATTGTGGTTTATTGGCTAAGATAGAGTGCTATTTAGAATCTTTACATGTATGGTTGACTAATGATTTTTATTAGAAGATATTTTTATTGGCTAAGTGATATTATAGTTTTGATATGGCTATGCTTACTTTAGTTTGAGATGTATGAATTGTTACAGTTAATTAACTTCATTTTAGTATTTTGGATCAATATTATAAATATATTTTGGTTAGAGATAATTTTTATTATATAAAGAAATTATTTAGTATAATTATGTATTTATTTTTATTTTGTAATATTCAACTCATTTAAATAAAAATGCAGGATTATTATACATGTAATCATATTAACTATTATGTTGTATTAATAATTATTTTATATATATATATATATATATATATATATATAGAAAAAAAATAAGACTTAAGGCTATACTTATATACAGTAGTTATATTATACAAAAAAAAAAGAAACCTAAGGCTACACTTATATACAGTAGCTATAGTATACAAAAAAAAAGAGGAACCTAAGGCTACCCTTATAAAATGTAGCTATGGTATACAATGTGGCTACGCTTTACAAGTGATGCAGTAGCGTTGAAAGCGTAGCCTATTCTGAAAAAATGAAAGCTGAAAAGTGTAAGATCCAGAACTTTTGAAAAGTCTTATTTTGATCAAGTCTCAAATTATATAGTTATTTATAGCCTTAATTTCAGAAATTATTTTATTAAAGATAATTAAGACAAATTTTGATTTATTGGATTTGAGATAAGTTATGATTATTATCCAATTTCATAATTATTGGATTATTTTCTATATTTAAATTATAAAGTTAGTAGTTGTAAAATAATAGAGATTTCGATATAATTTGGATTAAATAATTAATATTTTAAATATTAATACTGCTACTTTGAAAAATAAAGGATTTAATTATATTATTCCTAATTATTTGATTTGGACATTTTATTAAAAATAATTGATGAAATTGATGAACAAATAGTATTTTTATAGATATTATTGTTGGGTTTAATTTGGGTTTCAATTACTATATTATTCCCAATTTTATGTGAAATTATTATATTGCCCCTAACCCTAATTTACACACACACCCCCACTAACCTATTGACCTAGCCGCCGAAAAATCTCCTTCCCCCAAACCCAGCAGCCACACCCCTACCTGTTTTCCTCTCACCCTCTCAGCGATGCCACACACACAGAAGCATGAAAGAAAGAAACGGGAAATCAGAAATGGAGACTGGGCCAGAAGGAGAGAAGGAGAGGAGGAAGGGCTTAGCGCCGCCGGCTGGATACTGCCGCCGTGACCGTCTAACTGCCGAACGCGAGAGGTGCTGCCATCGAAGCTGCCCCGTTCATCCCTGCCCAGTCGCGGTTCTGCCACCCATCACCCCATTCTATCGCTGGAGATCTCGGATCCGCTGCTCGTTGCGCCATCCTTGTCGCCGCCACTGCTTCTATGTCTTCCAACGGCGCTGCTATCGCCACCGTGAGTCGTGGCCAGAGAGGAAGCGTTGCAGCAACTGAATCCCGAGAGGGACACGTTCACGAGATGGGAGAGAGAGAGAGATGCGGGGAGAGGGAGGCCGTGCGTTCCGTCGCGCACGTCACTGCCCAAGAACTGCCACTGATCAGTGCTGCGCAAAGCTAATGCCTCCGTTAGCGCCGTCGGGGTTCCGGCCATCACCGTCGTTGAGGGAACTCACCGGAGTTGCTGGAGGTTGTCACCGCTCTTTGTGGTTCTGTGTTGAGTTACGCCGGTAAGCCTTTGCGGCCGGAAAATGCCCCTGCTGCCGTCGCCGGAAAATTCTGCCGGTAAGGGTTTTAAATTTGTGGTTTCGGTCATTTTGGGTTTCGAGAAGTTTTAATGTTGTGCAGTTTTTTTAGTTGATCCACCGGAGCTTCCGGCCGCCGCCGGAGCTGTTGCCGGGACCGGTTTGAAATCGCAGCTGCTTCGTATTTTTATTCCGATAAGAAATTATGTTTCGAAAAGCCTCGCGTTAGTTTTCGATTGTGTTTGGTTAATAAATGAGCTTTAGTAACGTGGGGTCGAGTCCTGATTATTATATGTTGCGATTAGTGTTTCTATGGTTATTCCGAAAGTGGCTGGGAGCTGAGGTTTTGGTTGCCGGTGATTTCGAGTTTAGGCGGAAAGGACTCTGTGAGACGTTTGGGTTATGGATTTGCGTTTTGAAGTAGGGGCACTTTCCGAAAACTATATTTTATATGTTGGAATTATTACATATGGATACCGTTATGATATAATTTTGTATTTGGTGATTGTATCAGCCTTATGTATTATTTGATCGTCTCGAATGATTATGAATGTTTGTTTGGCCAAATTGTTGTGCGACTTTGTAAAATGGAATGTTTTGAAGTTGATTCTTTAAAGATTTGAAATTTGAGTTTGATCCGTTGAGAATTGATTTGAGTTGAGTTGATTTTTTTGAGAATGTGAAAAATAGAATACACTCTTGAATTTAGCCTGGTTTGCTTTAAATGATCTGGTTTGATAAATGGTTGTTGCTGAACCGTTTCTTTAAAGCTTTAGAAATGAGTTTATTTAGCTGATAATGATTTGATTTTGAAACGGTTTTCTTGAAATATGGTATTGAGATTGACTGTTGGATTTTGGCTTGCCTTTGAATTGATTTTGGATTTTTGGGTTGTTGGAAAAGGATTGTGGAATGGTTTTGTTAGGACCCGGACCGGGTGGCAAAGTCCAAGTTTTAGGGGAGGTGTTGTCGAAATTTCTATAAAATCCGAGTCTTTATTGAAATGTTGTCTGGAAGAATGATGAGTTAAAGTCTTCTACTATTTTATTTGAATTATCAAGAAAAGGATGATTCATGCTTTTGAAATGAATTAATAAAGGGAAAATTGTGATTTAGTCTTGCTTCTTAAGAAAGACATTATATATCTTTCAGGAGAATATTATTTAGATGAAATTTATGTTTTAAAGCTGTTTTAAATGTGACAAGGGCAATACCTTTGAATTTGACTTGAGGGTTTCAATTAGAGGAGTTTCAATGACTTTGAAAGAACATGAATGTGTCTTGACAAGTTTCATCTTGAAATGTTTTGAGAAAGGTTTTAAGTACTCTTTGAATTCTGAATTCTTGCAAGACTAAAACAATTTTGAACAGTTGAAACATTCTAGAATTTATCATAGGGGTTGAAGTTGGTTTTGCCTAAGTAAAGGAAACGGCTTTGAAAGAAGTGAATGATTACGTGACTCGGTTTGGCTTGGATCCTATTTTATTACTCAAATCGGAAAGCCAAGGTTTTAATAATTTTAAATGAATTTGGTGAAATGAGTTATGTTATTCTCCTCTAAAGACTTGGGACTCTGCCGAGAAACTTTTGATATAAAATTCCCTTGTTGGATGGATGATTTTGAATGTTTCAAAATGAATCTTTAACTTGCCATGGTTATGGAAGTTGTGGAAAGAGGATGCCGAGAATGGCATTATTTTTAAAAGGGGAATTTACTTTGAGTAAATTTGAGAAATGAGATCTTTAAAGCTGAGGCTGAAAAGAGTTTAAACTTGATTTCAAAGTGAATGAATTGAGAAAAGTGATTTATGGATTAAATGCCGATTTGTGAATTTGATGATGTTGAATGGTGGAGGTGCTATTTTGTTATGAGCCGGAATGACTGTGTATGATATTGATTTATGGCTGATTGTCGAATGAGTTATGGGCCGTATGGCTGACTATGAATTATGAATTTAAGCCGGATGACTGAGATGGATGTTGATCCATGGCTGGGACTGAATGAATATATGCTTGAGATACTTGGGTAGTAGCAAGGGTTGTGGTTCGTCCCACTTGTTCCAGGTCAGAGACTGTGATGCCTGGGTAGTAGCGGTAGTAGTAGTGATTCCACTCGCTCCAGGTTGAGCTTTTAAACACCCGCCTGGGTAGTAGCCGCAGTAGTGGTTATTCCACTGGCTCTGGGTTGAGCGGGTAGTAGCAATGGAGTTGTAGCTCAAACCTACTTGCTCCGCGATGGGTGTTTTTGTCCATGGTTAGCTACCAGGATGTGTTGGGTTGGCTATATAACCGACAGATGATATCATCAGCCACTAGGACAGGCATGCATCATATGCATCTATGTGACATTGTTTGGGTGTACATATTGTACGTGGTTTGCCTTTGTATTTAACTGCTAATTGTTCTACTTGTTGTAACTGTTTGTTTGTGCTTGAACTTCCTATCTGTGTTTGCATCTGGGACTCTGTTGGATTGTGGTGATTGGTTGATGGTTGGATTGTTTGAGCCTAGGGCCGTAGTTGAAATGAGATGGACCGATGATTGGTTTCGGTTTTGTGTTTCTGGTTTGAAAAAGTATGAAATGCTAATTTGGTTCAGCATGGTTAAACCTTTTTGAAAGGGCTTTTGAGTTTTTGAGAATTGAACGGTTCCTCTTTCAGAAAAGATTTCCGACTTTACTTATATTGAAAACCCTTGTTTTTGAAAAGAGGCATAAGACGGTTATTAATCACTGGTACGGTTTATCTTCACATATCCTATTACAGTAATTCTCCAAAATCCCATACTGAGAACCCTTTCGAGGATGATGTTCTCACTCCTTACATTTTTCCCCCTTTCAGGATATGGGCGTAGAAGTCACAAAGAGTTTATTTAGTTGTTGTGAAAATGCTCTGTGTTGCTTTAGATTATTATTTAATGTACTCTCGCCTTTATCTTGATATATTCTGTAAGAAGGATATGAATTGTATTGGATAATGTTTGTAATATTGCTTATATATATATATGTACTCTTTATGAGAGTTTTTGTAAGTTGTATGGTATCTATGTAATTACGTTATCGAACGAAAGTATTTTGTGAACGGTATTGCGGTTTCAAGTTTTAAACAGGCTCATATTTTAGTATTAAATAGTATAAGTGTCGTCGTAATGTCTGAGCTATCAGAGTAGCGCAGCCCGAAGCATGATCTTTGGTAGTTAGGGTATTACAAAAAGCATAGCCTTTGGTCCTGAACAGCATCACTTGAAAAGCGTAGCCTATTCCCAAACGCCAAAAGTGTAGCCCTTGGTGCAGAAAAGCGTATCCTTTGAGAATAAGCAACGGCCGAATAGGAATCACCCCAAAAAGCGTAGTCGTAGCCTAAGACATCATTTTTTTACTTTTGGCTACACTTTTCAAGTGTACCTGAATGGGTATTTTTCTTGTAGTGTACTTACTGAATATGTACATGCTTTTTTTTTTGTTTTAGTGGAAAATTTTAAATGTTTTCATTTAATGAATGTAAAATAAATGCATTAGAAACTTAAATTTTTATATTTTTAATAAAAAAATTTTTAATTTGTAAACTTAACACGTGCCCTTAGGAGTTAGGACACAAGATAGATAACCATTTTCTTTTTTCGAAAGTTTATATATTAGTCATTTTACATATATAAGTAAAAATCTTGAATTCGTAATGCAATTCATTCCATTAAAATTTATTATTATTTTACTTGATTTGAAAATTCTTCTAAGAGTAATATATTGTTTTTGTCCCCAACATTTTCGTCCTATTTAATATTCTACCATTTTAAAATCGTCTCAATTTTGTCCTACCGTCAATTCTGTTAACAGATTTCTAGACAGAACAACATTGAAATAATTTGAAAATGTTAGGGACTTAAAAAGAATGATTTAAATATTGGAGACAATTTTAAAACTTACCACAAACGTTGAGAACAAAAATGATACTTTAATTTACTCTTTTTTATAATATCATTCTTTACATATTTTTTTATTATATATTTATATAAACTAGTATTTTATCCATGACAACATTATAGCCATAGGAATATAAATTTTTAAAATTATATTATCTTTATTCTAACATTATAAATTATGAGACAAAAAAAATTATAGAATCAAACTATTTTAAAAAAAAAGTCATAGAGGGCAAAAGTTTTCATAAGCTAAGAAGACCAAAATTTTTGATTTTTTTTGTAGATAAAAAAATTAAATAATAAATTTTTTAATTATTATTTTCATATAAAAAATTTAATTCTTTACTATTAATTAATTTTAATATTTATTGTCTAACATTTAAAATAATTTAATGTATGTACTTTTATATTTGATTAGATGTTAAGTTTATTATACAAATAAAAATAATTAATTTTTATACTTATTATTTAAGAGTAATATATTTTTTCTCTCTATACATAAAAATATAATTAAATATTAGTATAAAAAATTTTATTTTTAATTTAATTTTTTTAAAACAATTGAATCTTGATTCTAATTATTAATCACAACATTAGTATTTTTTTCAAATTATATGCAATAAATATTTGAAAGAAATAAAAATATAAATTAAAAAGATAAGTGGTAAACATTTAAAATTAAATAAAAAAAACTAAAAAAGTGTGCATATAATAATAATATATTTTTTATGTGAATAATATTATAGGTTTATTTTTAATAATATTTAATTATAAATTTATTTGAATATATTATTTTATTAATTTTATTTTTTGTAGAATAAAAAGGTAGAACGAGATAGAGAATGAGAGAAAAAAGAAGGAGAAAGATAAAGAAAAGGGAAAGAAAGAATTTATTAATTTTGGAAGAAAAAATTTTATTTGAATTGTAATAAAAATATATTTCGTGACATATTTTCATTTGTCAAATCAGTAATATAAAATATAAATTATAAGTTATATATAAAGTGGAAAGGGTAGAAAGAAATGGAGAAGGAAAGAGAGGTGGATAAGAAAATGGAAGCAGAAAATTTATTAATTTTAGAGAAAAATATTTCATCTTAATTTTAATTTTAATGAGATATCTTGGTTGTTAAATTAATAATATGATATAGTTATATTTTTATTTTTATTTTAGTTTTAATTATAATTAAAAAAATTATATTATATATTTTGATTGTCAAATTTATAATTAGTCATTAATAATAGTATATAAGAAAAATAAAATAAATAAAAAATGAGAGAAATAAAAAAATAAAATAAAGGATAAACTTCTTTAATTTTTAAAAAAGATATAATTTTGATTAAAATAAAAAATAATATGTGATATATTTTAATTATAAAATTAATGATAAATAATAAATAAATTTATAAAAATAAAAAATAGCATTATCAAAATAGAAGTAAGGATTAAGGAACACTCATTTTTCCATTGTATTTTGCCCACATGCAATGGTCTTAAAATTAATGCGCTTATGACGTTAGATACTTTGACAAAATTATATAAATCCATGATATGAGAATTATATCCTGGAGTGAGCCAACCCACAGTTTGAAGCATAAACTTTATTTACATTTATACAGGAATTTTAAATTAGAAATTGCAACTGTGTAAAAGCACCGAGAATCAGCAAAAATGTGAGATCCAATTTATCATAACACCCCCCTATTCGTTTGAAAAGTTCATTTGATTTTTTGGTTTCATCAAAACATATAATAAATGCTTCAACATATTACATCACCGGGCAATACAATGTTGGTGATAGTTTCGGTACAACCGTTAATTTATACACATCAGTACGATATAAAGGATAAATAAATGGGAAAGTATGAAGAGCTAATGAAATATTTATACAATGTGTACAATAGAGGTTTATGGATTATTAGAGATATAATCATTAGTGTTACATTTTCCTATCAGCTGAAGTTTTTGGGATGAGTGGTATCATGACATGGTATTAAAGCGCTAGATCCGAAATGTCAAGAGTTCAATCCTTGGTGAATCCAAAAATTAAACTAATTTTTCAAGAAGATGTTTATTATTCCTTGTACTCGGATGGTTATTCTAAATAGTATAGGGGATGTTCATTTCATAACTCAATAGCCATTATACACATTGTACAAATAGTCCATTGTCTCCCTAGCGGGATCCTAAATAAATACATATTTATCATGTAGATTATATTTATTTATATCAGCATTTATTTTTATTTAATTTTTAAAAAGTATTATGTTATTAGATATAAAAGATATCTTCATAAATAATTATAAAAAGATAAATATATTTTTATAATTATTTTTAATAATTAAATAATTCTTTTTTTTATAAAAGAATACAATTCTTCAATCAAAATTAAAATTAAAATTAAATCAATCTAATAATTTAAAAAAAGAAAACAAAATCAAAATCAATAAACTAAAAAAATAATTTCAACTAAAAAATAGTTAGACTTTTTTTTTCTTTCATCGTCAAAATTGCTCCAAAAATATTAAACAAACTCTAACCTAAGCAAAAGTTTAGAATCTGTCCTAAGTTCTTCATCCTTATTAGAGTTTGTTTAATATTTTTGGGACAACTTTAACGGTGAGAGAATAAAAAGAGTAAGCTCATATATCTTCAAGTTGAAATTATTTTTTGATTTATTAATTTTGATTTTGTTTTTTTTATTAAAAATTATTAAATTCATTTGATTTTAATTTTAATTGAAGAATGGTATTGTTTTATTGAAATAAAAAAATTATTTAATTATTTAATAAAAATAATTATAAGAATATATTTATTTTTTTATAATTATTTATGAGATTATTTTTTAGATCTAATAACATAATTTTTTAAATAAATAAATAAATAGATGTTGATATAGATATATATGATTTGTATGGCAAATTTTTATTTATTTATCTCTTATATCGTACCGATACATATAAATTAATGGGTGATTGCTCTTATATCTTAAGATTTATGGGAAAATTTATACCCTATATATGTGGACCAATATAATATAGACACGTGGTATTGTTAATTCCAATCAGTTAATAATTAAATAATTTTAAAAATTAAAATTTAATATATTTTAAAAATATATTAAATATTATTTCTATACAAATACCAATACATATGTACCAATAATTATATATGACTAATCATAGTTAAATAATATATTTTATTAAAATTAATATAAAATAAAAAAATTCTTTTTTTCCTTTTCCTCACCCTCCCCTGACCTCTGGCCCTCAGACACTAAAGACCCTCATCTTAGACAAACAATTCACCTTCAAATTTGAACCTTTGTCGACAGCTCTCTCACCACCACTGCTCACCAACACAGCCACATTATTTTTGTTTTTCACTCCTTTATCTATCTTTATCATTGTTCATTGCGTCTTTAGCCTCTGTGACCTGGTTCCACTATCCCTGGGTCTGCTTCCTCTACTAACGCTGTCGCGTCTCGTCACCATCTCTCACATCCCGAGCCTCTGTGATCCCTGTGTGTCCACCTCCTCTGATCCACCAGAGTCGTTGTGTCTCTATCACCGTCTGTCACGTCCGTCCGTGACTCCTGTTCGCATCGCTCGCGTTCGACTCTTCAACAGCGCCATCACGTCTCGTTGTGGCCACTGCATCTGCCATCACTGCTGACAACAGTCTATTTCTCCTTCCTGAACAGGGCATAAAGCCAACTGTGATATTGGATTAGGTTTTCATTCTTCAAAATATTCTCTGAACTTATTTTGGATATTATTTGAGCTTGTTTTACTTGCATCTTTTGTTCAAACCATGAATTATATTTTGTTGACTCTCTCTTGGAAATTACCAAATCAATTATTAGCATTGCATCACATTTAATTTATAGATTAACCTTACTGCTGTTAATTTGATGTGTTCTCAATTACAATAGGTGACTAATGATGATAGAAAATGACTCATCTTCTTTAATTTGATTAATACAATTTTTTAAGCTATATGCCTGTATAGATTGAGATACATAACTCTCTTATTTAGTTTGTATCTTTATATCTAATTTTAATTAAATTAAGGAATATTTTAGATTAATTATTCTTTTACATTTTTATATTTAGTTTCACGTCTTCTGTAACATTAGCATAGCAGATGATTATACCAAATCATTTAAATAGTTATAAGTTTTTTTTCTAAATGTTTAGAAATTTTATAATTAGCTTGCTGGGATAAAATAGTTTATGCGTCTCATGGGGGCTTCAGATCTCATTTATAATGCATATGTATATCTTCTGTTGTATTTGAGTATTTTTGTTATGGGATTTTTGAATCTGACAAATTATAATTGTTTAATTTATGATTTTTTATTTTTTTTTAACTTTTTTTTTGTAAAGTTTGTTAGTATCTTAATTAACTATTTTTATGATTTATTTTTTGAATAGAATTTCATCATAACCATGAACATCGATGACAATTAATTTTTGGAAGAGTCTATCAAATGTGATAAGTTGTGTTTTAGGTATGATAGTAGTTCTAATAAGGAGGAGGAAGATATTATCAACAATGAGGGTAAAGTTAGTGAATTTATAAAGGTGTCAAAGTTGAGAAGAAGTTAAACGAATAAAGCTATGATGACATGTGGGATATTGAGTTTGACACCGTTGATCAATGTTATGATTTCTATAGAAATTATGCTAGAGTGTACGGTTTTGTTGCGAGGCTTGACGAAAAAGAACAAGATGTCAATGGAAACATTAATATGCGACAGATGATTTGTAACAGAGAGGGTACACGAAGAAAAAAGTATTTGGAGATGGAGAATAGAAAAAAGGATCATAAGCCAATCACACGTGTAATGTGTCAAGCAAAGATTAGATTTCACTATTGGTGCACGAATTTGCAATTCGTACAACTAACCAGCAAGTGCACTGGGTCGTCCAAGTAATACCTTACGTGAGTAAGGGTCGATCCCACAGAGATTATTGGTTTGAAGCAAGCTATGTTTATTTTATTATTCTTAGTTAGGATATTAATTAAAATTATCAGTTGGAATTATTAGATTGGAAAAATAAAAGAGAATAAAATCGTTACTTGTTGTGCAGTAATGAGAAATATGTTGGAGTTTTGGAGATGCTTTGTCCTCTGAATTTCTGCAATGTAATATTCAACTCAATTGTTTGTAAAGCACGTCTACGGCAAGCTGTATGTAGGGTGTCACCATTGTCAGTGGCTACCTCCCATCCTCTCAGTGAAAACGGTCCAGGTGCTCTATCACAGCACGGCTAATCAGCTGTTGGTTCTCGATCATGTTGGAATAGGATCCATTGATCCTTTTGCGTTTGTCATCACGCCCAGCAATCGCGAGTTTGAAGCGCATCACAGCCATTCAATCCTTGAATCCTACTCGGAATACCACAGACAAGATTTAGACCTTCCGGATTCTCAAGAGTGGCCGCCATCAATTCTAGCCTATACCGCGGAGATTCTGATTAAGGAATCTAAGAGAAGCTCATTCAGTCTGATGTAGAACGGAGGTGTTTGTCAGTCACATGTTCATGGATTGAGGGAGGTGATGAGTGTCACGGATCATCACCTCCTTCATAATTAAGCGCGAATAAACATCTTAGATCGGACCATACACACGTTTGAGTGAAATAGAAACAATTGCATTAATTCATCGAGACGCTGCAGAGCTCCTCACCCCCAACAATGGAGTTTAGAGACTCATGCCGTCAAAGTGTATAAAATTCAGATCTGAAAATGTCATGAGATACAAAATAAGTCTCTAAAAGTTGTTTAAATAGTAAACTAGAAACCTAGGTTTACAGAAAATGAGTAAACTAAGATAATTGGTGCAGAAATCCACTTCTGGGGCCCACTTGATGTGTGCTGGGGCTGAGACTAAAGCTATCCACGAGCTGAGGCTTTTCTTGGAGTTGAACTCCAAGTTATAACGTGTTTTGGGCGTTCAACTCCGGATCATGACGTGTTTCTGGCGTTTAACTCCAGACAGCAGCATGTACTTGGCGTTCAACGCCAAGTTACGTTGTTTATCTTTGCGCAAAGTATGGACTATTATATATTGCTGGAAAGCCCTGGATGTCTACTTTCCAATGCCGTTGAGAGCGCGCCAATTGGACTCTTGTAGCTCCAGAAAATTTATTTCGAGTGCAGGGAGGTCAGAATCCAACAGCATCAGCAGTCCTTTTTCAGCTTAACTCAGATTTTTTGCTCAGCTCCCTCAATTTTAGTCAGAAAATACCTGAAATCACAGAAAGACACACAAACTCATAGTAAAGTCCAGAAATATGATTTTTGCCTAAAAACTAATAATATTCTACTAAAAACTAATTAAAACATGCTAAAATCTACATGAAATTACCCCCAAAAAGCGTATAAAATATCCGCTCATCACAACACCAAACTTAAACTGTTGCTTGTCCCCAAGCAACTAGATGAATAAAAGAGGATAAAAATAAATCAAGAAGCAATAATATCTCAGAGTTTTAAGTGAAGCTCATGTTCTATTTAGATGAGCGGGGCTAGTAGCTTTTTGCTTCAAAACAGTTTTGGCATCTCACTTTATCCTTTGAAATTCAGAATGATTGGCATCCATAGGAACTCAGAATTCAGATAATATTATTGATTTTCCTAGTTTAGTATGTTGATTCTTGAACACAGCTACTTTTATGAGTCTTGGCCGTGGCCCTAAGCACTTTGTTTTCCAGTATTACCACCGGATACATAAATGCCACAGACACATGACTGGGTGAACCTTTTCAGATTGTGACTCAGCTTTGCTAGAGTCCCCAGTTAGAGGTGTCCAGAGCTCTTGAGCACACTCCTTTGTTTTGGATCACGACTTTAACCACTCAGTCTCAAGCTTTTCACTTGGACCTGCATGCCACAAGCACATGGTTAGGGACAGCTTGATTTAGCCGCTTAGGCCTGGAACTACTTCCTTGGGCCCTCCTATCCACTGATGCTCAAAGCCTTGGATCCTCTTCTTAATCCAGTGATTTCTTGTAAAAAATTTTTTTTTTCACTGCTTTTTCTTGCTTCAAGAATCAAATTCATAATTTTTCAGATCATCAATAGTATTTTTCGTGTTCCTCATTCTTTCAGGAGCCAATATTCATAAAATTCAAGATAAAAATTATGCACTGTTCAAGCATTCATTCAGAGAACAAAAAGTATTGCCACCACATATAGTTAATTATAATTTTTATTATTAAGAACTCGAAAAAATAAATTACTTCTTGATTCTAATTATCTTCTATTTTATTCATGCCTGATGATGATGATAAAAATATATTATAACTTAATCAGAAATAAAATCAGAATAGATATACTAATTACTACTACTACTAATATATACATCTCCTAAGGTAAATTTCTATAATAACACTATCACAGAGTTAAAGCTAAAATTAGAACTCAACAACCTGTGTTTTGAGAAGTAGATGTTCCTCTAATCTGTGGGGTGCTTTTCAAGGATTAATTTCTGGCGCTTCAGCTCCCTTAGATCACGCCCTTGCTCTTCTTGTTCCTTAAGCAGTTTGCAAAGCATGCTACTTTGATTGTTCTGTTCTTCCTTTATTTGGTCCATAGCTTCTTGCAATTTGGAGATAGATGCTTCAATATGTTCCCAATATTCGAATTGAGGAAGTTCTGGGAGGACTTCCTGTGCTCTCCTCTTGATTAGATCATCCTGCAGCTGTTGTCTGTCCATTGATATTCTAGTGATTGGCCTTTCAACTGAGATATACTCTGTTATTCCCATCTTCACTCCGGCATCTCTGCAGAGCATAGAAATTAGGCTTGGATAGGCCAATCTGGCATCCTTGGAATTCCTGTTTGCTATTTTGTATAGTTCACACGAGATCAGTTGATGGACTTCTACTTCTTTTCCCAACATGATGCAGTGAATCATCACTACTCTTTTAATGGTAACTTTAGAACGGTTGCTGGTGGGCAATATGGAACGCCCAATGAAATCCAGCCAGCCTCTGGCTACTGGTTTGAGATCTTCTCTTTTGAGTTGATTTGGAATGCCAGTCGTGCTGGTGGTCCACCTGACTTCAGGGATACATATATCCTCTAGAATCTTGTCCAAGCCTTTATTTACCCTCATCATTCTCCTATTAAAGGAGTCTGGGTCATCTTTCAGTTGAGGAAGCTTAAAGACTTCCCTGATTTTGTCAGGATGGGTATGAACAATCTTTCCTCTGACTAAGGTCCGATGGTCATAGAGAGCAGCTCCAATTATTCTTTGCCTGTCTGTCTGCCATAGATTAGCATAGAACTCCTGAACCATGTTCCTTCCCACTTTCGTTTCAGGATTGGCTAGGATTTCCCAGTTCCTGTTTCGAATTTGCTCTTGGATCTCCGGATATTCATCTTCCTTCAGATCAAATTTGACTTCCGGGATCACTGATCTGTGACTCATTATTTTGTAGTAATGGTCTGAATGTTCTTTTGTTAAGAACTTCCCTTGATTCCAAAGTGGCTTTGGAGTATTCTCTTTCTTGCCTCTTGGGGTGGGTTGTTTTCCTTTAGGAGCCATGATCTTAATGAGTATGTTTTTGTGATCACGGATAAACACACCAAACTTAGAGCTTTGCTTGTCCTCAAGCAAAATAGAAGAAAGGAGAGGGATAGGAGGAGAGCAAGTGTGGAATGGTGATGATGAGAGGGGCGCCGAATTCAATATATAGGGAGGGGGGTGGGAAATTTCGAAAATAAGAAAAAAAATAAGATAGAAGATATGATTTATAAAAGATACATATGATAAGAAAAAGATGTAGTTTAAAAAGAGCAAGATATGACTGATATTTAAAAAGATAAACCTGAATTTTTAATTTTGAAAAAGATTTTAAAAAGATAATTGAGTTTTGAAAACAAACTTTAAAAGAGTTGGATTGGATTGGAAAACAATTTGTCTTTATGGATTAAGATATATTTGATATTTTGAAAAAGGGATTTTAGAAATTAGGGTTCTTAGAAAACTAATTTGATTTGAAGGATGACATTTTGAAACATGTTTATGGAAGAGATCATGGATTGAAATATACAAATTTAGAAAAAATGTAAGGAAAAATGAATTTTACCTCCTCCCCACCATCCTGGCGTTAAACGCCCAAATGCTGCATGTTTTGGGCATTTAACGCCCAAATGCTGCTTCTCCTGGGCGTTCAACGCCCAGCTGTTGCTTCTTTCTGGCGTTGAACGCCAGGAAGTCCTTTGTCACTGGGCATTTTTCTGAATGCCCAGGATGCTAACAATCTAGCGTTAAACGCCCAGAATATGCTTCTTTCTGGCGTTCAACGCCTAGAAGATGCTCCTTTCTGGCGTTTAACGCCGAGATGGCTACCCTTACTGGTGTTGAACGCCCAGTGGGTGCTTCTTTTGGGCGTTCAACGCCCAAAATGTTTCTTACTGGCTTTTTTTCGCCAGTGAACTTCCAAATTCTCCTGTAACTCTGTGAATTCAAGCAATTGCTATTTTACCTTGAAGATACTTGGACACATACATGTAAAAAAAAGGAAATTTATTTAATTAGTAAATAAACTTTGTAAATGGCTGGGTTGCCTCCCAGCAAGCGCTTCTTTATTGTCTTTAGCTGGACTACCACTGAGCTCTAATCAAGTCTCAGTTTCGAGCATTCTTGCTCGAAGTTGCTTTCAAGATAATGTTTAATTCTCTGTCAATTAACAATGAACTTTTTGTTAGAGTCATTATCCTGAAGCTCTACGTATCCATATGGGGATACACTTGTAATTACATATGGACCTCTCCACCGGGATTTTAATTTCCCAGGGAATAATTTGAGCCTAGAATTAAATAGCAGAACCTTCTGCCCCGGCTCAAAGACTCTAGATGACAATTTCTTATCATGCCATCTTTTTGCTTTTTCTTTGTAAATTTTTGCATTCTCGAAAGCATTGAGTCTAAATTCCTCTAGCTCATTTAACTGAAGCAATCGTTTTTCTCCAGCTAACTTGGCATCAAGGTTTAGGAATCTGGTTGCCCAGTAGGCCTTATGTTCCAGTTCTACTGGCAAGTGACATGCCTTTCCATACACAAGCTGGTATGGAGAGGTCCCTATAGGGGTCTTGAATGCTGTTCTGTATGCCCACAGAGCATCATCCAAGCTTCTTGCCCAATCCCTTCTACGGTTAATTACAGTCCGTTCCAGGATTCTTTTGAGTTCTCTATTTGAGACTTCAGCTTGTCCATTAGTCTGTGGATGATATGGAGTGGCCACCCTGTGGCTAACTCCATAACGAACCAAAGCAGAGTAAAGCTGTTTATTGCAGAAATGAGTGCCCCCATCACTGATTAATACTCTAGGGGTACCAAATCTGCTGAAGATGTGTTTCTGGAAGAATTTAACACTGTTTTAGTGTCATTAGTGGGGGTTGCAATAGCTTCCACCCATTTGGATACATAATCCACTGCCACCAGAATATAAGTGTTTGAGTATGATGGTGGGAAAGGTCCCATGAAGTCAATTTCCCATACATCAAACAACTCAATCTCCAAGATCCCTTGTTGAGGCATGGCATAACTGTGAGGCAGATTACCAGATCTTTGGCAACTGTCACAATTAAGTACAAACACTCGGGAATCTTTATAGAGAGTAGGCCAGTAGAAGCCACTTTGGAGGACTCTTGTGGCTGTTCGCTCACTTCCAAAATGTCCTCCATACTGTGATCCATGGCAGTGCCATAGGATCTTCTGCGCTTCTTCCTTAGGCACACATCTACGGATTACTCCGTCTGCACATCTCTTGAAGAGATATGGTTCATCCCAAAGATAGTACTTTGCATCTGTGATCAATTTCTTTGATTGCTGCCTACTGTACTCTTTAGGTATGAACCTCACTGCCTTGTAATTTGCAATGTCTGCAAACCATGGCACTTCCTGGATGGCAAATAGTTGCTCATCCGGAAAGTTTTCAGAGATCTCAGTAAGAGGGAGGGACGCCCCTTTTACTGGTTCTATTCGGGACAGGTGATCTGCTACCTGATTCTCTATCCCTTTTCTGTCTCTTATTTCTATATCAAACTCTTGCAGAAGCAACACCCATCTTATAAGTCTGGGTTTTGAATCCTGCTTTGTGAGTAGATATTTAAGAGCAGCATGATCAGTGTACACGATCACTTTTGATCCTACTAAATAGGATCTGAATTTGTCAATGGCGTAAACCACTGCAAGTAGCTCTTTTTCTGTGGTTGTGTAGTTCTTCTGTGCGTCATTTAGAACACGACTGGCATAGTAAATGACGTGCAAAAGCTTGTCATGCCTTTGTCCCAACACTGCACCAATGGCATGGTCACTGGCATCACACATTAGTTCAAATGGCAATGCCCAGTTTGGTGCAGAGATGATTGGTGCTGAGACCAATTTAGCTTTCAGGGTCTCAAATGCCTGCAGACACTCTTTATCAAAGATAAATGGCGTGTCAGCAGCTAGCAGGTTGCTTAGAGGTTTGGCGATTTTTGAAAAATCCTTTATAAACCTCCTATAGAATCCTGCATGCCCCAGAAAGTTTCTGATTGCCTTAACATTGGCGGGTGGTGGTAATTTTTCAATTACTTCAACTTTAGCTTGATCCACCTCTATTCCCTTGTTCGAGATTTTGTGCCCAAGGACAATTCCTTCAGTCACCATAAAGTGACACTTCTCCCAGTTTAAAATCAGGTTAGTCTCTTGGCATCTCTTTAGAACAGGTGCTAAATGGTTAAGGCAGGAGCTGTAATGAGTCTCCAAACACTGAAAAGTCATCCATGAAGACTTCCAGAAATTTTTCCACCATATCAGAGAAAATTGAGAGCATGCATCTCTGAAAGGTTGCAGGTGTATTGCACAGGCCAAATGGCATCCTTCTGTATGCAAATACTCCAGATGGGCATGTGAATGCCGTTTTCTCCTGATCCTGGGGATCTACTGCAATTTGATTATAACCTGAATATCCATCTAGGAAGCAGTAGTATTCATGACCTGCTAGTCTTTCTAGCATCTGGTCTATGAATGGTAAAGAAAAGTGATCCTTTCTGGTGGCTGTATTAAGCCTTCTGTAATCAATACACATACGCCACCCTGTAACTGTTCTTGTAGGAACCAGTTCATTTTTTTCATTGTGAACCACTTTCATGCCACCTTTCTTAGGGACAACCTGGACAGGGCTTACCCAGGGGCTATCAGAAATAGGATAAATAATCCCAGCCTCTAGTAACTTAGTGACCTCTTTCTGCACCACCTCCTTCATGGCTGGGTTCAACCGCCTTTGTGGTTGAACCACTGGCTTGGCGTCACCCTCTAGTAGGATCTTGTGCATGCATCTGGCTGGGCTAATGCCCTTGAGATCACTGATGGACCACCCAAGAGCTGTCTTGTGTGTCCTTAGCACTTGAATTAGTGCTTCCTCTTCATGTGGCTCTAAGGTAGAGCTTATGATTACAGGAAAGGTATCACCTTCTCCCAGAAATGCATATTTCAGGGATGGTGGTAATGGTTTGAGCTCGGGTTTAGGAGGTTTCTCCTCTTCCTGAGGGATTTTTAGAGGTTCTACTATTCTCTCTGATTCCTCCAGATCAGGCTGAACATCTTTAAAGATGTCTTCTAGCTCTGATTCGAGACTCTCAGCCATATTGACCTCTCTTACTAGGGAGTCAATAATATCAACACTCATGCAGTCATTTGGGGTGTCTGGATGTTGCATGGCTTTAACAACATTCAACTTGAACTCCTCCTCATTGACTCTCAGGGTTACTTCCCCTTTTTGGACGTCAATGAGGGTTCGGCCAGTTGCTAGGAAAGATCTTCCTAGAATGAGAGTTGTGCTCTTGTGCTCCTCCATTTCCAGCACCACAAAGTCAGTAGGAAAGGCGAATGGCCCAACCTTGACAATCATGTCTTCAATCGCGCCTGATGGGTATTTAATGGAGCCATCAGCAAGTTGAAGACATATCCTGGTTGGTTTGATTTCTTCAGTTAAACCAAGCTTTCTGATAGTAGATGCAGGTATTAGGTTGATACTTGCCCCAAGATCACATAAAGCTTGCTTGGTACAAGTACCCTCTAATGTGCATGGTATCATAAAACTCCCAGGATCTTTAAGCTTCTCAGGTAAGCTTTTCAGAATGACTGCACTGCATTCTTCAGTGAGGTAAACTTTTTCAGTTTCCCTCCAATCCTTCTTATGACTTACGATCTCTTTCATGAACTTAGCATAAGAGGGTATTTGCTCAAGTGCTTATGCAAACGGAATCTTTATTTCAAGAGTCCTGAGATAGTCTGCAAAGCGGGCAAATTGCTTATCCTGTTTCGCTTGGCGGAGTTTTTGAGGATAAGGCATTTTGGCTTTGTATTCCTCAACCTTAGTTGCTGCAGGTTTATTACCTACAGAAGTGGGTTGGGAAGCCTTTTTAGAAGGGTTGTTATCAGCACTTGTATGTGACTGATCCCCCACTGGCATTTGAATGCAAGGGGTGGAAGCTGGAGTGGCGTTAGATGCCACCTCCCCATTTGTTACTGGCGTCTGAACGCCAGAACTATGCTCCCTTTGGGCGTTCAACGCCGGATTCATGCTTGTTTCTGGCGTTGAACGCCATGAATGAGCATGGGCTGGGCATTCAGCGCCAGCATTATTCCTCTCTGGGCTCTGATTGTCCTCAGAGGGATTTTGAGTAGCCATTTGTTCATTTCTTGGCTTCCTGCTGCTTTGAAGTGAGGTATTTAATGTTTTCCAACTTCTTAGTTGAACTGCTTGGCATTCTTCTGTTATTTGTTTTGATAGTTATTTTTCTGTCTGCTTTAATTGTACTTTCATATTCCTGTTAGCCATTCTTGTTTCCTGTAATATTTCGTTGAATTCGGCTAGCTGCTGAGTTAGAAAGTCCAATTGCTGATTGAATTCATTAGCCTGATCCACCGAACTGAGTTCAGCAGTTACTGTTTTAGCTTCTTCTTTCATGGAAGATTCACTGCTTAAGTACAGATGCTGATTTCTGGCAACTGTATCAATAAGCTCTTGAGCTTCTACAATTGTTTTTCTCATATGTATAGATCCACCAGCTGAGTGGTCTAGAGAAATCCGAGCTTTTTCTGTAAGCCCATAGTAGAAGATGTCTAATTGCACCCATTCTGAAAACATTTCAGAGGGGCATTTTCTTAGCATCTCTCTGTATCTTTTCCAGGCATCATAAAGGGATTCATTATCTCCTTGTTTGAAGCCTTGGATGCTTAGCCTTAGCTGTGTCATCTGTTTTGGAGGGAAATAGTGATTCAGAAATTTTTCTGACAGCTGTTTCCATGTTTTTATGCTGTTCTTAGGCTGGTTATTTAACCACCTCTTAGCTTGATCTTTTACAGCAAATGAAAACAGTAATAATCTGTAGACATCCTGATCCACTTCTTTATCATGTACTGTGTCAGCAATTTGTAAAAATTGTGCCAGAAACTCTGTAGGTTCTTCATGTGGAAGACCGGAATACTGGCAGTTTTGCTGCACCATGATAATGAGTTGAGGATTCAACTCAAAGCTACTAACTCCAATGGAGGGTATACAGATACTACTCCCATATGAAGCAGTAGTGGGGTTAGCATATGACCCCAAAGTCCTCTTGGACTGTGCATTTTCACTTAATTCCATGATGGAACAAGGGAGATGATATGTATGTTGATATTATTTATTTTATAGAAGTGGAATAAATAAAAACGAAATATATAAAAAAAATTTTGATAATATTTTTGAAAATTTTTTGAAAAATTTTGAAATTAAAATCTGAATTTTATATAAAAAAAATCGAAAATGTAGTTTTAAAATTAGTTAGAAAAGGTATTTTTTTGAATTTTGAATTTTATGATGAAAGAGAAAAACACATAAAAGACATAAGACATAAAATTTTTAGATCTAATGCTCCTTATTTTCGAAAATTTTGGAGGGAAAACACCAAGGAACACCAAACTTAAAAATTTTAAGATTAAGACACAAGAAAAAAAAAACTCAAGAACACCTTGAAGATTCACAAGAACACCAAGAACAAAAGGAAGAACACCAAACTTAAAATTTTTAGAAAACTTTAATAAAATTTTTGAAAATTATGAAAAGATTAACAAGAAAACACCAAACTTAAAGTTTGGCACAAGATTAAATCAAGAAAAATTATTTTTGAAAAAGGATTTAAAAAGAAGGTGCCCAATTGCTAAGAACATAAACCCACGCTATAACCAACTGAGCTAAAAATGTAACGTATTTTAAAGATGTATTATTTTTATGGGTAAAAGTATAATTTTTGAAAGTTAATGTTTTGAAAAAGCACAAGAAAAACAAGAAAAGACACAAAACAAGAAAAACTCAAGATCAAATAAGAAAAATAAACAAGAACAACTTGAAGATCAATGAAGAACAAAGAGTACAAGTTCGAAAATTTAAAGAAAAATATAAAAGATGTAATTGACACCAAACTTAGAACAAGACACTAGACTCACGAAATATTAACAATTAATAAAGAAAAATAATATATATATATATATATATATTTTTTTTTTTGAAAAGAAACTATCCTATCAGAATTTAATGACTCTATAACAATAAAAATAAATTATTCCTAATCTAAGAAATAGAATAAACCTTTAGTTGTTCAAACTCGAATAATCCCCGGCAACGGCGCCAAAAACTTGGTGCACGAATTTGCAATTCGTACAACTAACCAGCAAGTGCACTGGGTCGTCCAAGTAATACCTTACGTGAGTAAGGGTCGATCCCACGGAGATTATTGGTTTGAAGCAAGCTATGTTTATTTTATTATTCTTAGTCAGGATATTAATTAAAATTATCAGTTGGAATTATTAGATTGGAAAAATAAAAGAGAATAAAATCGTTACTTATTGTGCAGTAATGAGAAATATGTTGGAGTTTTGGAGATGCTTTGTCCTCTGAATTTCTGCAATGTAATATTCAACTCAATTGTTTGTAAAGCACGTCTACGGCAAGCTGTATGTAGGGTGTCACCATTATCAGTTGCTACCTCCCATCCTCTCAGTGAAAACGGTCCAGGTGCTCTGTCACAGCACGGCTAATCAGCTGTTGGTTCTCGATCATGTTGGAATAGGATCCATTGATCCTTTTGCATTTGTCATCACGCCCAGCAATCGCGAGTTTGAAGCGCATCACAGCCATTCAATCCTTGAATCCTACTCGGAATACCACAGACAAGATTTAGACCATCCGGATTCTCAAGAGTGGCCGCCATCAATTCTAGCCTATACCGCGGAGATTCTGATTAAGGAATCTAAGAGAAGCTCATTCAGTCTGATGTAGAACGGAGGTGTTTGTCAGGCACATGTTCATGGATTGAGGGAGGTGATGAGTGTCATGGATCATCACCTCCTTCATAATTAAGCGCGAATAAACATCTTAGATTGGACCATACACACGTTTGAGTGAAATAGAAACAATTGCATTAATTCATCGAGACGCTGCAAAGCTCCTCACCCCCAACAATGGAGTTTAGAGACTCATGCCGTCAAAGTGTATAAAATTCAGATCTGAAAATGTCATGAGATACAAAATAAGTCTCTAAAAGTTGTTTAAATAGTAAACTAGAAACCTAGGTTTACAGAAAATGAGTAAACTAAGATAATTGGTGCAGAAATCCACTTCTGGGGCCCACTTGGTGTGAGCTGGGGCTGAGACTAAAGCTATTCACGAGCTGAGGCTTTTCTTGGAGTTGAAGTCCAAGTTATAACGTGTTTTGGGCGTTCAACTCCGGATCATGACGTGTTTCTGGCGTTTAACTCCAGACAGCAGCATGTACTTGGCGTTCAATGCCAGGTTACGTCGTTTATCTTAGCGCAAAGTATGGACTATTATATATTGTTGGAAAGACCTGGATGTCTACTTTCCAACGCCGTTGAGAGCGCGCCAATTGGACTTTTGTAGCTCTAGAAAATCCATTTCGAGTGCAGGGAGGTCAGAATCCAACAGCATCAGTAGTCCTTTTTCAGCTTAATTCAGATTTTTTGCTCAGCTCCCTCAATTTCAGTCAGAAAATACCTAAAATCACATAAAGACACACAAACTCATAGTAAAGTCCAGAAATATGATTTTTGCCTAAAAACTAATAATATTCTACTAAAAACTAATTAAAACATGCTAAAATCTACATGAAATTACCCCCAAAAGCGTATAAAATATCCGCTCATCAACTATTACTTGATTTTACAAAAGTAGCGAATCACCAAATTTGAAGAGACTCACAACCATGACCTCATCCCATCGAAGTATATCTAGTTTGTTTTGGCATATCGAACAAAGACCGACGCTGATAAAGCAAAAACTGATAGTTTGCACTTTTATGGTGTTAGAACTTGTCATATAATGGGGTTCATGGTGGTGCAAAAAGGAGGTCCAAACAGGATAGGATTCATAAATAAAAAGGCCCATACAATCATTTTGCAAAGATAAAAGATGGTGATGCACATGCAGCATTGAGTTACCTAATTTCAAACGTAGATGAGGACTCACTATTGCAAGGAAAGTTTATTTTAAAAGATGCTAAGCTAAATAATTTAGTGTGGGCTGACGGGTCTAGCATCACTAATTACTAATGTTTTATTGATGTGTTGGCTTTCGACACAACATACTAAAAAAAACAAGTATAATAGGGCATTGGTTATCTTCTCAGGAATAAATCATCATGGACAAACATGTATTTTTGGTTGTGGTTTATTATTCGATAAGAAGCGTGAAACCTATGTTTTGGTGTTGAAGATGTTCATGGAGATAATGAGTAATAAACAACCTATAGCCATGGTAACAGATGGAGATCTTGCAATGAAGGAGGTAATAAAAGAAGTTCTTTCAAATGCTGCACATTGTCTTTGTGCATGAAATCTATATCGCAATACCTGTGAAGCTATAAAGAATTTAAAATTCTTAGATGGATTAAAGCACCTAATGTATGAAAAAAATTTTCTAAAGAGTTTGAGAGAATGAATGATTGCAAAAGACATAAAGAACACACAAAAAAATTTTTTAGCCTTATATGATGACATGTTTATTGTTTCATAAGTGGAATTATCTGAATTAATTTATTTGTTTAGATTATTGAAATTGTTTTATCAATTATTACGGTGAAATTGTTTTTTTTTTTGTCAAAATTCTTTGCCAGTTCAAATAATAAAGAATTAATTAAATAATAAAGTGATTGTTCACCACAAATTGATCTCTAAGATTGACAATGAGGCAATTAGTTGAATGAATTGACAATAAATGCATATCTCATAATTGTAATAAGGGCAAGTTACTCATTTAAATTTTTTAAAAACCATAATGATCATAATACAATTTTTGAACATTATAAACGCAAATATTTTTACAGTACTATAGAAACCACGAGAGTGTATGGTGGTTTTGGCAATTCACATAAACCGCTACATTACGTTCGAACGCATGTCAAGAGAAACTGCTACACCTTGAAGCGATTTTTGAAGGAATGCAATAATGAAAAAACCGCGGTACCCCTATAGCAATTTCTTCACAAATGGCTAGCCTAGGAAATCGTGTGGGCCTATAACGGTTTCTTCATATAAAAAATGCCTATAAATACCAAGCAAGAGGCAATGGTGTAGTAGTAGATTGTCATTTTCACAAATTAACAAATGAATATTGAAGAGAGTTTTTTAGTTCTAGTGCGTTGTTCTGAAAAATTTAAAAAAAGTGAAAGACATGGCGTTAAGTTTACTGATAGAGAACCAGTGAGTGTTTTTGTTCGATCATCAAATACGCTGTCAAAGCTAAAAATGAGTATATTGCAAAAGGTGGGGGTGTGTGGGACAAAATGGGTGAAGAATTTGTTTTACAAGATTTCTATTGCGGTTGTGTCAACTGGTGTGAAGTATGAAACGTTTGTGATAAGGTCGGACGAAGATATGTAGGTTTTGTTTCATTGTCGGTGAAGTTTTTTGGAAGTGTGAATATACGAGCTGTAAGTGCCCATCTCATCAAGCCTCGCCACAAATAGTAACCACTGAATATGTACCCGACTTGCACTCATTTCTCCAACAACTAAGTGGATCACATGCGTATATGCGTACAGTATCCTCACTAGCATCCGCTGGTAGCATCTTAAACCTCTCATGGAACCATGTGAAGTGGACTGTGAACTTCTTGACTTTATCTGGCGGTGACAACTCGCCGAATAACTCCTGAACCCACACCCAAGCCGGTCTACCATCCTCCATAAACTGGTTGAAGTCTTTGAGGCACCCAGATATAGTTTTCATATCGACGGGAAACCCCGGCTGATTTGCCACATCCTGCAGCGTGATGGTTCACTCTCCGAACGGCATATGAAAGGTGTGCGTTTTAGGACGCCACATCTCAATGAATGCGCTGACCAGGGGCTCTCCAACCAGAACCAACGTGTGTTCAGCTTAGCCAAGTAGTACAAACCAGCCCTCTCCAAATAAAGTATGATCCTATCATGCAAAGGCATATTCTGTTGCCTTCGAAGGCTATAAATCCACCTACTTGGCTGTATGATGTGAGAACAATAACCACACCCAAATTCAATTCTAATACTTACAAGTCTAAACCATATTTTATAATCTGATACAAAAACTATGAGTGTCTTATCTATCCAATCTTAACTAAAATTTTAGATAGAGTTCTCTTAGCATTATTTTTAAAACTAATCTTATTAAAATAGAGAAATAATACGTATGAACTTTTACATAAAAATTTGAAACAAATCTTAATGTGCTTTAAACCAAGTAAAAAATCTCCAACTTTTAAATTTATAAGTCCTAAATTTTAAAATTTAAAGTTTAAGATTTAAATATTAAATTTCAAATAATAAACTACGAACTTTAAATTCTATATCTAAAATTTAAGTCTTAAATTTTAAATTTTAATTTTCAAATACTATATTTAAAATTTTAACCTACAAACGTTAAACTCTATATTTAAAATTTGAATCCTAAATCTCAAATACTACAGGACAAACCTTCTATATTTAAAATTTTAAATCCTTAATTTTAAATTTTAAATCTTAAATTTCAAATACTAAGCTACAAACCTTAAATTCTGTATTCTAATTCCTGCATTCTAAATACTACATTTTATGTTATAAACTTTAATACTTAAAAGAAAATAAACTTACCTCTTCATTGATGCCGCCGGCAACGTGAATAACGCCGTTGAGTTGGTACAAGCTGCCTTCATCCGCCATGGTCTCGCTTGAAAATGGCGCCTCTAGAAATCTCAAGTGGTCAAATTCTCTCCAAATCTTTTCCTCCTTCTCTCAATTCACAACTCTCTCTCTCTCTCAACAAACTTCTCACTCTAAAACTTTTAGTTTCAATTGAAATGAAGAATCTGCCATTGGGTCCGGCAAATTTTTAGGCACATGTAAACCGCTGTAGGGGTATCAGAATTTGTGCAATGTGCCATTTGTGAAGAAATCGCTATAAGGATACCGTGGTTTCTTCATTGTTGCATTTCTTCAAAAAACTGCTATAGGGTGTAGCGGTTTCTCTTAACACGCATTCCAACATAAATCGTTACACTTTTTGTAATGGTTTACGTACATTTCTGAAATCACTGTACCTTCCTACAGTATTTATAATAATATAAAAATTGTATTTGCGTCTACAATGTTCAAAAATTATATTCTAGTAATTATGATTTTCAAACAATTTAAATGAATAATTTGTCCTTGTAATGACAACTTAATTGTAACGTATTAGTAAGTTAATAAGGTATTTTTTTAAAAAAACAATAAATTATTTATTTTTAATCATTGTCATAATTATTATTATATATAAGATTATTTAATATTTATTATTATTCATATATCAAGTAGTAATATATTGATAATTTAGTAAGATATCTTTTAAAAAAATAAAAGAAATTATTTACTTATTATCATTGATCATCATTATTCTTATATATAAGATTATTTAATATTTATTTTTCTAGTCATATATCAAGTTGTAACGTATTAGTAATTTAATAGGACATCTTTAAAAAAAGATAAAATAAATTATTTACTTATAAGATGCTTATTAATTATTAAATATTACTATAAATGCCAAATTCCTAATTATGAACTTATAAATCCTAACCTTAGAGACAAATTCCTACATCTTAAACTCCAAACTCTTTATCTTAAATACTAACTCCCAACTATAGTTATCAAACTCGAATCGATCTGGTCAGTTTGATCGAAAATTCGGTCACCTAGTTATTTAGCCGGATCGAGTCACTTGCTGAACTGTTTAAACAGTGAACCCGGTAAAAATCGGTTCGATTCGGCCGGTTTTATAAAAACCAATGATTCAGATCGGTTCATATAACCCAAACTAGGTTATGTTTTTTTCTTAAAAAAGAAAAGTGTCGTTTTCTCCCTCACTTATACCCCCTGGCCGGTGCCCTAACCCAGAACCAGAACCCATCTGACCTCTCTCTTTCGTCACCACTTTTGCAAGCTCGTCGCTGCCTCAAGCTCGTGTCGTTGCCTCAAGCTCGTTGCAAGCTCTATCGCGCTCTGTCATAGTTCGTAAGCTCATCTTCCTGCTTCGTCCATCAACGCTTCCTCCACTGAGAATCGGGGTTTAGGGTTTTAGCTTCGGCCCAGGTCTTCCATCAACGCTTGCTTTCTCTCTCAGTCCACGTGAGCTTCAGCTTCAGCCTTATTATTCCTCTTTCAATTTTATTGTTGTAAATTATTAGTACATCTTGAATTTGTTGGTGAAAGTTGAGTTTGTAGCTGAAATTATGATTTAGCTAATGTTAATTTGCTGTAAATCATATTTGGAGAATTGAAGTTTTTTGTTGCTTCTTGAAAGTTGTCATAGTTTAAGTTTTTATTGCTTCTTAAAAGTTATCATAGTTATCATTGCTGAATTTGTTGCTAGAACTCTAGAAGTAGAATTTTTTTTTAGTTGTTAGTTGAATTTGATGCTGAACATATCATAAATGTGGTTATTACTGGAAGTAGATTTTGTTGCTGGATAACTGAGTTGAGTTGAATTTGTTACCAAACCTTGTTGTTGTGTTGCTTAAAAAATGCTAAATGTTTTGTTGTTGTATCTTAAGGAATAAGAGATAAGAGAGTTGGTCAGTAACAAAATCAGTTTGGTACAGTTAGTTAAAGTTTGTTATTCTGATATCTGATCTTTCTCTTTTTTTCAACTCTGTTATAAATAAGCTCTTCATCCCTCTAAGAGGTGTGTAGAATTGATTCATTGATGGAAGAATAAGTTAAAGTTAATTCAATTCACTAGTTTTTTGAAGCTCTCTCTTCAAACTCTTCTTTCTCTGTTTTTGATGTTAGCAGTGTTTCTTATGGAAGATATAGATGCAAATCAAAATAAGAAAAATATTTATTAAGCTCTAAATTTGTCCTATGAAGATATAGATGTCAATTTTAAGATCATTTGGACTTGATTTATCGATTGTGTTATCTTTTGCTTGCTCTTGTTTATTTAAATGGAGAAAGTATTTTGTACTAAAAACTAGTTTATTATCTCTTTTGCATCATTATTTATGTCTAAAAATTAATAAATGATTGTTATTATTATGTTTGTAAAGACTTGTATTTTAAGTTTTAATACATAATTTTAATTTTATTTATATAATTTTATATTTTTTTTAAATTATGACTGGGTCAATCGGGTGAATCAGTGACCCACCAGTTAAACCAGTGACCCAGAGACCCAGTCATATAACCGAATTGATTGCCAATTCGATTATGATAACTATGCTCTCAACTTATAAAACAAAAATAAAAAAAAGTAAAATCCTAAAATTGAAAACTCTAAACTCCTAAATCATAAGCTATACCTTAAACCCTGAAATCTAAACCCGAAACCCTAATCGAGTATTTGAATAAATGGTTTATAATTTAGGATTAGGATTTAGGAATTATAACTTAGAATTTATAGTTATTAATTTTTAAAATTAATATAAATTAGTTTATGATTTATGAGTATAAGATTTAACATTCAAAATTTATGTTTAAATTTAAATTACATCTAATAACATATTAGTAACTATTAAATATTACTATAAAAACCACCAAACCTTTGCACATAATTCGCAACCACTAAATCCTAAACCATTATAATTACTAAATATTATTATATGCTTAAATTTAAATTATATCAACTAATAAATTTGAATTACATGAACTTAAAACCCAAATCCTAATTATTAAATTTTAAATTATAAATCTTAATGTCAAACTCCTAAACTTTAAACTCTAATATTTAAAGTCTAAATCCTAAACCATAAATTTTATACCTTAAACCCTAACCTCTAAAACATAAACCATAAACCCTTCATAAATCTTTATGTCAAACTCTTAAACTTTAAACTCTTAACTCTAAAGTCTAAACCCTAAACTATAAATCCTATACCCTAAACTCTAACCTCTAAAACATAAATTGTAAACCCAATTTGAATTACATTAACTGGTAAATTTGAATTACATGAACTTAAAATCCAAGCTCTAATTATTAAATTATAGCCAATGAATTATAACTTAAATGGCATAGTCTCTCCATACTCATCTAAGAGGTTGCGGGTTCAAGTCTTTCTATCTTCAATAAAAAAAATTATTAAATTATAAATTAAACTCTAATATCTAAAGTCTAAATCCTAAATCATAAATCTTATACGCTAAATCCTAACCTCTAAAACATAAGCGTAAACCCTTCATAAACCTTAATGTCAAACTCGTAAACCTTAAATTTTAAACTTTAAACTCTAAACTCTAAATTCTAAATCATAAATTCTATACTCTAACCTCTAAAATATAAACCGTAAATTCTTTAAATCGAGTTTAAGTAGCAATAATAAACAACGTCTCTTAAGTAAATAATTTATGTTAAATAGTCTTATATATAATTTTAATCTTTTTTATTAACCTTAAAATATTACATTTGAGAATATTTAAAAATTTATTTAATCCTTTCAAAAAAATTAAATAGTAATAAACCACGTATCTTAAGTAAATGATTTATATTAAACAATCTTATATGTAATTTTAATCATTTTTATTAATATTAAAATATTATATTTCAGAACATAGATCATATATTTTTTATATAAAGTAAAAATTTATTAATGTAAGATTATGTAATTTACATTTCAAAATGTTTCAATAAACCATATATTTCTTATCTTATAGTTTTATGGTACTAGAACATATCCCTTTTTGTCAACCATTAAAATAATTTTTACACTAATTATTCATATTCTAGGTCGAGCTACGCGATTCGGGTCGGATGAAGACAAAAATGACCGACCTCTTATAAGGAATGGTCGATACCAACCTCTTCCCAAAGAGCTCGGCCAAATTGCTATAAGAGCCCAAGTAGACCCAAAGTAGAAGATCGCAGCGCATCTAAAGGCGGCAAGCTAAAAGACAAGGGGACTTACCCACAAAAGATATAATAAGATAACTAACTTATCTCAAGGGAGGTCACTCCACACTACTATAAATACACTGGAGCACCCAGGTATAACACACACTCTGATTCTACACAAAAACCTGCCTAAAGCAAGCGCTAACTTAAGCATCAGAGTCTCTTGCAGGTAGCACCACCCTCCGGTGACGAAGGATCAGCAGCACCGCCAGATCCAGCAAGTCAGACACGACAGCTTCAGCCACAGCAGTAGATCTCATCCGAGATCAACCTTCAGTTTCAGGTAACCCTTGGAACATTGGAGCTATTGCCGGGAACCTGGAAGTCATCCCATCATCATGGCGGACAACCATGACAATGATCACAACTCTGGTTTGGTGGACAGAATGCCAAAAAAAACACAGATATTACCTCCAAAGACGCATCTCAAAATGGGGAGGATAAGTGGTGCACGAAAATTACAACCACACTTTGTAATTCCGCACAACTAACCAGCAAGTGCATTGGGTCGTCCAAGTAATACCTTACGTGAGTAATGGTTGATCCCACGGAGATTGCTGACTTGAAGCAAGCTATGGTTATTGATGAGCGGATAATTTATACGCTTTTTGGCATTGTTTTTAGGTAATTTTTAGTAAGTTCAAGCTACTTTTAGGGATGTTTTCATTAGTTTTTATGTTAAATTCACATTTCTGGACTTTACTATGAGTTTGTGTGTTTTTCTGTGATTTCAGGTAAATTCTGACTGAAATTGAGGGATTTGAGCAAAACTCTGAAAAAGGCTGACAAAAGGACTGCTGATGCTGTTGGATTCTGACCTCCCTGCACTCGAAATGGATTTTCTGGAGCTACAGAACTCCAATTGGCGCGCTCTCAACGGCGTTGGAAAGTAGACATCCAGGGCTTTCCAGAAATATATAATAGTCCATGCTTTATTCGAAGAATGACGACGTAACTTGGCGTTAAACGCCAAGTTCATGCTGCTGTCTGGAGTAAAACGCCAGAAAAACGTCATGATCCGGAGTTGAACGCCCAAAACACGTCATAACTCAAAGTTCAACGCCAAGAAATGCCTTAGCTCGTGGATTGATCAAGCTCAGCCCAAACACACACCAAGTGGGCCCCGGAAGTGAATTTATGCATCAATTACTTACTCATGTAAACCCTAGGAGCTAGTCTAGTATATATAGGACATTTATCTATTGTATTAGACATCTTTGGTCTCAGTTTTGTTTTATTCTTCATCTGAGGAGATCATTGATCACGTTTTGGGGGCTGGCCATTCGGCCATGCCTGAACCCTTTGCTTATGTATTTTCAACAGTGGAGTTTCTGCACACCATAGATTAAGGGTGTGGAGCTCTGCTGTACCTCAAAGATTAATGAAGTTCTACTTTCTTTTATTCAATTCCTCTTTTATTCTTATTCCAAGATATTCATTCGCACCCAAGAACATGATGAAGATGATGAGTTAGATAACCCTCATCATCATTCTCACTGATGAACGCGCGTGATTGACAACCACTTCCGTTCTACATGCAACACAAGCTTGAATGTGTATCTCTTAGATTCCCCAACAGAATCTTCGTGGTATAAGCTAGATGGATGGCGGCATTTATGAGGATCCGGAAAGTCCAACCTTGTCTGTGGTGTTCCGAGTAGGATCCTGGGAATCCGGAAAGTTTACCTTGTCTGTGGTGTCCGAGTAGGATTCCGGTAATGAATGACTGTGACGTGCTTCAAACCTGTAACCTGCTGGGCGTAGTGACAACGCAAAAGAATCAATGGATTCTATTCCGGTAGGGGAGGGAACCAACCGGTAATTGGCCGTACTGTGACAGAGTGCGTGAGCATTAGCTTTCACTGCGAGGATGGGATGTAGCTATCAACCATGGGTGATGCCTCCAGACTGGTTAGCTGTGCGAGTGACAGCCGCATAGGATATTTCCCCGAGAGGATGAAAGTAGCCACAGTTGATGGTGAACCCCTATACAAAGCTTGCCATGGAAAGGAGTAAGAAGGATTGAGTAGAAGCAGTGGGAGAGCAGGCGTCCGAGAGCTCTACAGCATCTCCATTCCGCTTATCTGAAATTCCTACCAATGAATCTACATAAGTATTCTATCCTTTTTATTATTCCTTTTTATTTATTATTTAATCCAATAAAATATCATGTTTAAATTCGCCTGACTGAGATCTACAAGGTGACCATAGCTTGCTTCATATCAACAATCTCTGTGGATTCGACCCTTACTCACGTAAGGTTATTACTTGGACGACCCAGTACACTTGCTGGTTAGTTGAACGAAGTTGTGAAGAAAATAAACAGTGCCCTAAGGGTATATGCCAAAGCTCAAAAGATAGAATAAAATTTATACAACTTAAGAATGTTGAATCACAATTTCGTCCACCAAGTTTTTGGCGCCGTTGCCGGGGATTGTTCGAGTATGGACAACTGACGGTTCATCTTGTTGCTCAGATTAGGTAATTTTCTTTTCAAAATCTTTTTCAAAATTTTTCTTTTTATTTTTCGTTTTTCAAAACTTAATTTTCGAAAATAATTAATAAAAAATACAAAAAAATTAGAAAATCATAAAAATCAAAAATATTTTGTGTTTCTTGTTTGAGTCTTGAGTCAATTTTTAAGTTTGGTGTCAATTGCATGCTTTAAAAATTTTCTGCATTTTTTCGAAAATCCCATGCATTCATAGTGTTCTTCATGATCTTCAAGTTGTTTTTGATAAGTCTTCTTGTTTGATCTTGATGATTTCTTGTTTTGTGTTGTTTGTTGTTTTTCATGTGCATTTTTGCATTCATATTTTCCATGCATTAAAGATTTCTAAGTTTGGTGTCTTGCATGTCTTCTTTGCATTAAAAAATTTTTCAAAATTATGTTCTTGATGTTCATCATGATCTTCAAAGTGTTCTTGGTGTTCATCTTGACATTCATAGTGTTCTTGCATGCATCCTGAGTCTTGATCCAAAATTTTCATGTTTTGGGTCATTTTTGTGTTTTTCTTTAAAAATTAAAAAAAAAACAAAAGTATCTTTTCCTTATTTTCCTCCAAAATTTCGAAATTTTGGGATTGACTTGGTCAAAAATTTTCAAAATTAGTTGTTTCTTACAAGTCAAGTCAAAATTTCAATTTTAAAAATCTTATCTTTTCAAAAATCTTTTTCAAAATCATATCTTTTTCAATTTTTTTTTATTATTTTCGAAAATTTTAAAAATCTTTTTCAAAATATTTTCAAAATCTTTTTCTTATCTTTATATGTAATTTTCGAAAATTAGCTAACAATTAATGTGATTGGTTCAAAAATTTGAAGTTTGTTACTTTCTTGTTAAGAAAGGTTCAATCTTTAAGTTCTAGAATCTTATCTTGTAGTTTCTTGTTAGTTAAGTTATTTTAAAGACTAAATCTTTTTCAAAATATCTTTTTCTTAAAACTTTTATCTTATCTCTTTATCTTATTCTTTTTAAAATTTTATATTTTTCAAAATTTGATTTTAAAATATCTTATCTAACTTACTATCTTCTTATCTTTTTCAATTTTGATTTCAAATCTTTTTCAATCAACTAACTAACTTGTTGTTTGTTTCTTATCTTTTTCAAAACTACCTAACTACTTTTCCCTCCTCTATTTTCGAAAATATCTCTTCCCTTTTTCAAAAATTCTTTTTAATTAATTAATTGTTTTAAATTTTAATTTTAATTTTATTTTATCTCTAATTTTCGAAAATCACTAACTCCTTTTCAAAAATTATTTTCGAATTCTCTCTTCTCTTTTCTTCTTCTATTTAATTATTTAATTACTAACACTTCTCCTCACCTCTCTTCATCCAAAATCCGAATCCATTCTTCATTCTTCTACCCCTTTCTTTTTCTACTAACATAAAGGAATCTCTATACTGTGACATAGAGGATTCCTTTTTCTTTTCTTGTTCTCTTCTCTTTCATATGAGCAGGAACAGGGATAAAGGCACTCTTGTTGAAATTGATCCAGAACCTGAAAGGACTCTGAAGAGAAAATTAAAAGAAGCTAAATTACAACAATCCAGAAGAGACATTCTTGAAAATTTTGAACACGAGAAAGAGATGGCAGCCAAAAATAATAATAATAATGCAAGGAGAATGCTTGGAGACTTCACAAAGCCAACGTCCAAGTTTGATGGAAGAAGCATCTCCATTCCTGCCATTGGAGCCAATGATTTCGAGCTTAAGCCTCAACTAGTTGCTTTAATGCAACAAAACTGCAAGTTTTATGGACTTCCATCTGAAGACCCTTACCAGTTTTTAACTGAGTTCTTGCAGATCTGTGACACTGTAAAGACAAATGGAGTTAATCCTGAAGTCTACAGACTCTTGCTTTTCCCTTTTGCTGTAAGAGACAGAGCTAGAGTATGGTTGGATTCACAACCCAAGGATAGCCTGGACTCATGGGATAAGCTTGTCACTGCATTCTTAGATAAGTTCTTTCCTCCTCAAAAGCTGAGCAAGCTGAGAGTGGATGTTCAAACCTTCAAACAAAAAGATGGTGAATCCCTCTATGAAGCTTGGGAAAGATACAAGCAGCTGACCAAGAGATGTCCATCTGACATGTTTTCAGAATGGACCATATTAGATATATTCTATTATGGTCTCTCTGAATTTTCGAAAATGTCATTGGACCATTCTGCAGGTGGATCTATTCACCTGAAGAAAATGCCTGAAGAGGCTCAAGAACTCATTGACATGGTTGCAAACAACCAGTTTATGTACACCTCTGAGAGGAATTCCGTGAATAATGGGGTACCTCAGAAGAAAGGAGTTCTTGAAATTGATGCTCTGAATGCCATATTGGCTCAGAACAAAGTGTTGACTCAACAGATCAACATGATCTCTCAAAATCTGAATGGATTGCAACATGCATCCAACAGTACTAGAGAGGCAGCTTCTGAAGAAGCTTATGATCCTGAGAACCCTGCCATGGCAGAGGTTAATTACATGGGTGAACCTTATGGAAACACCTATAACTCATCATGGAGAAATCATCCTAATTTCTCCTGGAAGGATCAACAAAAACCTCAACAAGGTTTTAACAATGGTGGACGCAACAGGCTGAATAATAGTAAGCCATATCCATCATCTTCTCAGCAACAGACAGAGAACTCTGAACAAAATACTGCTAATTTAGCCAATATAGTCTCTGATCTGTCAAAAGCCACTTTCAGTTTCATGAATGAAACAAGATCCTCCATTAGAAATTTGGAGGCACAAGTGGGCCAGCTGAGTAAGAAAGTCATTGACACTCCTCCCAGTACTCTCCCAAGTAATACAGAAGAAAATCCAAAAGGATAGTGCAAGGCCATTGATTTAATCAAAGTGGCCGAATGCACCAAGGAGGAGGAGGACGAAAATCCCAGTGAGGAAGACCTCCTGGGACGTTCCTCAAGCAAAAAGGAGTTTCCTATTAAGGGTCCTGAGGAATCTGAGGCTCATCTAGAGGCCATAGAGATTCTTTTAATTCTCCTTCTGCCATTCATGAGCTCTGAAGAATATTCATCCTCTGAAGAGAATGAAGATGTGACTGGAGAGCAAGTTGCTCAGTACTTAGGAGCTATCATGAAGCTGAATGCCAAGCTGTTTGGTAATGAGACTTGGGAAAGTGAACCTCCCTTGCTCATTAGTGAACTAGATACTTGGATTCAGAGAACTCTACCTCAAAAGAAACAGGATCCTGGCAAATTCTTAATACCTTGCACCATTGGCACCATGAGCTTTGAAAAAGCTCTATGTGATCTTGGGTCAGGGATAAATCTTATGCCACTCTCTGTAATGGAGAAGCTGGGAATCATTGAGGTATAACCTGCCTTGTTCTCATTGCAATTGGCAGATAAGTCCATAAGACAAGCTTATGGAATAGTAGAGGACGTGCTAGTAAGGGTTGAAGGCCTTTACATCCCTACTGATTTCATAATCCTAGACACTAGGAAGGAAGATGATGAATGCATCATCCTAGGAAGATCTTTCCTAGCCACAGCAGGAGCTGTGATAGATGTCAACAGAGGTGAGTTAGTCCTTCAATTGAATGGGGATTACCTTGTGTTTCAGGCACATGGCCATCCCTCTGTGACAAAAGAGAGTAAGCATGAAGAGCTCCTCTCAGTTCAGAGTCAAGAAGAGCCCACACAGTCAAACTCTAAGTTTGGTGTTGTGAAGCCACAACCAAACTCTAAGTTTGGTGTTCAAACCCCATATCCAAACTCTAAGTTTGGTGTTGGGAATACCACACTTAAGTTGACCTGATCATCTTGTGGCTCCATGAGAGCCACTGTCAAGCTATTGACATTAAAGAAGCGCTTGTTGGGAGGCAACCCAATTTTATTTATCTAATTTTATTTTATTTTGTTTTGGTGTTATTTTTGTGTTGAATTAGGTACATGATCATGAGGAGTCACGAAAAAAATCAAAAAAATTAAAAACAGAGTCAAAAACAGAAGAAAAAAATTTTCACCCTGGAGGACGCACGGGCCGGCGTTCAACGCCCAGAAAATGCATCTGGCTGGCGTTCAACGCCAGAACAGAGCATCTTTCTGGCGCTGAACGCCCAAAACAAGCTACATCCTGGCGTTTAACACCAGGATGCGCACACAGAGGACAATCTGGCGCTGAACGCCAGAAACAAGCTTGAAACTGGCGTTCAACGCCAGAAACAAGCATCACATGGGCGTTTAACGCCCAGAACATGCACAAATGGGCGTTTAAACGCCAGGATGATGCATGAAGGCATGTTACATGCCTATATGGTGAAGGAATGGTATTTGTTTTCACCTTAGGATCTGTGGACCCCACAGGATCCTCACCTCAGGATCTGTGGACCCCACAGGATCCCCACCTAACATATTCACACCTTACCTTCTAATCCTAGTTTTTGTGATGTGATTCCCCATGTCACAATTCCCAACATCTTCTTCATCAATCACCTCAATCCCTCTTCCCAATTACCCCATTCACCATTCACATCAACCTCCTCTTCCCCATAAACCCCACCTACCTCCATCAAATTCAAATTCAATTCCCACCCATTCCCACCCTAAATGGCCGAACTCCCTCCCTCTCCTCTCCCTATAAATACCCTTCTTTTCTTTTACATTTTCACACAACACAAACCCACATTCTCCCACATAGCCGAACCCCCTCTTCTCTCTCTCTACCATATTTTCTTCTTCTTCTTCTACTCTTCTTTTCTTTTTTGCTCGAGGACGAGCAAAATTTAAGTTTGGTGTGGTAAAAAGTTTAAGCTTTTTGTTTTTTATTCACCATCAATGGCACCCAAGACCGGAGTTTCCTCAAGAAAAGGAAAAGGGAAGGCAAAAGCTTCCACATCCGAGTCATGGGAGAAGGAGAGATTCATCTCCAAAAGCCATCAAGACCACTTCTATGATGTTGTGGTAAAGAAGAAGGTGATCCCTGAGGTCCCTTTCAAGCTCAAAAAGAATGAGTATCCGGAAATCCGACATGAAATTCAAAGAAGAGGGTGGGAAGTCCTAACCAACCCCATTCAACAAGTTGGAATTTTAATGGTTCAAGAGTTCTATGCCAATGCATGGATCACTAGGAACCATGACCAAAGTATGAACCCAAGCCCAAAGAATTATCTCACAATGGTTAGGGGGAAATACTTGGATTTTAGTCCGGAAAATGTGAGGTTGGCGTTTCACTTACCTATGATGCAAGGTGATGAACGCCCCTACACAAGAAGGGTCAACTTTAACCAAAGGTTGGACCAAGTCCTTATGGACATATGTGTGGAAGGCGCCCAATGGAGAGTAGACTCCAAAGGCAAGCCAGTCCAACTAAGAAGACTGGACCTCAAGCCTGTAGCTAGAGGATGGTTGGAGTTCATTCAAAGATCCATCATCCCTACAAGCAACCGATCTGAAGTTACTGTGGATCGGGCCATCATGGTTCATAGCATCATGATTGGAGAGGAGGTGGAAGTTCATGAAGTCATCTCCAATGAACTCTACAAAATAGCTGACAAGCCTTCATACATGGCACGGCTAGCCTTCCCCCACCTTATATGCCATCTATGTTACTCAGCTGGAGTTATCATAGAAGGAGATGTCTCCATTGAAGAAGACAAGCCCATCACAAAGAAGAGGATGGAGCAAACAAGGGAAGCTCCTCACGGCCTCCAAGAAGAACATGAGGAAGTGCATCATCAACAGATGCGTCAAGGAATGCACTTTCCTCCCAACAACTATTGGGAGCAACTCAACACCTCCTTAGAGGATTTGAGCCATAATGTTGAACAACTAAGGGTGGAACATCATGAGCACTCCATCATTCTCCAAGAAATAAGAGAAGATCAAAAAGCAATGAGGGAGGAGCAACAAAGGCAAGGAAGGGACATAGAAGAGTTGAAGAACATCATTGGTCCTTCAAAAAGAAGATGCCACTAAAGGTGGATTCATTCCTTGTTCTTTATTTCTTTCTGTTTTCGGTTTTTAGTATTATGTTTATCTATGTTTTGTGTCTTTATTTCATGATCATTAGTATGTAACCATGCCTTAAAGCTATGAATAAATTCCATTAGTCCTTCACCTCTCTTAAAAGAAAAATGTTTTAATTCAAAAGAACAAGAAGTACATAATTTTCGAAATTATTATTGAATTTAGTTTAATTATATTGATGTGGTGACAATGCTTTTTGTTTTCTGAATGAATGATTGAACAGTGCATATGTCTTTTGATCTTGTTGTTTATGAGTGTTAAAAATTGTTGGCTCTTGAAAGAATGATGAACAAAGAAAAATGTTATTGATGATCTGAAAAACATCATGAAAATTGATTCTTGAAGCAAGAAAAAGCAGTGAAAAAAAAAAAAAGAGGGCGAAAATTTTAAAGCAAGGATCCAAGGCTTTGAGCATCAATGGATAGGAGGGCCCAAGGAAATTAAATCTGGGCCTAAGCGGCTAAATCAAGCTGTCCCTAACCATGTGCTTGTGTCATGAAGGTCCAAGTGAAAAGCTTGAGACTGAGTGGTTAAAGTCGTGATCCAAAGCAAAAGAGTGTGCTTAAGAGCTCTGGACACCACTAACTGGGGACTTTAGCAAAGCTAAGTCACAATCTGAAAAGGTTCACCCAGTTATGTGTCTGTGGCATTTGTGTATCCGGTGGTAATACTGGAAAACAAAGTGCTTAGGGCCACAGCCAAGACTCATAAGTAGCTGTGTTCAAGAATCAACATGCTTAACTAGGAAAGTCAATAACACTATCCGAAATTCTAAGTTCCTAGAGAAGCCAATCATTCATAAACTTCAAAGGAAAAAGTGAGATGCCAAAACTGTTCAGAAGCAAAAAGCTACAAGTCCCGCTCATGTAATTAAATTAATATTCATTGATATTTTGGACTTTAGAGTATATTCTCTTCTTTTTATCCTATTTGATTTTCAGTTGCTTGGGGACAAGCAACAATTTAAGTTTGGTGTTGTGATGAGCGGATAATTTATACGCTTTTTGGCATTGTTTTTAGGTAATTTTTAGTAAGTTCAAGCTACTTTTAGGGATGTTTTCATTAGTTTTTATGTTAAATTCACATTTCTGGACTTTACTATGAGTTTGTGTGTTTTTCTGTGATTTCAGATAAATTCTGACTGAAATTGAGGGATTTGAGCAAAACTCTGAAAAAGGCTGACAAAAGGACTGCTGATGCTGTTGGATTCTGACCTCCCTGCACTCGAAATGGATTTTCTGGAGCTACAGAACTCCAATTGGCGCGCTCTCAACGGCGTTGGAAAGTAGACATCCAGGGCTTTCCAGCAATATATAATAGTCCATGCTTTATTCGAAGAATGACGACGTAACTTGGCGTTAAACGCCAAGTTCATGCTGCTGTCTGGAGTAAAACGCCAGAAAAACGTCATGATCCGGAGTTGAACGCCCAAAACACGTCATAACTCAAAGTTCAACGCCAAGAAATGCCTTAGCTCGTGGATTGATCAAGCTCAGCCCAAACACACACCAAGTGGGCCCCGGAAGTGAATTTATGCATCAATTACTTACTCATGTAAACCCTAGGAGCTAGTCTAGTATATATAGGACATTTATCTATTGTATTAGACATCTTTGGTCTCAGTTTTGTTTTATTCTTCATCTGAGGAGATCATTGATCACGTTTTGGGGGCTGGCCATTCGGCCATGCCTGAACCCTTTGCTTATGTATTTTCAACAGTGGAGTTTCTGCACACCATAGATTAAGGGTGTGGAGCTCTGCTGTACCTCAAAGATTAATGAAGTTCTACTTTCTTTTATTCAATTCCTCTTTTATTCTTATTCCAAGATATTCATTCGCACCCAAGAACATGATGAAGATGATGAGTTAGATAACCCTCATCATCATTCTCACTGATGAACGCGCGTGATTGACAACCACTTCCGTTCTACATGCAACACAAGCTTGAATGTGTATCTCTTAGATTCCCCAACAGAATCTTCGTGGTATAAGCTAGATGGATGGCGGCATTTATGAGGATCCGGAAAGTCCAACCTTGTCTGTGGTGTTCCGAGTAGGATCCTGGGAATCCGGAAAGTCTACCTTGTCTGTGGTGTCCGAGTAGGATTCCGGTAATGAATGACTGTGACGTGCTTCAAACCTGTAACCTGCTGGGCATAGTGACAACGCAAAAGAATCAATGGATTCTATTCCGGTAGGGGAGGGAACCAACCGGTGATTGGCCGTACTGTGACAGAGTGCGTGAGCATTAGCTTTCACTGCGAGGATGGGATGTAGCTATCAACCATGGGTGATGCCTCCAGACTGGTTAGCTGTGCGAGTGACAGCCGCATAGGATATTTCCCCGAGAGGATGAAAGTAGCCACAGTTGATGGTGAACCCCTATACAAAGCTTGCCATGGAAAGGAGTAAGAAGGATTGAGTAGAAGCAGTGGGAGAGCAGGCGTCCGAGAGCTCTACAGCATCTCCATTCCGCTTATCTGAAATTCCTACCAATGAATCTACATAAGTATTCTATCCTTTTTATTATTCCTTTTTATTTATTATTTAATCCAATAAAATATCATGTTTAAATTCGCCTGACTGAGATCTACAAGGTGACCATAGCTTGCTTCATATCAACAATCTCTGTGGATTCGACCCTTACTCACGTAAGGTTATTACTTGGACGACCCAGTACACTTGCTGGTTAGTTGAACGAAGTTGTGAAGAAAATAAACAGTGCCCTAAGGGTATATGCCAAAGCTCAAAAGATAGAATAAAATTTATACAACTTAAGAATGTTGAATCACAATTTCGTCCACCAGTTATCTTATTATTCTTAGTCAGGATATCGATAGTGGTTTTTAGTTTTAATTGCGAAGAGTAAAAGAGCATGAATTAAATGATACTTGTTGCGCTGTAATAGAGAACAGGTCGAGGTTTTGGAGATGCCCTGTCTTCTGAATTTCTGCTTTCCTACTGTCGTCTTCTTCACGCACGCAGGTCTCCTTCCATGGTAAGCTGTATGTTGGTGGATCACTGTTGTCAATGGCTACCAGTCGTCCTCTCAGTAAAAAGGGTCCATGTACATGGCTAATCATCTGTTGGTTCTCACCAATGTTGGAATAGGATCCATTGATCCTTTTGCATCTGTCACTACACCCAACAGTCATGAGTTTGAAGCTTGTCATAGTCATCCCATCCCAGATCCTACTCGGAATACCACAGACAAGGTTTAGACTTTCTGGATCTCAGGAATGCTGCTAATTATTTTTAGCTTATACCACAAAGACTCTGATCTCAAGGAATTGAAGGCTCTGTTGTCAGGAGAGGCAATCAAATGCATGGACCAGAAACCCAAGAGATATACATTCAATCTGAGGTAGAACGGAAGTGGTTGTCAGGCATGCGTTCATAGGTTGAGAATGGTGATGAGTGTCACGGATCATCACATTCATCATGTTGAAGTGCGAATGAATATCTTAGAATAGAAACCAGCGTGATTGAATAGAAAATAGAAATAATTGCATTAATTCATCGAGACACAGTAGAGCTCTTCACCCCCAACCATGGAGTTTAGAGACTCGTTCCGTCAAAGATACAAATTCAGATGTAAAATATCATGAGGTACAAAATAAATCTCTAAAAGTAGTTTTTATACTCAACTAGTAACGTAGGTTTACAGAAAATGAGTAAACTAAGATAGATAGTGCAGAAATCCACTTCCAGGGCCCACTTGGTGTGTGTTGCGGCTGAGCATTGAAGCTTTCATGTGTAGAGGCCTTCTTTGGAGTTGAATGCCAGTTTGTAACTTGTTTCTGGCGTTTGACTTTAGCTTGCAACTTGTTTCTGGCGTTTAACGCCATAATAGGGCAGAAAGCTGGTGTTGAATGCCAGTTTGCATCGTTTAAACTCGGACAAAGTATGAACTATTATATATTGCTGGAAAACCCTGGATGTCTACTTTCCAGTGCAATTGAGAGCGTGCATTTGTGTTTCTGTAGCTCCAAAAATTCCATTTCAAGTGCAGGGAGGTCAGAATCCAACAGCATCAGCAGTCCTTTTTCAGCCTCTGAATCAGATTTTTGCTCAGGTCCCTCAATTTCGGCCAGAAAGTACCTAAAATCACAGAAAAATACACAAATTCATAGCAAAGTCCAGAAATATGATTTTTGCATAAAAACTAACAAAAATATACTAAAAATACCCCCAAAAAGCGTATAAAATATCCGCTCATCACAACACCAAACTTAAACTGTTGCTTTCCCCAAGCAACTAGATAAACAAAACAGGATAGCACGAAGATCAAGAGGCAACTCAGAGTTTTACATGAAGCTCAATTCTAATTAGATGAGTGGGACTAGTAGCTTTTTGCTTCTGAACAGTTTTGGCATCTCACTTCATCCTTTAAAGTTTAGAATGATTGGCATCCATAGGAACTCATAATTCAGATTGTATTATTAATTCTCCTAGTTTAGTATGTTGATTCTTGAACACAGCTACTTTATAAGTCTTGGTCGTGGCCTTAAGCACTTTGTCTTCCAGTATTACCACCGGATACATAAATGCCACAGACACATAACTGGGTGAACCTTTTCAGATTGTGACTCAACTTTGCTAAAGTCCCTAATTATAGGTGTCCAGAGTTCTTAGGCACACTCTTTGGATCACGACTTTAACCACTCAGTCTCAAGCTTTTCGCTTGGACCTGCATGCCACAAGCACATGGTTAGGGATAGCTTGATTCAGCTGCTTAGGCCAGGATTTTATTCCTTTGGCCCTCCTATCCCTTAATGCTCAAAGCCTTGGATCCTTTTTACCCTTGCCTTTTGGTTTAAAGGGTTATTGACTTTTTCTGCTTGCTTTTTCTTTTTCTTTTTCTTTTCTTTTTTTCACTGCTTTTTCTTGCTTCAAGAATCAATTTTATGATTTTTCAGATTATCAATAACATTTCTCTTTTTCCATCATTCTTTCAAGAGCCAACAGTTTTAACATTCATAAACAACAAGATAAAAAATATGCACTGTTTAAGCATTCTTTCAGAAAACAAAAAGTGTTGCCACCACATATAAATAATTTGAATTTTTCTTATTAAGAACTCAAATATTTGCCTCCTTATTCTAAAAATATCTGCTATTTCATTCATGTTTAATGATGATGAGAAAAATAAATTATAGCTTACTTGAAGATGATAAAAATAAAAATAAAGATACTAACTACTACTACTCATATGACTCCTAAAATAGATTTCTAATAGCAGAAGTTATCACAGAGTTAAGATTAGGACTCAACAACCTTTGTTTTGGAAGATGGATACTCCTTCAATTTGTGGGTTGTCTGGACCTTCAAGAGAAAGCTTCTGACGCTTCAGCTTCTGTAGTTCACGCCCTTGCTTCTCCTGTTCCTTAAGCAGTTTGTAGATCATACTATTTTGATTCTGCTGTTCTTCCTTGAGTTGATCCATAGTTTCTTGCAACTTGGTGACAGATGCTTCTAGGTGGGTCTAATAGTCAATTTGAGGGATTTCTGGGAGGAACTCCTACGTCCTCCTTTTGATTGAGTTTTCTTGTACTTTTTGTTCCTCCATTAACTTCTTGGTGATTAGATGTTCGACTGGGATGAACTTATCTACTCCCATCTTCACCCTAGCCTCTTTACATAGCAGAGAAATCAAGTTTGGGTAAGCCAATTTGGCATCCTTGGAGTTCTTATTTGTAATTGTGTAGAGCTCACAAGAAATCAGATGATGAATCTCCACTTCGTTTCCTTGCATAATACAATGGATCATTGATGAGCGGATAATTTATACGCTTTTTGGCATTGTCTTTAGGTAGTTTTTAGTAGGATCTAGCTACTTTTACGGATGTTTTCATTAGTTTTTATGCTAAATTCACATTTCTGGACTTTACTATGAGTTTTTGTGTTTTTTTGTGATTTCAGGTATTTTCTGGCTGAAATTGAGGGACCTGAGCAAAACTCTGATAAAAGGCTGACAAAGGACTGTTGATGCTGTTGGAATCTGACCTCCCTGCACTCGAAATAGATTTTCTGGTGTTACAGAACTCCAAATGGCGCGCTCTCAACGGCGTTGGAAAGTAGACATCCAGAGCTTTCCAGAAATATATAATAGTCCATACTTTATTCGAGATTAGATGACGCAAACTGGCACTCAACACCAGTTCCATGTTGCATTCTGGAGTCAAACGCCAGAAACACGTTACGAACCAGAGTTGAATGCCAAAAACACGTTACAACTTGGCATTCAACTCCAAGAGAAGCCTCTGCACGTGTAAAGCTCAAGCTCAGCCCAAGCACACACCAAGTGGGCTCCGAAAGTGGATTTTTGCATTAATTACTTACTTCTGTAAACCCTAGTAGCTAGTCTAGTATAAATAGAACTTTTTACTATTGTACTAGTGTCTTTATGACCACATCTTTGGATGCCTAGTCCTTAGACAAGGTCCTTCTCCCTATTTTCGAATTCATATCACATTTTGGGGGCTGGGCATTCGGCCATGTCTGGACCACTATCACTTATGTATTTTCAACGGTGGAGTTTCTACACACCATAGATTAAGGGTGTGGAGCTCTGCTGTACCTCGTGTTTTAATGCAATTACTACTATTTTCTATTCAATTCAGTTTATTCCTGTTTTAAGATATTTGTTGCACTTCACCATGATGAATGTGATGATCCGTGACACTCATCATCATTCTCATCTATGAACGCGTGACTGACAACCACTTCCGTTCTACCTTAGACCGAGCGCATATCTCTTGGATTCCTTAATCAGAATCTTCGTGGTATAAGCTAGAATTGATGGCGGCATTCATGAGAATCCAGAAAGTCTAAACCTTGTCTGTGGTATTCCGAGTAGGATTCAGGGATTGAATGACTGTGACGAGCTTCAAACTCGCAATTGTTGGGCGTGATGACAAACGCAAAAGAATCAATGGATTCTATTCCGACATGATCGAGAACCGACAGATGATTAGCCGTGCTGTGACAGAGCATTTGGATCATTTTCACTGAGAGGATGGGATGTAGCCATTGACAATGGTGATGCCCTACATACAGCTTGCCATGGAAAGGAGTAAGAAGGATTGAAGGAAGGCAGTAGGAAAGCAGAGATCCAACAGGGACAAAGCATCTCCATACACTTATCTGAAATTCTCACCAATGATTTACATAAGTATTTATATCTTTATTTTTTGTTTATTTATTATTATTATTCGAAAACTCCATAACCATTTATTATCCGCCTAACTGAGATTTACAAGATGACCATAGCTTGCTTCATACCAACAATCTCTGTGGGATCGACCCTTACTCACGTAAGGTTTATTACTTGGACGACCCAGTGCACTTGCTGGTTAGTTGTGTGAAGTTGTGAAGAAAGTGCTGAGTTAGTAGATGCGGATACCAAGTTGAATGCCATTATTAGAGTAATTTTGGTGTTGTTGCCGGGGATTGTTCGAGTTTGGACAACTGACGGTTCATCTTGTCGCTCAGATTAGGTAATTTTCCTTTCAAAAATTTTTCAAAAATCTTTCAATTTTTTTTCTTTATTTTCGTTTTTCTAAAAATAATTTTCAAAAAAAATCCAAAAAAATAAGAAAATCATAAAAATAAAAAATATTTTGTGTTTCTTGTTTGAGTCTAATGTCAAATTTTAAGTTTGGTGTCAATTGCATATTTTTTTTTTAAAAAAAATTATGCATTTTTCGAAAATTTATGCATGTGTTCTTCATGATCTTCAAGTTGTTCTTGGTAAGTCTTCTTATTTGATCTTGATATTTTCTTGTTTTGTGTCTTTTGTTATTTTTCATATGCATTCTTGAATCCTTATTGTCTAAGCATGAAAAATTTCTAAGTTTGGTGACTTGCATGTTTTCTTTTCTTGAAAATTTTTCAAAAAAGTATTCTTGGTGTTCATCTTGACATTCATAGTGTTCTTGCATGCATTAAGTGTTTTGATCCAAAATTTTCATGTTTTGGGTCATATTTGTGTTTTTCTCTCTCATCATTAAAAATTCAAAAATAAAAAATATATCTTTTCCTTATTTTTCTCAAAATTTCAAAAATTTGAGTTGACTTAATCAAAATTTTTTTAAAAACTTAGCTATTTCGTATAAGTTAAGTCAAATTTTCAATTTTAAAAATCTTATCTTTTCAAAATCTTTTTCAAAAATCAAATCTTTTTCATTTTTTCTATTATTTTCGAAATTTTTTAAAAATTATTTTCAAAATCTTTTTCTTATCTTTATTTCAAAATTTCGAAAACTTTACTAACAATTAATGTGATTGATTAAAAAATTTGAAGTTTGTTACTTTCTTGTTAAGAAAGGTTCAATCTTTAAATTCTAGAATCATATCTTTTAGTTTCTTGTTAGTCAAGTAATCAAATTTTAATTTTAAAAATCAATTCTTTTTCAAAATATCTTTTCTATCATATCTTTTTCAAAATTTTATATTTTTCAAAAATTTGATTTTAAAATGTCTTTTCCAACTTCTTATCTTTTCAAAATTGATTTTCAAATCTTTTTCAACTAACAAATTGACTTTTTGTTTGTTTCTTATCTTTTTCAAAACCACCTAACTACTTTCCCTTCTCTAATTTTCGAAAATTCCTCACCCCTTTTTAAAATTATTTTTTTAATTAATTGTTTCAAATTTTAATTCTAATTTTATTTCTTCCTTTAATTTTCGAAAATTATTAACTTATTTTTCAAAATTTATTTTCGAAAACTCCTCCCTTTCATCTTCTTCTATTTATTTATTTATTTACTAACACTTCTCTTCATCTCAAGAATCTGAACCTATCTTCACCCTTGTGTTTGGATTCTTACCTTTTCCTTCTTCTATTCCCTTTTTCTTCTACTAACATAAAGGAATCTCTCTACTATGGTAAAGAGGATCTCTATTATTATTTTCTGTTCCCTTCTTTTTCAAATGAGCAGGAGCAAGGACAAGAATATTCTTGTTGAAGCAGATCCTGAACCTGAAAGGACTTTGAAGAGGAAACTAAGAGAAGCTAAATTACAACAATCCAGAGAGAAATTTTTGAAAAAGAAGAGGAGATGGCAGCCGAAAATAATAATGCAAGGAGGATGCTTGGTGATTACACTACACCTACTTCCAAGTTTGATGGAAGAAGCATCTGAATCCCTACCATTGGAGCAAACAATTTTGAGCTGAAACCTCAACTGATTGCTCTAATGCAACAGAACTACAAGTTTCATGGACTTCCATTAGAAGATCCCTACCAGTTTTTAACTGAGTTTTTGCAGATCTGTGAGACTGTTAAGACTAATGGAGTAGATCCTGAAGTCTACAGGCTCATGCTTTTCTCTTTTGTTGTGAGAGACAGGACTAGAACATGGTTGGACTCACAACCTAAAGATAGCATGGACTCCTGGGATAAGCTGGTTGCGGCCTTCTTGGCTAAATTTTTTCCTCCTCAAAAGCTAAGCAAGCTTAGAGTGGATGTTCAGACCTTCAAACAAAAAGATGGTGAATCCCTCTATGAAGCTTGGGAAAGATACAAGCAGATGACCAAAAGGTGTCCTTCTGACATGCTTTCTGAATGGACCATTTTGGATATATTCTATTATGGTCTATTTAAATTCTCTAAGATGTCACTGGACCATTCTGCAGGTGAATCCATTCACCTAAAGAAAATGCCTGCAGAAGCTCAAGAACTCATTGACATGGTTGCAAATAACCAATTCATGTATACTTCTAAGAGGAATTTCGTGAGTAATGGGACACCTCATAGGAAGGGAGTTCTTGAAATTGATGCTCTGAATGCCATATTGGCTCAGAATAAAATGTTGACTCAATAAATCAACATGATTTCTCAAAGTCTGAATAGATGGCATAATGCATCCAATAGTACTAAAGAGGCATCTTCTGAAGAAGAAGCTTATGATCCTGAAAACCCTACAATAGCAGAGGTAAATTATATGGGTGAACCTTATGGAAACACCTATAATTCATCATGGAAAATCATCCAAATTTCTCATGGAAGGATCAACAAAAGCCTCAACAAGGCTTTAATAATGGTGGAAGAAATAGGCTCAGCAATAGCAAGCCTTATCCATCATCTTCTCAGCAATAGACAGAGAATTCTGAGAAGAGCACCTCTAATTTAGCAAAACTTAGTCTCTAATCTGTCTAAGGACACTTTAAGTTTCATGAGTGAAACAAGGTCCTCCATCAGAAATTTGGAGGCACAAGTGGGCCAGCTGAGTAAGAAAGTCACTGATACTCTTCCTAGTACTCTCCCAAGCAATACTGAAGTGAATCCAAAAAGAGAGTGTAAGGCCATTGACATAATTAACATGGCCGAACATAGGGAGGAAAGGGAGGACGTGAATCCCAATGAGGAAGACCTCATGGGACGCTCTTAAGCAAGAAGGAGCTCCCTATTGAGGACCCAAAGGGATCTGAAGGTCATATAGAGACCATAGATCCCATTAAATCTCCTTCTGCCATTCATGAGCTCTAAAAACTATTCTTCCTCTGATGAGGATGAAAATGTAACTAGAGAGCAAGTTGCTCAATATTTAGGATCCATCATAAAACTGAATGCCAAATTGTTTGGTAATGAGACTTGGGAAGGTGAACCTCCCTTGCTCATCAGTGAACTAGATACATGGGTTCAGCAAACCTTACCTCAAAAGAGACAAGATCTTGGAAAATTCTTAATACCCTGTACCATAGGCACCATGACCTTTGAAAAGGCTCTGTGTGACCTAGGGTCGGGCATAAATCTTATGCCACTCTCTGTAATGGAGAAGCTGGGGATCATTGAGGTACAGCCTGCCATATTCTCATTACAAATGGCAAACAAGTCAATAAGACAAGCTTATGGATTGGTAGAGGACGTGTTAGTAAAGGTTAAAGGCCTTTACATCCCTGCTGATTTCATGATCTTAGACACTAGGAAGGAGGAGGATGAATGCATCATCCTTGGAAGACCCTTCCTAGCCACAGCAGGAGCTGTGATTGATATTAACAGAGGAGAATTAGTTCTTCAATTGAATGGGGACTACCTTGTGTTTAAAACCCAAGGGTGTTCCTCTGCAACCATGGAGAGGAAGCATGAAAAGCTTCTCTCAGTACAGAGTCAAACAGAGCCCCCACAATCAAACTCTAAGTTTGGTGTTGGGAAGCCACAGCCAAACTCTAAGTTTGGTGTTGATTCCCCTCATCCAAACTCTAAGTTTGGTGTTGGGAGTCTACAATATTGACCTGATCACCTGTGAGGCTCCATGAGAGACCACTGTCAAGCTTGTGACATTAAAGGACCGCTTATTGGGAGGCAACCCAATTTTTATTTATCTAATCTTATTTTTATTTTTCCTTTATGTTTTATTAGGTTCATGATCATGTGGATTCACAAAATAAATACTAAAAATTAAAAACAGAATAAAAAATAGCAGAAGAAAAAGCATACCTTGGAGGAAAGGCTTACTGGCGTTTAAACGCCAGTAAAGAGCATATGGCTGGCGTTCAACGCCAGAACAGAGCATAGATTTGGCATTGAATGCCAGAAACAAGCAGCATCCTGGCGTTTAAATGCCAGAAATACACCCTGAGGAGAGCTGGCGCTGAACGCCAGAAACAAGCATGAAACTGGCGTTCAACGCCAGAAACATGCTATAAATGGGTGTTAAACGCCCAAAACAAGCATGAAGCTGGCGTTCAACGCCAGAAACAAGCATCAATCTGGCGTTGAACGCCAGGATTGCATGCAGAGGGTGTTTTACATGCCTCATTGGTGCAAGGATGATAATCCTTGACACCTCAAGATCTGTGGACCCCACAGGATCCTACCTACCTCAACTCACCCTCTTTCTCTTTTTTCACACAATCCAATAAACACTCTTTCCCAAAACCCTTCACCAATCACCTCAATCTCTCTTCCCCATCACCTCTTCACCACTCTCATCCATCCACTCTTCCCCATAAACCCTACCTACCTTCAAAATTCAAAATCTCTTTCCCACCCAAACCCACCCTAAATGGCCGAAACTACTCCCTCTCCCTTCACTATATAAACACCTCTATTCTTCTTCATTTTCACACAACACAACCTTCTCTTCTCCTCCTTGGCCGAAACACAAACCTCTCTTCCTCTCCTCCATATCTTCTTCTTCTTCATCTATTCTTTCTTCTTTTGCTCGAGGGCGAGCAATATTCTAAGTTTGGTGTGGTAAAAGCATAGCTTTTTTGTATTTCCATAACGATTGATGGCACCTAAGGCCGGAGAAACCTCTAGAAAAGAGAAAGGGAAGACAAAAGCTTCCACCTCTGAGTCATGGGAGATGGAAAGATTCATCTCCAAAGCCCATCAAGACCACTTCTATGAAGTTGTGGCCAAGAAGAAGGTGATCCCCGAGGTCCCTTTCAAACTCAAGAAAAATGAGTACCCGGAGATCCGACATGAGATCCAAAGAAGAGGTTGGGAAGTTCTGACCAACCCCATTCAACAAGTAAGAATCTTAATGGTTCAAGAGTTCTATGCCAATGCATGGATCACTAGGAACCATGATCAAAGTGTGAATCTGAATCCAAAGAATTATCTTACAATGGTTCGGGGAAAATACTTAGATTTTAGTCCAGAAAATGTGAGGTTAGCATTCAACTTGCCCATGATGCAAGGAGATGCACGCCCCTACACTAGAAGAGTCAACTTTGATCAAAGGTTGGACCAAGTCCTTATGGACATATGCGTGGAAGGAGCTCAATGGAAAAGAGACTCCAAAGGCAAGCCGGTTCAATTATGAAGACTGGACCTCAAGCCTGTGGCTAGAGGATGGTTGGAGTTCATCCAACGCTCCATCATCCCCACTAGCAACCGATCTGAAGTTACTGTGGATCGGGCCATCATGATTCATAGCATCGTGAATGGAGAGGAAGTAGAAGTTCATGAAGTCATCTCTCTTGAATTCTATAAAATACCCGAAAAGTCCTCCACCATGGCAAGGCTAGCTTTACCTCATCTTATTTGCCATCTATGTTAGTTACTCAGCTGGAGTTATCATAGAAGGAGACATCCCCATTGAGGAGGATAAGCCCATCACTAAGAAGAGGATGGAGCAAACAAGAGAGCCCACTCATGGATCCCAAGAGACGCATGAGGAAATTCATCACCAAGAAATCCCAGAGATGCCTCAAGGGATGCGCTTTCCTCCCAACAACTATTGGGAACAACTCAACACTTCTCTAGAAGATTTGAGTTACAATATGGATCAATTAAGGGTGGAACATCAAGAGCACTCCATCATTCTCCATAAAATTAGAGAAGATCAAAGAGCAATGAAGGAGGAGCAACAAAGGCAAGGAAGAGACACAGAAGAGCTCAAGGACATCATTGGTTCTTCAAGAAGAAAGCGCCACCATCACTAAGGTGGACTCACTCCTTGTTCTTTTTTCTCTGTTTTTTTTTTCGATTTTTGTGCTATATGTTTGTTTATGTTTTGTGTCTCTACTTCATGATCATTAGTATGTAATAGCTATGTCTTAAATCTATGAATAATTCCATGAAACCTTCACATCTCTTAAATGAAAAATGTTCCTAATTCAAAAGAACAAGAAATACATGAGTTTTGAATTTATCCTTGAAATTAGTTTAATTATATTGATGTGGTGACAATACCTTTTGTTTTCTGAATGAATGCTTGAACAGTGCATATTTTTGATCTTGTTGTTTATGAATGTTAAAATTGTTGGCTCTTGAAAGAAGGATGAACAAAGAAAAATGTTATTGATAATCTGAAAAATCATAAATTTGATTCTTGAAGCAAGAAAAAGCAGTGAATAGTTTAAAAAAATAGAAAGAAAAAGAAAAAGCAAGTAGAAAAAGTCAATAGCCCTTAAAACCAAAAGGCAAGGTTAAAAAGGATCCAAGGCTTTGAGCATGAATGGATAGGAGGGCCCAAGGAAATAAATCCAGGCCTAAGCGGCTAAATTAAGCTGTCCCTAACCATGTGCTTATGGCATGCAGGTCCAAGTGAAAAACTTGAGACTGAGTGGTTAAAGTCGTGATCCAAAGCAAAAAGAGTATGCTTAAGAGATCTGGACACCTCTGACTGGGGACTTTAGCAAAGATAAGTCACAATCTGAAAAGGTTCACCCAATTATGTGTCTGTGGCATTTATGTATCTAGTGGTAATACTGGAAAACAAAGTGCTTAGGGCCACGGCCAAGACTCATAAAAGTAGCTGTGTTCAATAATCAACATACTTAACTAGGAGAATCAATTAAGACTATCTGAATTCTGAATTCCTATAGATGCCAATCATTTTGAACTTCAAAGGAAAAAGTGAGATGCAAAAACTGTTCAGAAGCAAAAAGCTACAAGTCCCGCTCATTTAATTAGAACTAATCTTCATTGATATTTTGAGATTTATAGTATATTCTCTTCTTTTTATCCTATTTGATTTTCAGTTGCTTGGGGACAAGCAACAATTTAAGTTTGGTGTTGTGATGAGCGGATAATTTATACGCTTTTTGGCATTGTCTTTAGGTAGTTTTTAGTAGGATCTAGCTACTTTTAGGGATGTTTTTATGCTAAATTCACATTTCTGGACTTTACTATGAGTTTGTGTGTTTTTCTATAATTTCAGGTATTTTCTGGCTGAAATTGAGGGACCTGAGCAAAACTCTGATAAAAGGCTAACAAAAGACTGCTGATGCTGTTGGAATATGACCTCCCTGCATTCGAAATGAATTTTCTGGAGCTACAGAACTCTAAATGGCACGCTCTTAATGGCATTGGAAAGTAGACATCTGGAGATTTCCAGCGATATATAATAGTCTATACTTTATTCGAGATTAGATGACGCAAACTGATGCTCAACGCCAGTTCCATGTTGCATTCTGGAGTCAAATGCCAGAAACACGTCACGAACCAAAGTTAAACGCCAAAAACACGTTACAACTTGGCGTTCAACTCCAAGAGAAGCCTCTACACGTGTAAAGCTCAAGCTCAGCCCAAGCACACACCATGTGGGCTCCGGAAGTGGATTTTTGCATTAATTACTTACTTCTATAAACCCTAGTAGCTAGTCTAGTATAAATAGAACTTTTTACTATTGTACTGGTGTCTTTTTGACCACATCTTTGGACGCCTAGTCCTTAGACCAGATCCTTCTCCCTATTTTCGAATTCATATCACATTTTGGGGGCTGGCCATTCGGCCATGCCTGGACCACTATCACTTATGTATTTTCAACGGTGGAGTTTCTACACACTATAGATTAAGGGTGTGGAGCTCTGCTGTACCTCGAGTTTTAATGCAATTACTACTATTTTCTATTCAATTCAGTTTATTCCTGTTCTAAGATATTCGTTGCACTTCACCATGATGAATGTGATGATTCGTGACACTCATCATCATTCTCACATATGAACGCGTGACTGACAACCACTTCCATTCTACCTTAGACTGAGCGCATATCTCTTGGATTCCTTAATTAGAATCTTCGTGGTATAAGCTAGAATTGATGGTGGCATTCATGAGAATCCGGAAAGTCTAAACCTTGTCTGTGGTATTTCGAGTAGGATTCAGGGATTGAATGACTGTGACGAGCTTCAAACTCGCGATTGTTGGGCGTGATGACAAACGTAAAAGAATCAATGGATTCTATTCCGACATGATCGAGAACCGACAGATAATTAGCCGTGCTGTGACAGAGCATTTGGACCATTTTCACTGAGAGGATGGGATGTAGCCATTGACAACGGTGATGTCCTACATACAGCTTGCCATGGAAAGGAGTAAGAAGGATTGAAGGAAGGCAGTAGGAAAGCAGAGATCCAACAGGGACAAAGCATCTCCATACACTTATCTGAAATTCTCACCAATGATTTACGTAAGTATTTCTATCTTTATTTTCTGTTTATTTATTATTATTATTCGAAAACTCCATAACCATTTATTATCTGCCTAACTGAGATTTACAAGATGACCATAGCTTATTTCATACCAACAATCTCCATGGGATCGACCCTTACTCACGTAAGGTTTATTACTTGGACGACCCAGTGCACTTGCTGGTTAGTTGTGCGAAGTTGTGAAGAAAGTGCTGAGTTAGTAGGTGCGCATACCAAATTGAATGCCATTATTAGAGATCACAATTTCGTGCACCAATGATCTCTGCTCTCTTGATAGTGACTTCGGAGCGGTTGCTGGTAGGCAGTATGGAACGCCCAATGAAATCTAGCCAGCCCCTAGCAACTGGTTTGAGATCTCCTCTCTTGAGTTGGTTTGGAACACCTTTTGTACTGGTTATCCACTTGGCTCCAGGGATGCATATGTTCTCTAGAATTTGGTCTAAGCGCTTATCATCACACACCATTCTCTTATTAAAGGATTCCGGATCATCTTGTAGTTGAGGCAGCTTGAAGACCTCTCGTATTTTGTCAAGGTGGAAGTGAATAATCTTCCCTCTGACCATGGTTCGAAAGGCATAGAAAGTGGTTTCAGTCATTCTCTGCCTCTCTGTTTGCCACTGATTTGAGTAGAATTCTTGAACCATGTTTCTACCCATTTTTGTCTCAGGATTAGCTAGAATTTTCCATCCTCTGTTTCGAATCTGCTCATGGATCTCCAGATATTCGTCTTCTTTCAGATCGAATTTAACTTCCGGGATCACTGACCTTAGACCTATTATTTTGTGGTAATGGTCCGAATGTTCCTTGGTTAAGAATTGACAAACCCCATTTTGACGGTTCATCTTGTATTGATTTTAGGGGATTTTATAACCTTTTACCCACATTTATTCAATGAAATAGCATGGTTTTATAACTTCTCCTTTAATTGTGCTTAAGAGTGAAAACATGCTTTTTAGGTCTTAAAATGAATAAATTTAATTCTCCTTGATTCCATTAGATGCCTTGATATGTTTGCTAAGTGATTTCAGATTTAGAAGGCAAAGATTGGATCAAGGGAATGAAGAAAGAAGCATGAAAAGTTGGAGAACTCATGAAGAAATGAAAGAACCGGAAAGCTGTCAAGCCGACCTCTTCGCACTTAAACGACCATAACTTGAGCTACAGAGGTCCAAATGATGCGGTTCCAGTTGGGTTAGAAAGCTAACATCCGGGGCTTCGAAACGATATAAGATTTGCCATAGTTGCTACACGTATGGTGGCGCGAACGCGCAAAGTACGCGCACGCGCCGTTGCTGCCACCTAGTTCACTTAAAGCAACATGTGGCCAGCGATTTTAGAAGTCTTGTGGGCCCAATCCAACTCATATCTGATGCTATTTAAGCCAAGGATTGAAGAGGAATCAACTGAACTTTTAACCATTAGCTTAGTTTAGTAGTTAGAAGTAGTTTCTAGAGAGAGAAGCTCTCTCTTCTCTCTAGAATTAGGATTAGGATTAGGATTAGTTCTTAGATCTAGGTTTTGATCTTTGCTTTCTTCTACTTCTACCTTTCAATTCTTTGTTGTTACATTCATTTTCCTCTATTCTTTTGTTGTAATTTCCTTTATGTTGTTCTTATGCTTTGTTGTGGATCTACTTTTGTTCCTCCTATTCTCTTTCAATTCAATTAGAGGTAATTCATAATAATTGTGTCCATTTGATTTGTTGTTGTTTAATTCCTTGCAATTGAGTAGTGTAGATTTACTTTTCTTGCAATTTCACTATGCTTTCCTTTTATGCCTTCCAAGTGTTTGATGAAATGCTTGGTTGGATTTTAGAGTAGAATTTTATACTCTTGGCTTGGAAAGGTAACTTAGGACCTCTTGAGTTACTAATGTCCAAGTAATTGATGATTGGGAGCCATTGACTCTAGTTCTCACTAATTGAATTAGTGGAGAGTTAGGACTTATGGACTAGGATTGATATAGCTCATTTGACTTTCCTTTACTACTAGTTAGAGGATGATTTAATGGGATTAATCCTTGCCAATTCTCATATTGTGGTTAGTGATTAGGATAGAGATCCTTGACCACCAACCCTTGCCAAGACCTTTTTAGCCATTAGTTTACTTTCTTACCATTTACTTTCATGCTTCTTATCCAAAACCCCAAAATACATTTCTAACCAATAACAAGACACTTTATTGTAATTCCTAGGGAGAACGACCCGAGGTTCAATACTTCGGTTTATAAATTTAGGGGTTTGTTACTTGTGACAAACAATCTTTTGTATGAAAGGATTATTGTTGGTTTAGAAACTATACTTGCAACGAGAATTCATTTGTGAATTCTAAACCGTCAAAAATCCATTCGTCAAGAACCTCTCTGGATTTCAAAGTGTTTTTGGATTATTCTCTTTCTTGCCTCTTAAAGTGGTTTGTTTTCCCTTAGGAGCCATGATCTTAGTGAGTCTTAGCTCAGGGATCACGCAAAACACACCAAACTTAGAGGTTTGCTTGTCCTCAAGCAAAAGAAAGGAAAGGAGAAGAGAAGGAGGAGAGCCAAATTCGAATTATGGAGGAGAGGAGTTGGCCGAATGTTAATTTAAAAGGAAGGGGTGGGTTTGAAAATTTTTGAAAAAGATATGATAGAAGATATGATTTGTAAAAGATAAGTATGAAATGTAAAAGATGTAATTTTAAAATTGAAAAGATACGAGAGAATTTTGAAAAAGATAAAATTAAATTGGAAAAGATATTATGATGAGTTGAAAAAGATTTGAAAAGATATTAAAAAGATAGATGGGTTTTGCAAAAAATTTGAAAACAAATAAAAAAGATATATGAGTTTTTAAAGAAAGATTTGAAAATAAGAAAAGATTTTTAGGATTAAGAGTTATTTTTAAAATTTGAAATTAAAAGATGAGGATTTGTAATATGTTTATGCAAGAAATTATGGATGAAAACATGAAAAGATAAAAAAATTAAGTTGGAAAACAAAACTACCTCCCCTAAAAGTTCCTGGCGTTAAATGCCCAGGAGTTGCTTGTTTTGGGCGTTTAACGCCCATTTGCTGCTTATTTTGGGCGTTTAACGCCCAACCAGATACCCTGGCTAGCGTTAAACACCAGAAAGTCTTTATCACTGGGCATTTTTCTAAACGCCCAGGATGCTGCAGTTCTGGCACCAAAAATATATCCTTACTAGCGTTAAACGCCCAGAATGGTGCCCATTTTGGCATTTAACGCCCAAAAGTGCTTCTTACTGGCGTTTTTGTGCCAGTGAGCTTCTTTTCTCTGCTCTCTACTCTGAATCCTTCTGTAACTCTGTGAACTCTTGTAAATGAGAATTAGTTCTGATGATAATTTATTAAACTCCTATAATTATTATTTAAATAATAAATAAACTACAGTAATGGCTGAGTTGCCTCCCAGCAAGCTCTTCTTTATTGTCTTTGGCTGGACCATACTGAGCTTTAATCTAGTCTCAGTTTTGATTATTCTTGCTCAAAATTGTTTTCAAGATAATGTTTGACTCTCTATCCATTAACAATGAACTTTTTGTCAGAATCAATATCCTGAAGCTCTACATATCCATATGGTGACACGCCTGTAATCACATATGGTCCTCTCCATTGGGATTTTAGTTTCCCAGGGAATAGCCTGATCCTAGAGTTAAACAGTTGAATCTTTTGTCCTGGCTCAAAGACTCTGGATGACAGGTGCTTATCATGCCATCTCTTTGCTTTCTCCTTGTAAATTTTGGCATTTTCAAAAGCATTGAGTCTAAATTCCTCTAGCTCATTTAGCTGGAGCAATCTTTTCTCTCCAGCTAATTTGGCATCAAGGTTTAGGAATCTGGTTGCCCAGTAGGCTTTATGTTCCAGTTCCACGGGCAGGTGACAGGCCTTCCCATACACAAGCTGGTATAGAGAGGTTCCTATAGGAGTCTTGAATGCTGTTCTGTATGCCCATAGAGCATCATCCAAGCTCTTTGCCCAATCCTTTTTACGAGCAATTACAGTCCATTCCAGGATTCTTTTTAGTTCTCTATAAAAGACTTTAGCTTGCCCATTGGTCTGTGGATGATATGGAGTTGCCACCTTGTGGCTGATTCCATATCGGACCATGGCAGTATAAAGTTGTCTATTGCAGAAATGAGTGCCTCCATCACTGATTAGTGCTCTAGGGACACCAAATCTGCTAAAGATATGTTTCTGGAGGAACTTCAGTACTGTCTTAGTATCGTTAGTGGGTGTTGCAATTGCCTCCACCCATTTAGATACATAGTCTACTGCCACCAGAATATAAGTGTTTGAGTAAGATGGTGGGAAAGGCCCCATGAAGTCAATACCCCAAACATCAAACAACTCAATCTCTAAGATTCCTTGTTGAGGCATGGCGTAACCATGAGGCAGATTACCAGCTCACTGGCAACTGTCATAGTTACGTACAAACTCTCAGGAGTCTCTATTTTTTGTAGGCCAATAGAAGCCACATTGGAAGACTTTGGTAGCTGTTCGCTCACCTCCGAAATGTCTTCCATATTGTGATCCATGCCAATACCATAGGATCTTCTGCGCCTCCTCTCTAGGCACGCACCTACGGATTAGTCCGTCTGTGCATCTCTTAAAGAGATATGGTTCATCCCACAAGTAGTACTTTACATAAGAAAGTAGTTTTTTCTTTTGCTGCCTGCTGAACTACTTGGGAATGAATCTTGCAGCTTTATAGTTTGCAATGTCTGCAAACCATGGCACTTCCTGAATGGCAAATAGTTGCTCATCCGGAAAGGTTTCAGAAATCTCAGTGAGGGGGAGAGACATCCCTTCTACTGGTTCTATCCGGGACAGGTGATCTGCTTCTTAATTCTCTGTCCCTTTTCTGTCTCTTATTTCTAAATCAAACTCTTGCAGAAGCAACACACATCTTATGAGCCCGGATTTTGAATCTTGCTTTGTGAGTAGATATTTAAGAGCAGCATGGTCGGTGTACACAATCACTTTTGATCCTATTAGATAGGATCTAAACTTGTCAATGGCATAGACCACTGCAAGCAGCTCTTTTTCTGTGGTTGTGTAATTCTTCTGTGCGTCATTTAGAACATGGCTAGCATAGTAAATGACGTGCAGAAGCTTATTATGCCTCTTTCCTAATACTGCACCAATAGCATGGTCACTGGCATCACACATTAATTCAAATGGTGATGTCCAGTCTGGTGCAGATATGACAGGTGCTGTGACCAACTTAGCCTTCAAAGTCTCAAAAGGTTGCAGACACTCTGTGTCAAAGATAAATGGCGTGTCAGCAGCTAGCAGGTTGCTTAAAGGTTTTGCAATTTTTGAAAAATTCTTTATAAACCTCCTATAGAATCCTGCATGTCCCAGAAAGCTTTTGATTGAATTAACATTAGTAGGTGGTGGTAATTTTTCAATTACCTCTACCTTGGCTTGATCCACCTCTATCCCCTTGTTCGAAATTTTGTGTCCAAGGACAATTTCTTCAGTCACCATAAAGTGATATTTCTCCCAGTTTAACACCAGGTTGGTCTCTTGACACATTTTCAGAACAAGTGCTAGATGGTCAAGACAGGAGCTGAATGAATCTCCAAATACTGAGAAGTCGTCCATGAAGACTTCCAGAAATTTTTTCACCATATCAGAGAAAATAGAGAGCATGCATCTCTTAAAGGTTGCTGGTGCGTTACACATACCAAATGGCATCCTTCAATAGGTAAATACTCCAGATGGACATGTGAATGCAGTTTTCTCTTAATCCTGGGGATCTTCTGCAATTTTGTTGTAACCTGAGTAGCCATCCAGAAACCAGTAATAGTCTTGACCTGCTAGCCTTTCTAGCATTTGGTCTATGAATGGTAAAGGAAAATGATCCTTTCTGGTGGCTGTATTGAGTCTTTTGTAGTCAATACACATACGCTACCCTGTAACTATTCTTGTAGGAACCAGTTCATTTTTTTCATTATGAACCACTGTCATGCCTCCCTTTTTGGGTACAACTTGGACAGGGCTCACCCAGGGGCTATCAGAAATGGGATAAATAATCCCAGCCTCTAGTAATTTAGTGACCTCTTTTTGAACCACCTCCTTCATGGCTGGATTCAGCCGCCTTTGTGGTTGAACCACTAGTTTGGCATTATCCTCCAGTAGGATCTTGTGCATGCATCTGGCTGGGCTAATGCCTTTGAGATCATTAATGGACCACCCAAGAGCTGTCTTGTGTGTCCTTAGCACCTGAATTAGTGCTTTCTCTTCCTGTGGCTCTAAGGTAGAGCTTATGATTATAGAAAAAGTTTCACCTTCTCCCAGAAAAGCATATTTTAGGGATGGTGGTAGTGATTTGAGCTCGGGTTTAGGCGGTTTCTCCTCTTCCTGGGGAATTTTCAGAGGTTCTTTTATTTCCTCTGGTTCTTCCAGATCAGGCTGAACATCTTTAAAGATATCCTCTAGCTCTGTTTCGAGACTCTCAACCATACTGATCTCCTGTACCAGGGAGTCAATAATATCAACACGCATGCAATCTTTTAATGTGTCTAGGTGCTTCATTGCTTCAATAGAATTTAGCCTAAACTCATCCTCATTGACTCTCAGGGTTACTTCCCTTTTTTGGACGTCAATGAGGGTTCGTCCAGTTGCTATGAAAGGTCTTCCTAGAATGAGAGTTGCACTCTTGTGCTCCTCCATTTCCAGCACTACAAAGTTAGTGGGAAAGGCTAATGGCCCCACTGTGACAATCATGGCTTCAATTACGCCTGATGGGTATTTAATGGAGCCATCAGCAAGTTGAAGACATATCCTGGTTGGTTTGACCTCTTCAGTCAAGCCAAGCTTTCTGATAGTGGATGCAGGGATTAGGTTGATACTTGCCCTAAGATCACATAGAGCTGTCTTGGTATAGGTACCCTCTAATGTGCATGGTATCATAAAGCTTCCAAGATCCTTAAGCTTCTCTGGTAAGCTCTTTAAAATGATTGCACTGCATTCTTCAGTGAGAAAAACTTTTTTAGTTTCTCTCCAATCCTTCTTATGACTTAAGATCTCTTTCATGAACTTAGCATAAGAGGGTATTTGCTCAAGTACCTCTACAAACAGAATCTTGATTTCAAGAGTCCTGAGATAGTCTGCAAAATGGGCAAATTGTTTATCCTGTTCCGCTTGGCAGAGTTTCTGAGGATAAGGTATTTTGGTTTTGTATTCTTCAACCTTGGTTGCTGCAAGTTTATCTCCTATAGAGGTGGGTTGAGAAGCCTTCTTGAGGGAGTTATTATCAGCACTTGTAAGTGTCTGACCTATCATAGGCGTTTGAACGCCAGGATTAGGGGTTGGATTGGCATTTAACGCCAGATTCCTTCCCTTTTCTGGTATTTGAACGCCAGAACTGAACATGGGTTGGGCATTTAACGCCAATTTTTCTCCCTTTTCTGGCATTTTAACGCCAGAACTGGGCGTCCACTGGGCGTTTAATGCCAGTTTTTCACCCTTTTCTGGTGTTTGAACGCTAGAGTCATTCCTCTCTTGGCTTTTACTGTTCTTAGAGGGATTTTGGGTAGCAGTCTACTCATCCTCTATTATTTGTTCTTTTCTTGGCTTTTTGCTGCTTTGAGTTGAGGTGTTCAATATTTTTTCACTCCTTAATTGAACTGCTTGGCACTCTTCTGTTATCTATTTTGATAACTTCTGTCTTGTCTAGTCAAGTTGTGCTTCCATGTTCTTGTTAGCATCCTTAGTGTCTTGTAACATCTCTTTAAATTCTGCCAACTATTCTGTCAGATAACATAATTGCTGATTGATTTCAGTAACTTGTTCTAGAGGACTAAGTTCAATGGATACTGCCTTAGCCTCTTCTTTTATGGATGACTCACTACTTAAGTACAGATGCTGATTTCTAGCAACTGTATCAATGAGCTCTTGAGCCTCTTCAATTATTTTTCTCATGTGTATAGATCCACCAGCTGAGGGGTCTAGAGATATCTGAGCTTTTGCTGTAAGCCTGTAGTAGAAGATGTCTAATTGCACCCATTCTGAAAACATTTCAGAGGGGTATTTCCTTAGCATCTCTCTGTACCTCTCCCAGGCGTTGTAAAGGGAGTCATTATCCTCTTGTTTAAAGCCTTGGATGTCCATCCTTAGCTGTGTCATCCTCTTAGGAGGGAAATATTGATTCAGGAATTTGTCTGACAACTGTTTCCATGTACTGTGTCAGCAATTTGTAAGAATTGTGCCAGAAACTTAGTAGGTTCTTCCTGTGGAAGACCGAAATACTAGCAATTTTGCTGCACCATGATAATGAGCTGAGGATTCAACTCAAAACTACTGACTCTGATGGAGGGTATACAGATACTACTCCCATATGAAGTAGTAGTGGGGTTAGCATATGACCCTAGAGTCCTTCTGGACTGTTCATGTCCACTTAGGTCCATGATGGAGAAAGGGAGATGATGTGGATTTATTTTATTTATTTTATTATATTTATTTATTAATTTTTTTCGAAATAATAAAATAAAATAAAAAAACTAAAATAAATAAAAAAATATTTGAAAATATTTTATGAGGATTTTCGAAAAAGTAAGGAGAGAGAAAGTGGTTAGGATATTTTTGAAAAAGATATGATTTTAAAAATCTTAGAAGGATATGATTTGAAAAATTTTGACCAAGTCAACCCAAGGGATTCGAAAATTATGAGCAATTAAAGGAAAAGATATTTTTTATTTTTAAATTTTATTATGAAAGAAAAAAACACACAAAAGACACAAGACTTAAAATTTTTAGATCCAATGCTCCTTGTTTTCGAAAATTTTGGAGGGAAAACAACAAGACACACCAAACTTAAAAATTTTAAGATCAAAACACAAAGAAGACTCAAGAACACTTTGAAGATTCACAAGAACAATAAGAAAAAAAAGAAAGAACACCAAACTTAAAATTTTTTAGAAAAATTAACAAGAAAACACCAAACTTAAAAATTGGCACAAGATTTAATAAAAAAATTATTTTTTTAAAAAGATTTTAGAAAGGAAGACTCAAAGGGGCAACTATTCCCAAGAAAATAGACACATTCAACAAATGCAAGGATTGAACAGATAAAAACTATTTTTTAGATAACAAATATACAAAGGACACAAAACTTAAAACATGCAACTAGACTCAATGAGAAACTAACAATTAATAAAGAAAAAATAATATTTTTTTTAAAAGAAAGTAAAAGACTCTAAACCAAAAAGACAAAATTTTCCTAATCTAAGTAACAAAATAAACCGTCAGTTGTTCAAACTCGAACAATCCCTAGCAACGGCGCCAAAAACTTGGTGCACGAAAATTACAACCACACTTTGTAATTCCGCACAACTAACCAGCAAGTGCACTGCGTCATCCAAGTAATACCTTACGTGAGTAAGGGTTGATCCCACGGAGATTTCCGACTTGAAGCAAGCTATGGTTATCTTATTATTCTTAGTCAGGATATTGATAGTGGTCCTAATGAGCGGATAATTTATACGCTTTTTGGCATTGTTTTTATGTAGTTTTTAGCAAGTTCAAGCTACTTTTAGGGATGTTTTCATTAGTTTTTATGTTAAATTCACATTTCTGGACTTTACTATGAGTTTGAGTGTTTTTCTGTAATTTCAGATAATTTCTGGCTAAAATTGAGGGACTTGAGCAAAACTCTGAAAAAGGCTGACAAAAGGACTGCTGATGCTGTTGGAATCTGACCTCCCTGCACTCGAAATGAATTTTTTGGAGCTACAGAACTCCAAATGGCGCGCTCTCAACGGCGTTGGAAAGTAGACATCCAGAGCTTTTCAGCAATATATAATAGTCCATACTTTATTCGGAAATTGACGATGTAACTTGGCGTTGAACGCCAAGTACATGCTGCTGTCTGGAGTTAAACGCCAGAAACACGTCATGATCCGGAGTTGAACGCCCAAAACACGTTATAACTTGGAGTTCAACTCCAAGAGAAGCCTCAACTCGTGGATAGATCAAGCTCAGCCCAAGCATACACCAAGTGGGCCCCGGAAGTGGATTTATGCATCAATTACTTACTCATGTAAACCCTAGTAGCTAGTCTAGTATATATAGGACATTTAACTATTGTATTAGACGTCTTTTGACCACGTTTCATTTCTGGTCTCAGTTATGTTTTATTCTTCATCTTAGGAGGCCATTGAGCACGTTTTAGGGGGCTGGCCATTCGGCCATGCCTGAACCTTTCACTTATGTATTTTCAACGGTGGAGTTTCTGCACACCATAGATTAAGGGTGTGGAGCTCTGCTGTACCTCAAGTTTCAATACAATTACTATTACTTTCTATTCAATTTTCTTTTATTCTTATTCCAAGATATACGTTGCACAACACTTTGATGAATGTGATGATCCGTGACACTCATCATCATTCTCACCTATGAACGCGCGTGATTGACAACCACTTCCGTTCTACCTTAGGCCGGGCGCATATCTCTTAGATTCCCCAACAGAATCTTCGTGGTATAAGCTAGATAGATGGCGGCATTCATGGGGATCCAAAAAGTCTAACCTGGTCTGTGGTATTCCGAGTAGGATCTTGGGAATCCGGAAAGTCTAACCTTGTCTGTGGTATTCCGAGTAGGATTCCGGTATTGAATGACTGTGACGAGCTTCAAACTCCTGAAGGCTGGGCGTGATGACAAATGCAAAAGAATCAATGGATTCTACTCCAACTTGATTGAGAACCGACAGATGATTAGCCGTGCTGTGACAAAGCATTTGGACCATTTTCACTGAGAGGATGGGATGTAGCCATCAACAAGGGTGATGCCTTCAGACGATTAGCCATGCAGTGACAGCGCATAGGACCATTTTCCCGAGAGGATGAAAAGTAGCCATTGAAGACAGTGATGCTCTACATACAGCTTGCCATGGAAAAGAGTAAGAAGAATTGGATGAATGTAATAAGAAAGTAGAAATACAAGAGGAGCACAGCATCTCCATACGCCTATCTGAAATTCTCACTATTGATTTACATAAGTATTTCTATCCTATTTTATTTTCTATTTATTATTAATTTTTGAAACCCATAACCATTTAATCTGCCTAACTGAGATTTACAAGGTGACCATAGCTTGTTTCATACCAGCAATCTCTGTGGGATCGACCCTTACTCACGTAAGGTATTACTTGGATGACCCAGTACACTTGCTGGTTAAGTTGAACGGAGTTGTGGAAAGAAAGTGCTGAGTTAATTTTTATGCACATGCCAAAGAGCCATTATTGTTGATCACAATTTTGTCCACCAAGTTTTTGGCGCCGTTGCTGGGGAATTGTTCGAGTATGGACAACTGACGGTTCATCTTCTTGCTCAGATTAGGTAATTTTCTTTTCAAAAATCTTTTTCAAAATTTTTCTTTTATTTTTCGTTTTTCCAAACTTTATTTTCGAAAAAAATTAATCAATAAAAATCCAAAAAAAAATTTAGAAAATCATAAAAATAAAAAATATTTTGTGTTTCTTGTTTGAGTCTTGTGTCATGTTTTAAGTTTGGTGTCAATTGCATGCTTTAAAAATTTTTTCTTGCATTTTTCGAAAATTCCATGCATTCATAGTGTTCTTCATGATCTTCAAGTTGTTCTTGACAAGTCTTCTTGTTTGATCTTGATGTTTTCTTGTTTTGTGTCTTATGTTGTTTTTTATATGCATTTTTTGTTTGTTAGAGTCCATGCATTAAAGATTTCTAAGTTTGGTGTCTTGCATGTTTTCTTTGCATCAAAAATTTTTTCAAAATTATGTTCTTGATGTTCATCATGATCTTCAAAGTGTTCTTGGTGTTCATCTTGACATTTATAGTGTTCTTGCATGCATCTTGTGTTTTGATCCAAAATTTTTATGTTTTGGGTCATATTTGTGTTTTTCTCTTTCATCATTAAAAATTCAAAAATAAAAAAAATATATTTTCCTTATTTCTCTCCAAATTTTCGAAATTTTGGGTTGACTTGGTCAAAAATTTTTAAAATTAGTTGTTTCTTACAAGTCAAGTCAAATTTTCAAAAATTTAAAAATCCTATCTTTTCAAAATTTTTTTCAAAAATCATATCTTTTCCAATTTTTCCTCTTTTTCGAAAATTTCAAAAATCTTTTTCAAAATATTTTCAAAATCTTTTTCTTATCTTTATATCAAATTTTTGAAAATTAGCTAACAATTAATGTGATTGATTCAAAAATTTGAAGTTTGTTACTTTCTTGTTAAGAAAGGTTCAATCTTTAAGTTCTAGAATCTTATCTTGTAGTTTCTTGTTAGTGAAGTAAGTAATTTTAAATTAAAAAAATTAAAATCTTTTTTTATCTTTTTTATCTTATCTTTTTACCTTATCTCTTTTTTTTCATATCTTTTTCAAAATTTTATATTTTTCAAAAATTTGATTTCAAATATCTTATCTAACTTCTTATCCTCTAATCTTTTCAAATTTGATTTTAATATCTTTTTCAACTAACTATTTAACTTTTTGTTTGTTTCTTATCTTTTTCAAAACCACCTAACTACTCTTTCCTCTCTAATTTTCGAAAATATCTCACCCCTTTTTCAAAAATTCTTTTTAATTAACTAATTGTTTCATGTTTTAATTTTAATTATATTTATCTTTAATTTTCGAAAATTACTAACCCCTTTTTAAAATTATTTTCGAAATTCTCCCTCTCTTTTCTTATTCTATTTAATTATTTAATTACTAACACTTCTCTTCACCTCTCTCCATCTAAATATCCGAATCCACTCTTCTTCATTCTTCTTCCCTTTCTTTTTCTACTAACATAAAGGAATCTCTATACTGTGACATAGAGGATTCCTCTTTCCTTTCTTGTTTTCTTCTCTTTCATATGAGCAGGAACAGGGAAAAAGGTACTCTTGTTAAAATTGATCATGAACCTGAAAGGACTCTGAAAAGGAAACTAAGAGAAACTAAATTACAACAATCCAGAAACAACCTTTCAGAAATTTTCGAACAAGAGAAGGAGATGGCAGCCGAAAATAATAATAATGCAAGGAGAATGCTTGGTGACTTCACAAAGCCAACGTCTAAATTTGATGGAAGAAGCATCTCCATTCCTGCCATTGGAGCCAATAACTTTGAGCTTAAGCCTCAGCTAGTTGCCTTAATGCAACAAAACTGCAAGTTTTATGGACTTCCATCTGAAGATCCTTATCAGTTTTTAACTGAGTTCTTGCAGATCTGTGAGACTGTAAAGACGAATGGAGTTGATCCTGAAGTCTACAGACTCATGCTTTTCCCTTTTGCTGTAAGAGACAGAGCTAGAATATGGTTGGATTCACAACCTAAGGATAGCCTGGACTCCTGGGATAAGCTGGTCACAGCCTTCTTGGATAAATTCTTTCATCCTCAAAAACTGAGCAAGCTGAGAGTGGATGTTCAAACCTTCAAACAAAAAGATGGTGAATCCCTCTATGAAGTTTGGGAAAGATACAAGCAGCTGACCAAAAGATGTCCATCTGACATGTTTTCAGAATAGACCATATTAGATATATTCTATTATGGTCTATCTGAATTTTCGAAAATGTCATTGGACCATTCTGCAGGTGGATCTATTCACCTAAAGAAAACGCCTGAAGAGGCTCAAGAACTCATTGATATGGTTGCAAACAACCAATTCATGTACACTTCTGAGAGGAATTCCGTGAATAATGGGATACCTCAGAAGAAAGGAGTTCTTGAAATTGATGCTCTGAATGCTATATTGGCTCAGAACAAAGTGTTGACTCAGCAAGTCAACATGATCTCTCAAAGTCTGAATGGATGGCAACATGCATCCAACAGTACTAAGGAGGCAGCTTCTGAAGAAGCTTATGATCCTGAGAACCCTGCCATGGCAGAGGTTAATTACATGGGTGAACCTTATGGAAACACTTATAACTCATCATGGAGAAATCATCCAAATTTCTCATGGAAGGATCAACAAAAGCCTCAACAAGGCTTTAACAATGGTGGACGCAATAGGCTGAGCAATAGCAAGCCTTTCCCATCATCTTCTCAGCAACAGACAGAGAATTCTGAACAAAACACTTCTAATTTAGCCAATCTAGTCTCTGATCTGTCAAAGGCCACTTTTAATTTCATGAGTGAAACAAGATCCTCCATTAGAAATCTGGAGGCACAAGTAGGCCAGCTGAGTAAGAAAGTCATTGAAACTACTCCCAGTATTCTCCCAAGCAATACAGAAGAGAATCCAAAAGGAGAGTGCAAGGCCATTGATATAATCAATATGGCCGAATGCACAAGGGAGGAGGAGGACGAAAATCCTAGTGAGGAAGACCTCCTGGGACATCCTTCAAGCAAGAGGGAGTTTCCTATTAAGGATCCAAAGGAATCTGAAGCTCATACAGAGACCATAGAGATTCTATTAAATCTCCTTCTGCCATTCATGAGCTCTGAAGACTATTCTTCCTCTGAAGAGGATGAAGATGTGACTGGAGAGCAAGTTGCTCAATATTTAGGAGCTATCATGAAGCTGAATGCCAAGTTGTTTGGCAATGAAATTTGGGAAAGTGAACCTCCCTTGCTCATTAGTGAATTGGATACCTGGATTCAGCAAATTTTACCTCAAAAGAAACAAGATCCTGGCAAGTTTTTGATACCTTGTACCATAGGCACCATGACCTTTGCAAAAGCTCTGTGTGATCTGGGGTCAGGGATAAATCTTATGCCACTCTCTGTAATGGAGAAGCTGGGGATCATTGAGGTACAACCTGCCTTGTTCTCATTACAACTGGCAGGCAAATCACTGAGACAAGCTTATAGAATAGTAGAGGACGTGTTAGTAAAGGTTGAAGGCCTTTACATCCCTGCTGATTTCATAATCTTAGACACTAGGAAGGAAGAGGATGAACGCATCATCCTTGGAAGACCTTTCCTAGCCACAGCAGGAGCTGTGATAGATGTCAACAGAAGTGAATTAGTCCTTCAATTGAATGGGGACTACCTTGTGTTTAAGGCACATGGCCATCCCTCTGTGACAAAAGAGAGTAAGCACGAAGAGCTTCTCTCAGTTCAGAGTCAAGAAGAGCCCCCACAGTCAAACTCTAAGTTTGGTGTTGGGAGGCCACAACCAAACTCTAAGTTTGGTGTTAAGACCCCATATCCAAACTCTAAGTTTGGTGTTGGGACTATACAACAGTGACCTGATCACCTTGTGGCTCCATGAGAGCCACTGTCAAGCTATTGACATTAAAGAAGCGCTTATTGGGAGGCAACCCAATTTTATTTATCTAATTTTTATTTTATTTTATTTTATTTTATTGTTATTTTGTGTTTTATTAGGTACATGATCATGTGGAGTCACGAAAAAAATATATAAAAATTAAAAACAGAATCAAAAACAGCAGAAGAAAAATCACACCCTGGAGGAAGCACAGGCTGGCGTTCAACGCCAGTAAGGAGCATCTGGCTAGCGTTCAACGCCAGAACAGAGCATGAAACTGGCGCTGAATTCCAGAAACAAGCAACATTCTGGCGCTGAACGCCAGGAATGTGCCTAGACGAAAAGCTGGCACTGAACGCCAGTAACAAGCATGAAACTAGCGTTCAACGCCAGAAACATGCTTTACATGGGCGTGGAATGCCCAGAACGTGCACCACTCGGCGTTTAAACGCCAGAATGGTGTGCAAAGGCATTTTGCATGCCTATTTGGTGCAGGGATGGAATTTCTTGACACCTCAGGATCTGTGGAGCCCACAGGATCACCCCAGGATCTGTGGATCCCGCAGGATCCCCACCTACTATATTCCCACCTTACCTCCTAATCCTAGTTTACTCTTCCCCATATCACACTTCCCAAAAACCCTTCACCAATCACCTCAATCTCTCTTCCCAATCACCTATTCACCACTCACATCCATCCACTCTTCCCCATAAACCCCACCTACCTTCAAAATTCAAAAACATTTTCCCACCCAATCCCACCTTATATGGCCGAACCTACCCTCTCCCCTCTCCCTATATATACCCTTCCATTCTACTTCATTTTCACACAACACTACCCCCTCTTCCATACTTTGGCCGAACCTACACTTCCCCTTCTCCTCCATATTCTCTTCTTCTTTTTCTTCTCTTCTTTCTTCTCTTGCTCGAGGGCGAGCAATATTTTAAGTTTGGTGTGGTAAAAGCATAAGCTTTTTGTTTTTCCATTACCATCAAATGGCACCTAAGGCCGGAGAATCCTCTAGAAAAGGAAAAGGGAAGACAAAAGCTTCCACCTCCGAGTCATGGGAGATAGAAAGATTCATCTTCAAAAGCAATCAAGACCACTTCTATGATGTTGTGGCAAAGAAGAATGTGATCCCTGAGGTCCCTTTCAAGCTCAAGAAAAATGAGTATCCGGGGATCCGACATGAAATCCGAAGAAGAGGTTGGGAAATCCTAACCAACCCCATGCAACAAGTCGAAATTTTAATGGTTCAAGTGTTCTATGCCAATGCATGGATCACTAGGAACCATGATCAAAGTATGAACCCGAGTCCAAAGAATTATCTCACAATGGTTCGGGGGAAATACTTAGATTTTAGTCCGGAGAATGTGAGATTGGCATTCCACTTGCCCATGATACAAGGAGATGAACGCCCCTACAATAGAAGGGTCAACTTTAATCAAAGGTTGAACCAAGTCCTTATGGACATATGTGTAGAAGGAGCTCAATGGAAGAGAGACTCCAAAGGCAAGCCAGTCCAACTAAGAAGACTGGACCTCAAGCCTGTGGCTAGAGGATGGTTGGAGTTCATTCAACGCTCCATCATTCCCACTAGCAACCGATCTGAAGTTACTGTGGATCGGGCCATCATGATTCATAGCATCATGATTGGAGATGAAGTAGAAGTTCATGAAGTCATCTCCAATGAATTCTACAAAATAGCCGAAAAGCCCTCCACCATGGCAAGGCTAGCTTTTTCTCACGTTATTTTCCATTTATGTTACTCAGCTGGAGTTATCATAGAAAGAGACATCTCCATTGAAGAGGATAAGTCCATCACCAAGAAGAGGATGGAGCAAGCAAGAAAAACCCTTCACGGTTCTCAAGAGATGCATGAGGAAGCTCATCATCAAGAAATCCCTGAGATGCCTCAAGGGATGCACTTTCCTCCCAACAACTATTGGGAACAACTCAACACTTCCTTAGAAGATTTGAGCCACAATGTGGAACAATTAAGGGTGGAACATCATGAGCACTCCATCATTCTCCAAGAAATAAGAGAAGATCAAAGAGCAATGAGGGAGGAGCAACAAAGGCAAGGAAGGGACATAGAAGAGCTTAAGGACATTGTTGGTCCTTCAAGAAGAAGACGCCACTAAAGGTGGATTCATTCCTTGTTCTTATTTCTTTCTGCTTTTCGGTTTTTTATGTTGTATGTTTATCTATGTTTTGTGTCTCTACTTCATGATCATTAGTAGTTAGTAACTGTCTTAAAGTTATGAATAATTCCATTAATCCTTCACCTCTCTTAAAAGAAAAATGTTTTTAATTCAAAAGAACAAGAAGTACATGATTTCAAATTTATCCTTGAATTTAGTTTAATTATATTGATGTGGTGACAATACTTTTTGTTTTCTGAATGAATGCTTGAACAGTGCATAATTTTGATCTTGTTGTTTATGAATGTTAAAACTGTTGGCTCTTGAAAGAATGATGAACAAAGAGAAATGTTATTGATAATCTGAAAAATCATGAAATTGATTCTTGAAGCAAGAAAAAGCAGTGAAAAACAAAAGCTTGCGAAAAAAAAAATAGAAAAAAAAATAGCGAAAAAAAAATTTAGAAAGAAAAAGAAAAAGCAAGCAGAAAAAGCCAATAACCCTTAAAACCAAAAGGCAAGGGTAAAAAGGATCCAAGGCTTTGAGCATCAATGGATAGGAGGGCCCAAGGAAATAAAATCCAGGCCTAAGCTGCTAAATCAAGCTGTCCCTAACCATGTGCTTGTGTCATGAAGGTCCAAGTGAAAAGCTTGAGACTGAGTGGTTAAAGTCGTGATCCAAAGCAAAAAGAGTGTGCTTAAGAGCTCTGAACACCTCTAACTGGGGACTTTAGCAAAGCTGAGTCACAATCTGAAAAGGTTCACCCAGTTATGTGTCTGTGGCATTTATGTATCCGGTAGTAATACTGGAAAACAAAATGCTTAGGGCCACGGCCAAGACTCATAAGCAGCTGTGTTCAAGAATCAACATGCTTAACTAGGAAAGTCAATAATACTATCCAAAATTCTAAGTTCCTAAGAGAAGCCAATCATTCTAAACTTCAAAGGAAAAGGTGAGATGCCAAAACTATTCAGAAGCAAAAAGCTACAAGTCCCGCTCATCTAATTATAATTAATATTCATTGATATTCTGGAATTTATAGTATATTCTCTTCTTTTTATCCTAATTGATTTTCAGTTGCTTGGGGACAAGCAACAATTTAAGTTTGGTGTTGTGATGAGCAGATAATTTATACGCTTTTTGGCATTGTTTTTATGTAGTTTTTAGCAAGTTCAAGCTACTTTTAGGGATGTTTTCATTAGTTTTTATGTTAAATTCACATTTCTGGACTTTACTATGAGTTTGTGTGTTTTTCTGTAATTTCAGGTAATTTCTGGCTGAAATTGAGGGACTTGAGCAAAACTCTGAAATAGGCTGACAAAAGGACTGCTGATGCTGTTGGAATCTGACCTCTCTGCACTCGAAATGGATTTTCCGGAGCTACAGAACTCCAAATGATGCTCTCTCAACGGCGTTGGAAAGTAGACATCCAAAGCTTTCCAGAAATATATAATAGTCCATACTTTATTCGGAAATTGATGACGTAACTTGGCGTTGAACGCCAAGTACATGCTGCTGTCTGGAGTTAAACGCCAGAAACACGTCATGATCCGGAGTTGAACGCCCAAAACACGTTATAACTTGGAGTTCAACTCCAAGAGAAGCCTCAGCTCGTGGATAGATCAAGCTCAGCCCAAGCATACACCAAGTTGGCCCCGGAAGTGGATTTATGCATCAATTACTTACTCATGTAAACCCTAGTAGCTAGTCTAGTATTTATAGGACATTTAACTATTGTATTAGACGTCTTTTGACCACGTTTCATTTCTGGTCTCAGTTATGTTTTATTCTTCATCTTAGGAGGCCATTGAGCACGTTTTAGGGGGCTGGCCATTCGGCCAAGCCTGAACCTTTCACTTATGTATTTTCAACGGTGGAGTTTCTGCACACCATAGATTAAGGGTGTGGAGCTCTGCTGTACCTCAAGTTTCAATACAATTACTATTACTTTCTATTCAATTTTCTTTTATTCTTATTCCAAGATATACGTTGCACAACACTTTGATGAATGTGATGATCCGTGACACTCATCATCATTCTCACCTATGAACGCGCGTGATTGACAACCACTTCCGTTCTACCTTAGGCCGGGCGCATATCTCTTAGATTCCCCAACAGAATCTTCGTGGTATAAGTTAGATAGATGGCGGCATTCATGGGGATCCGGAAAGTCTAACCTTGTCTGTGGTATTCCGAGTAGGATCCTGGGAATCTGGAAAGTCTAACCTTGTCTGTGGTATTCCGAGTAGGATTCTGGTATTGAATGACTGTGACGAGCTTCAAACTTCTGAAGGCTGGGCGTGATGACAAACGCAAAAGAATCAATGGATTCTACTCCAACCTGATTGAGAATCGACAGATGATTAGCCGTGCTGTGACAGAGCATTTGGACCATTTTCACTGAGAGGATGAGATGTAGCCATCAACAAGGGTGATGCCTCCAGACGATTAGCCATGCAGTGATAGCGCATAGGACCATTTTCCCGAGAGGATGAAAAGTAGCCATTGAAGACGGTGATGCCCTACATACAGCTTGCCATGGAAAAGAGTAAGAAGAATTGGATGAATGTAATAAGAAAGTAGAAATACAAGAGGAGCACAGCATCTCCATACGCCTATCTGAAATTCTCACTATTGATTTACATAAGTATTTCTATCCTATTTTATTTTCTATTTATTATTAATTTTCGAAACCCATAACCATTTAATCTGCCTAACTGAGATTTACAAGGTGACCATAGCTTGTTTCATACCAACAATCTCTGTGGGATCGACCCTTACTCACGTAAGGTATTACTTGGATGACCCAGTACACTTGCTGGTTAAGTTGAACGGAGTTGTGGAAAGAAAGTGCTGAGTTAATTTTTATGCATATGCCAAAGAGCCATTATTGTTGATCACAATTTCGTCCACCAGGTCCTTAGTTTTAATTGCGAAGAGTAAAAGAGCATGAATTAAATGATACTTGTTACGCTGTAATGGAGAACAGGTCGAGGTTTTGGAGATGCTCTGTCTTCTGAATTTCGACTTTCCTACTGTCGTCTTCTTTATGCACGCAGGTCTTTTTCCATGGCAAGCTGTATATTGGTGGATCACCATTGTCAATGGCTACCAACCGTTCTCTCAGTGAAAAGGGTCCATATACATGGCTAATCATCTGTTGGTTCTCACCAATGTTGGAATAGGATTCATTGATCCTTTTGCGTCTGTCACTACACCCAACAGTCATGAGTTTGAAACTCATCACAGTCATCCCATCCCAGATCCTACTCAGAATACCACAAACAATGTTTAGACTTTTCGGATCTCAGGAATGCTACCAATTGTTTCTAGCGTATACCACGAAGACTCTGATCTCAAGGAATTGAAGGCTCTGTTGTCAGGAGAGGCAATCAAACGCATGGAGCAGGAACCCAAGAGATATACATTCAATCTGAGGTAGAACAAAAGTGGTTGTCAGGCATGCGTTCATAGGTTGAGAATGGTGATGAGTGTCATGGATCATCACATTCATCATGTTGAAGTGCGAATGAATATCTTAGAATAGAAACCAGCGTGATTGAATAGAAAACAGAAATAATTGCATTAATTCATCGAGACACAGTAGAGCTCCTCACTCCCAACCATGGAGGTTAGAGACTTATGCCATCAAAGATACAAATTCAAATGTAAAATGTCATGAGGTACAAAATAAATCTCTAAAAGTAGTTTTTATACTCAACTAGTAACCTAGGTTTACAGAAAATGAGTAAACTAAGATAGATAGTGCAAAAATCCACTTTCGGGGCCCACTTGGTGTATGTTGGGGCTGAGCATTGAAGCTTTCACGTGTAGAGGCCTTCTTTGGAGTTGAACACTAGTTTGTAACTTGTTTCTGGCGTTTGACTCTAGCTTGCAACTTGTTTTTGGCATTTAACGCCAGAATAGGGCAGAAAGCTGGCATTGAACGCCAGTTTGCGTCATCTAAACTCGGGCAAAGTATGGACTACTATTATATATTGTTGGAAAGCCATAGATGTCTACTTTCCAGTGCAATTGAGAGCACACCATTTGGGTTTCTGTAGCTCCAAATATTCTATTTCGAGTGCAGGGAGGTCAGAATCCATCAACATCAACAGTCCTTTATCAGCCTCTGAATAAGATTTTTGCTCAGGTCCCTCAGTTTCAGCCAGAAAATACCTGAAATCACAGAAAAACACACAAATTCATAGCAAAGTCCAGAATTGTGATTTTTGCATTAAAACTAACAAAAATATACTAAAAAGTAGCTAGATCCTACTAAAAACTATATGAAAATACCCCCAAAAAGCGTATAAAATATCCACTCATCAATAAGCAACCCCAAGCACAGAAATATTATATGCTCTCCGAGAACAGTAGGATAATCTCAAACAGCTCGAGAAAGAGGCTGAGCACCAGCGGGAAGCCGAAAGAGACCTCTGAAGAGAAACAAGACGGCGTCGAGAGCTAGAGGACAAGCTCCTAAAGCTCGAGGCTGACCTCAAAGCTAAAACCGCTTGATCCAGTCATGAAGATAGCTCCCATAAGGACCAAGATCCATTTACCAAAGAAATCATGAAAGCTAAAGTCCCAAAGGACTTCAAAGCTCCTGACATGACCCCAAACGATGGTACATCTGATCCAAGCCATCATCTCAGCAATTTCAGAAGCAAGATGCATCTCACAGATGCCTCGGATGCCATTCGATGCAAAGCTTTTCTAATTACTCTAACCAAGACGGCAATAAAGTGGTTCGACAGTTTGCCGCCAAGGTCAATAGCAAGCTTCGACGACCTCGCCAAGAAATTCCTCTCTAGATTCACCATCCAGAAAGACAAAGCCAAGCATGCCCCTAGCCTGTTAGGGATTAAGCAAGGAGATCGGAGAAGCCTCCGTAACTACATGGAAAGATTCAACAAGGAATGTTTGGACATACAAAATCTGCCAACAGAAGCAGCTATCATGGGGCTCATCAACGGCCTAAGAGAAGGACCTTTTAGCCACTCAATATCTAAGAAGCACTCAACATTTCTAAACGAGGTGCAAGAGCGGGCAGAAAAGTACATTAATATGGAAGAGAACTCTTGATTGGGAGATAACTCTAAAACCAGATTCTCCTACCCACCTCGGGACAAGGATAAAGAATCCTGAAAGAAAGAAGACCAGTCTACTGAAAGATCTAGAAAATACCACAACTACACTCCTCTCAGTGTGTCTTTTATGGATGTCTACAAAGAGATATGCAATACTGAGAAGATCCCGCCCCCTCGTCTGATAAAACATAAAAGAAGAGGAAGTCGGACAGAGTATTGCGAATACCACCGGGTCTGTGGGCATCCCACCAACGAGTGCTACGACCTGAAGAACGTTATAAAAAAATTGGCGCGAGAAGGACGACTAGATCGGTTTTTAGCCAATAAAGCAGAGGAACCGAGAAAGAAAAGAAGGGATGAAGAGGTCGGACGAGATGAACGTCCACCTCACACCCCTGGGAGACATGTTCATATGATAAATGGGGATTCACAGGAGGAGGATCTCTAAATCATCTCGCAAAAGGCACCTTAAAGAGGTATATCATGTCAGAGAAGGAGACCAGTCACCTGACCTCCCCACTATTACTTTCACCCCAGAAGATGCCACAGGCGTCATCCCAGAGCATGATGATCCCATGGTCATTACCATCATACTCACCAATGCTAATCTCCACCGAACATTGGTAGACCAAGGAAGCTTCGCAGACATCTTGTTCAAAGCTGCCTTCGACAAGCTCGGCCTGCAAAATAAAGTGCTCAGAGCATATCCGAATAGTTTGTTCGGACTTGGGAATACCTCAATTCAACCACTAGGATACATCTCACTGCATACAACCTTTGGAAAAGGGACTCGGTCAAGGACACTAAACATAGACTACATCGTAGTCAACGTGAGCTCAGCCTACAACGCCCTTATAGGTCGGACGACGCTGAACTAGCTCGCCACAATAGTCTCCACTCCACATCTGTGTATGAAGTTTCCAACTCCAGAAGGGATCGCCACGATAAAAGGAGACCAAAAGCTTGCACGACACTGTTACAACGAAAATCTGAACCTCAAAGGCAACCCCAGGGGAGAGGAAATCAACACCGTCGAACTCGGGGGAGTTCGAGCTCGCGAAGAACTTCGTCCACAACCTGAAGGTGAGACCGAAGAAGTCCAGATCGGGGATGCCCAGGATAAAATAACAAATATAGGGGCAACCTTAAAGGGAGACTTAAAGGAGCCACTGATACAGTTCCGAAAGGATAATGTCGATCTCTTTGCATGGAAGGCCGTAGACATGTCCGGCGTAGATCCCAAGTTAATATGCCATAAGCTGGCGGTATATCCCAGATCTCGGCCAGTGCAACAGAAGCGCAGGAAGCTTGGCCTAGAAAGGTCTCATGTTGTGGAAGAGCAGGTACAAGCCTTACTAGAGGCAGGGTTCATAAGGGAGGTCAAGTACCCATTATGGCTAGCCAACGTCGTCTTGGTGAAGAAGTCAAATGGAATGTGGAGAATGTGTACCGACTACACTAACCTCAATAAGGCCTGCCCAAAATATCCCTACCCACTCCCGAATATAGACACTATAGTGGACACCTCTTCTGGATACAAGTACCTCTCCTTCATGGATGCTTATTCGGGATACAACCAAATCCCAATGTACCCGCCCGACCAAGAAAAGACCTCATTCCTAACCCCAAAGGCAAATTACTGCTATATAGTCATGCCATTTGGACTCAAAAATGCAGGAGCTACATACCAAAGACTGATGAACAAAGTCTTCGCCGACCACATCGGAAAGCTAATGGAGGTTTATATAGACAACATGCTGGTAAAAACGCAAAGTAAGCAATCATTGCTATCCGACCTCACTAAAGTGTTCGACACCATAAGAAAGCATGGTATGCGACTTAATCCCGCAAAGTGCACCTTCGCGGTAGAAGCTGGCAAATTCTTGGGTTTCATGCTCACCCAAAGAGGAATCGAGGCGAACCCAGATAAATGCCAGGCTATACTCAACATGAAAAGTCTAACCTGCGTTAAAGAGGTACAACAGCTCAACGGAAGACTAGCAGCCCTATCCAGATTTCTAGCCGGATCAGCTATAAGATCTCTCCCCTTTTACGCAACACTAAGGAAGGGAAAGAGGTTTGAATGGACTCCAAAGTGCAAGCAAGCCTTCCAAGATTTCAAGAAATTTCTGGGGCAACCACCCATCCTTACTTGACCACGGGAAGGTGAAGAACTCATAATATATCACGCTGTAGGAAGTCGGGCAATAGCATCGGCACTAGTTAGAGAAGACGAAAGTGGGCAACAACCCATTTACTTCATCAGTAAGGCTCTACAAGGGGTGGAACTAAACTATCAAAAGATAGAAAAGTTTGCCTACACCTTCATTCTCATTTCTCGACAACTTCGTCCCTACTTCTAGGCTCACACTATCAGAGTACGCACCAACCAGCCTATTAAAGGCATCTTACAGAAAGCTGACCTGGCTGGAAGAATACTACAATAGGCAGTTGAGTTATCTGAATTCGACCTCAAATATGAAGCTCGGACAGCTATCAAGTCTCAGTATCTGGCCAACTTCATCGCAGAATACACTGACACCCTGGGCGCCCCTACAGAGTGGAGCCTTTACGTGGATAGCTCCTCGAACAAAATCGGGAGTGGCACATGTGTCATTCTAGAGAGTAATCAGGGAACCCAAGTTGAGCTATCACTAAAGTTCGAATTCCCCGCCTCAAATAACCAAGCTAAATATGAGGCCTTATTGGCTCATTTAAGGCTGGCTAAAGAGGTAGGAGTTCAAAAGCTTACCGTCTTCAGTGATTCACAAGTAGTCACCTCACAAATAGAAGGAAGTTACCAAGCTAAGGATCACACCATGAAAAAATACCTGGACAAAACCAGAGAACAGCTCGGACAATTCCGGGGATATGAGGTCCGACATATACCTCGGGAACAAAATGCCCGAGCTGATGTACTTTCAAAACTAGCCAGCACCAAACCAGGGGGCAATAATAGAAGCCTCATCCAAGAAACACTGCAAAGCCCATCAATCTCGGAAGAAGAAAAGGTCCTAACCATATCAGGTCAGGATCAAGGATGGATGGCTCCCATAATCAACTATCTCAAGTTTGAAACAATACCCAGAGATAAAAAAGAGGCGAAAAGACTAGTACGAGAAGCACAATACTACACCATAGTGGGCAACATCCTATATAAGAGAGGGATTTCAACACCCCTCCTAAAATGTGTGCTGACCTTCGACACAAGGGAAGTCCTGGAAGAAGTATACAGTGGTATGTGTGGCAACCACTTGGGGGCACGAGCTCTTTCCGAAAATGTGCTCCGAGCTGGTTTCTATTGGCCGACCTTACAAAAAGAGGCAACAGAGCTCGTCAAAAAATGCCCACCTTGCCAGAAACATGCCAACTTCCATGTGGCACCACCTGAAGAAGTCATCTGTGTTACATCACCCTAGCCATTTGCAAAGTGGGGGCTCGACCTCGTCGGACCCTTCCCTCAGGGTTCAAGGCAAGTCAAGTTCCTCATTGTAGGCATACACTACATCACAAAGTGGATTGAAGTAGAGCCACTAGCTACTGCCACCCCCGAAAAAAGTCGGAAATTTTTTATATAAAAATATTATCACAAGGTTTGGGGTCCTTTACTCTATTACCACAGATAATGCCACTCAATTCACCGATACATGTTTCAGGAACTTGGTAGCTGACCTGAAAATAAAGCACCAATTCACATCTATAGAACACCCACAAGACAATGGACAGGCGGAATCCACCAACAAAGTCATACTGGCCGAGTTGAAACGGAGACTACAGGACGCTAAGGGAACCTGGACTAAAGAGCTCCCGCAAGTCCTTTGGGCATACCGGACAATGCCACACTCAACCACGGGAGAATCACCATTCTGACTTACTTACAGAATAGAGGCAATGATTCCTGTGGAGATAGAAGAAGGATCCCCAGAATGATCCTCTACAATGAAGAGGCCAACTCCCAAATTCAAAGGGAGGAGCTTGACCTACTTCCAGAAGTCCGAGAAAGAGCTTGGATTAGAGAGGAAGCGCTAAAGTGTCGAATGACTTTAAGATATAATCAGATGGTAGTCCAGCGAAGCTTCGCCACCAACGATCTCATCTTAATCCGAAATGACATTGGAGCAGGTCGATCAGGAGAAGGGAAGCTAGCAGCCAACTAGAAAGGACCTTACCGAGTTGTAGGAGTACTGAGGAAAGGTTACTACAAGGTGTCCGACCTCGAGGGGAGAGAGCTACCAAGGTCATGGCATGCCTGCAACCTAAGAATGTACTATAGTTAGAAAATAATAAAGATCTTAAGTCAAGGTGCACTCTTTTTCCTGAAAAGGTTTTTTAACGAGGTCCCAGGCCAAGGTCTACAAAATTGCCCGACCTAGAAGGGTAAGCACTTGTATGTTCATACTTTTATTTATGTTTTTATCTCATTATTATTTGAATAAAAGTTATCAATTCCCTAAAAAGTTTCCTACCAAGATGCATTAATCTAAGCTTATAAAAAGCAAAAATTCATCGCCCGATTACCAAGAGGTCAGCAAGATGAAAACTAAATTCATTGTGCAATTACAAAGAGGTCAGAAAGGTGAAAGCGATAGAAGCAGGTTAATGCAAGAAGTTATAAAAAGTAACCCATAGAAAGCAACCTGACGAGGTCTGACTAAAAATGGATTACTAAAAATAACTTAACAAGGTCCGACAGAGAAGTCGGACCAATGAAAGGATCACTAAAAAGGGACGAAGACAACTCGCAAAGGACAAAAGTGCTTCGCTGAAAGGTACAAGTCTTGCGAAAAAGACATTACTTAAAAAGCGAAAGCACGAGTCAAAACGGCGCTAAAAAGTCATCCTAACAAACTATAAAGAAAAGGTTCCTCAGCAGGAACACTACCTAAAAAGTTGTTGGAATATGATCGACATCAGCTAAAGGTGCAGGTACGATCTCAGGAGAAGAACAAGCCAAAGGGTTGAGAAACAACTTAAAGCTCAAAAAGTGCTTAGCTAAAAGGGTTACAACTCTGCTAAAAAAAAGTACGATCCCAAAACAGGGCTATAAAAATCGTTCGAACAAACTAAAAAGGTTCTATAGAACACTAAAAAGTTGTCAGACAAGTTAGCCCGGACACCAAGCCACAAGGATCACTCCGCCCAAGCAGAGAATAGACAAAGCAAGGCATGATCCAAAAGGCAAAGGTAGAAAATCCACACTGCAAAAGAGGTCAGACAAGGAAGTACCAACCCTTTATAAAAATCTGCAAGGGTTGCAAAGGTAAAGTGTTAAAGGTATGATTAACATATCAAAAAAACGTGTCCATCAAAGTAAAACATTAAAGACTTAAAGGCCACCTAAAAGGCAGCCTAAGAGTTTAAAGTGTTTGTTTTCCAAAATAAAAGTTGCTGAGAAGCAACCAAATGTCAAGAAAGTCAAACTATAAAGGATTCAAATTTTCCCCAGTAGCAACATCCTTGGGAGGAGGAAGAGGAGGCATGGTCGAGATAGGGGTAGCGTTAACGACTCTGTCAGGCCCATTCAAGATCTCCACGTCCGGGTTGACCTCTGAAGGAAGGGAAGAGGTTGAAGCTGTAGAAGCTTTGGCTAGTGGCACAAGGGGAGGACCCTCATAATCATCTAGGGCAGGCACGATCTTGCCATCCTCCACCTCATTATCGAGACTGAACAGAGTAAGGTCAAGCTCGGGAGTAAGAACTAGGATATGGGCTTTCAAGTTCTCATACGCATCAGTCATACTACCTACCAGATGACCCTGAAGTTTGGCACAATCATCTTGGGTAGAATGAAGCCTCTCCTTAGTTTCTAACAACTCCTCATAAGTCCAGGTATAGCTCTCCTTATACTTTTTGGCAGCCTCCTCAGCCAAGTTAGCAACTGACTCCACCCCTAGTAGCATGCTCCTTCTCTTTGTGCACGTCAATCTCCAGCTTGGCAACGCTGGCGTCCAGCTCATCTTTCAAACCTTTCACCCTATTAAACTCAACCTGGGCATTCTCAAGGAAAGCTTTGGTAGCACGGACAGGGGACTCCCTAACAGCACTAGATAAGGTCGCCCCAACATTGGCCATCTGAATGTTTTTGCTTGTTATAAAGTCAAGGTGACAAAGGATGGAGACATCGTCCAAAGGGACCTTACCATGGGGAGCAATGAGTTTTGTGGCAAAAGACACACCGTCGAATTCTTGGTCATCAAGGACATTTTCCCCAACAGTTTTTTGACACTTGGGAGGCGGGCTAACAGTAGTAGGAGAGGAGGTAGCACCAGAGGTCGGTTGAATAGGGTCAGATGGAATCATCTAAACTTGCGGTGTCGGAATGACCTTCCTTGGCCCGGCAGTTTCAGAAGTTGGCTTCTTTGGGGGCACCTGAGAAGATCATTCACCTGAGATCTTCGCCATCAAGTTTTGTGCAGCCGTCGCCTTTTTAGCCCTATGGAAGGCCTTCATAGAATCCAAAGATTTCACTATCTCTAAAAAGGAAACCAGGAAAAATAAGTTATAATAATAAGGAGGAATAACATTATAAAAGAAGTCAGACGCTACCTAGCTCGGCACGGAGGAGGGAGGGATCTCCTAGAAACCTCTTTGTGTCCAGATGAGGAGGCTCCCCCCAGTGCTCCTCTAAAACACCCACAAAGGCCTGTTCAACCTCATCTAAACTCTCCCAGGAATACTTAGTAGCTACTATATCTTTTTGCCAACATAAAGGAAAGGTCGGCTCACCATTCTCATCTAAAAAGAAAGGTTGAACATCCTCGACAGCTCGGACTTTAAAGTAGTAGTTCTTAAAATCCCGAAAAGACTCATCATACATAGAAAACACCTTTTTCCCCTGGGTAGCTCGGAATGAAACCCAAGAAGCCTTTTTCTTGGCTACTCCAGGCTTGGTCAACACAAACAAATAAAGGAAGAGAGAAACGGTAGGTCAGACACCTAATTCCTGACACAACAGCTGAAAAATCTTATTAAAGGCCCAAGAGATCGGATGAAGCTGGGAAGGGGCCACATTGCAAGTCCATAGGAGGTCGGTCTCAAAAGCAGTAAAAGGGAGGGTGATTTTTAGCTGACTAAAGAAATAGTCATAAGCGTAAAAGAAGGGCCGTTCACCCTGAGTCAAGGGGGAGGGGGGAAACTAACCTTCTCCTCAGGGTCGGGCGATAACATCTCATAATTCTTTTCATCGTCCCTATTGCTACAGATCCTATGGAATCTTGTAAGCCTCTCACAATACTCCGGATCGGCCACAGTAACACACATCAGAACTATAGAGTCCAGCCAGTCAGCTATGCTAGTAGGGATTTTTGTGGACATCTCGACAATATTCCTACGGGTAGATATATAGCAACTACACCTACAGTAAGAAAAAAGAAGAAGAGGTCACTACCAAACAACTCAGACAGTAAGAAGAATGGCAAAGAAACATTCAATAGGTGTCAGATATGGCAGCAAAAGGGAAACCCCAGGACCCGCAAAGAATGGAAGATCAACACCAAAGCCCTGGGGCACCCTTTGGAGGCAACAACAGAACAAGAACCCAGAAAAAAGAAACAACGCAAAAATCGAAACCCTAACCAGCCTTAACCCTCTCAAACATGCAAGAAGTTCAACCTAAGTACCAGCATTTCCTTATACAAAAAGCAAAGACAAAAAGAGTATAATCACCAAAAAACAAGACCACACAAGAATCAACAAGAAAGCTTCAACCCTTTTTACTAAAGTTCAACAAAGACGAAAACTTTTTTTGAAGGGAAAGCATGCAAGGGTAAAAGCAATAAAGAACAATGGCAAATAAAGCATGAAGAATGAGAAAGGGTAGGAAGCACAGCACCAACCTACAAAGGACAGCGAAAAGCGGCAACGGGGGCGTAGCACGAATGGACCAAACGAAACCTTTGAAACTTCAAAATAAAAGCTGGGGCAAAGACTATAACCAGATGGTGTTCTTTTCAGAAAAGTAAAAAAATCGAAGGCACGAGACAAAGGAAAAAGGCTTTCTCCAGAAACGCAAAAGTAAATCAAATAGGAAGCAAGAAACTAAAACCCCTTTTCTTTTGATTTCAAAAGTACAAGGAAGGAAAAGAAATGGAACAAAGGAATAAAGCCCAAATTAATAGGCTTTAAAGAGCGTTCGCTCGATCCCAAGGAAATAACGCCCTCGAAGGCAACACCGCAATCAATGAGCTAAGCGAACGCTTCACATTCAATACAGAGTAAACACCAGACTTGCGTGGAAAGGAGCTACTCAAAACTAATGCTCGAGCACGACTTCCTCCAAAGGGTCGAAGTTCGAAAACACGACCTCAAGGGAAGATCGAAGCTCAAGCAGGGGCATTGTTCATACCCTAGGTCGAGCTACGCGACCCGGGTCGGATGAGTACAAAAATAACCGACCTCTTATAAGGGTTGGTCAACACCAACCTCTTCCCAAAGAGCTCGGCCAAATTGCTATAAGGGCCCAAGTAGGCCCAAAGCAGAAGATCGCAACCCATCTAAAGGTGACTAGCTAAAAGATAAGGGGACTCATCCACAAAAGATAAGATAAAATAACTAACTTATCTCAAGGGAGGTCACTCCACACTACTATAAATATACTGGAGTACCCAGGTATAACACACACTCTGATTCTACACAAAAACCTGCCTAAAGCATGTGCTAACTTAAGCATTAGAGTCTCTTGCAGGTACGACCACCCTCCGGTAACGAAGGATCAGCAGTACCACCAGATCCAGCAAGTCGGACACGACAGCTCCGGCTACAGCAATAGATCTCATCCGAGATCAACCTTCAGTTTCAGGTAACCTTCGGAACACTAATAAAGATAAAATAGGAAACTCACAAATTATGTATAATTATGATAGGTCAAATTCAAAAACTTTGAAAATAAATATAGAAAATTCTATGCGGTAATGTGTAAGGGACTAAAACCAATAAACTTATCAAAAACAAAAATGGAAATGGCCTTGTGAAAATATGTACTAAACCACACTATAAAATTAATAGAATTAGTTGATTAAATCTCACTAATACATATTTTTTTCAAATCATTTCATTCTTTTCATATAATTTTATTTATAAGAATTCATAGATAGAGATGGAGTCAACGAAGCTATGTCCAAATAAGCTAGGATTGATATCTAAACTGATCCTATTAAGATATCTTTCAGATTTTTCAGATAATATTATTTTATAATAATATATTCTTTTAACAAATATTAAATGCTAATATAACTAATGATGTACCTTGTGATTTTTTTCTTTTTCATACGGTCACCCTAACACAATATTGTTTAAGCACAAAAAAAAAAAAAAACAATCATGAAAGAAGAAAAAATTAAAGTGACATAGGTAAAGTTCCCATTACCTATAAAATATAACAAATATTTCAATTTTAAAAATATAATAAGTTATTAATTTGCCCCTTTTTTATATTTGTGGGCTCTTTTTTAAATTTCTTTTGGTAAGTGTTTTATAATGAAATGTGTTCAATCATTTTTATCCCTTGATTTTATATTGTGATATTAAATTTTTTTTGTTTTTGCCATTCATCATATTTTAGTTCTCTCATAATTTTAAAATTTTTCTTTTCTATTTATTTGGGCTTTTGATTCTATAAAATATGACATACAATTTGTAAAAACTAATTAATTTGAAATATGAAATCTATTTTAATAAATTAATAAAATTTTTTAAATACAAAAGTTTATTGATAAAAATTATTTTTAAAAAATAATAATAAAATATTTTAAAATGATGTTATCTCTTTAATAGGTGAACAATCTAAAATATGAAATATTGGATATACACCTCAAGCAAATCAAACAAACTGTTAATAATCTTCAAAAGATGTATTTCATCAAGCAAATGAATTTTTCTAGTGGTTTACCTCAATCCCCATGATGTCTTTCTTCCACGCTATATTGCCAAATTTTTATAGTTCTTTTTCAGGATTTACTCAGATCTCACCTCCATGTACACCCCCTTCGATTCACATGCATATGCCTCCATACCCTTTTCCCTTTATATCTCCTATTCTTGGCACACCACTAACAGATGCTATTATGGAAAAACTCAAGTCTCTCGTAGGCAAAAGTGTTAGAACAATAGTCAAGAAGACTAATACTCGGCATAAAAAAAATTACCAGGCAAAGGTTCAGTTTCAGTCGAAAAAAAAAATTATTCTCCAAAATCGTCATAAACTAAAATTCCAATGTCTTTGTTGGGTAGGGGCTCTCCAACTGAATATTCCATCAACTATAACACTCCACCCAATCAAATTTGTGGCGAAACGTTTCTAGAATTGAAGCACCCTTTGTAAGTTGTAATTTTCGTTCTTTTTTTTAATTGAATCTTATGAAGATTTTAAATTTGTTTGCATTCTAAAACTTTTGTCTTATAAAAATTTACTAAATTATTTCTATGTATTGGTTCAATTGCAATAGCTTCCGGTTGTGTTTAGACCACCTGTTAGAATGCAATTAGATAAAACAGATTACAAGTCGGCCACGCGCACGCGTGGATGGCGCGTTTCTGAAAAACGACGCGTACGCGTCAAGCACGCCTACACGTGGGGGGTATTCTGCTAAAAATTTTTCTAAGTTAAGAGCTACAGAATTCACAGATTCAACCCCCAAATTTCTGACGGACATAACTTCTTCATTTTAAATCATTTTTCGCTCGTTCTTTGAACGCCATGGACATCCCGGATCCAATTTTATTTCTAAATAAGTTTGGCACAAAACGGGGATCCAGAGTCCAAGTTATGCCCCGTCAAAGTATGCCTAAAAATCATATTTTCATACAAAACCACAAAGTGCCATTTTCAAAACAAACCAATTTCATCCCTTTTTAAAATCAACCCAAAACATGCCAATTTCAACCCTTTTTGAAATCAATAAAAAAATATACCAAAATCAACATCAAGCCTCCTCAACTCACACATTAACATTTTACCACAATTCACAAAACCACCACCCAATCATTTTAACACTTCTCAATCAAATGGCTAAAAGACAACATTAACATGTCATACATCCTTCCTCATCCCAATTTCCAATAATACCATTTCTAATCAACCATCATTATTGGTGCACGAAATTGTGATTACACTTTTCACAGCTTCACACAACTAACCAGTAAGTGCACTGGGTCGTCCAAGTAATACCTTACGTGAGTAAGGGTCGATCCCACGGAGATTGTCGGCTTGAAGCAAGCTATGGTTATCTTGTAAATATTAGTCAGGAAATTAATGATAAAGATGATTTTGTTTATGAAAAATAAATAACATGAAATAAAAGGTTACTTGTGATTCAATAGTGAGGAACAGGTTGAGGTTCCGGAGATGCTCTGTCGTCTGAATCTCTGCTTTCCTACTATCTTCTTTTCCAAACACGCATGGCTTCTTTCAATGGCAAGCTGTATGATCCTCTCGGATGAAAAATACCAGGCACGGCCTCTGCACGGCTAATCAACTGTCGGATTTCTCGTCTCGGATGAAAAATACCATGTACAGCTACCGCACAGCTAATCATCTATCGGTTCCCGCTAGCGTTGGAATAGGACCCTTATCCTTTTGCAGACTGTCACTGTGCCCAACATTCGCACGTTTGAAGCTCGTCACAATCATCCCTTTCCAGATCCAACTCGGAATAACACAAATAAGGTTTAGACTTTCCAGATCCCAGGAATGCTGCCAATTGGTTCTAGCCTCTACCACGAAGATTCTGATCTCATGGACTCGGTCTGTGAATCAGAGACCCAAGAGATACGCACTCAAGCTGTCGCCCAGTGACTATGTTGAGCTCATGTAGAACGGGAGTGGTTGTCAAGCACGCGTTCATAAATGTGAGAATAATGATGAGTGTCACGGATCATCATCTTCTCCGGATTGAAATACGAATGAGTATCTTAGAATAGAATCAAGCGTGATTGAATAGAAAACAGTAGTAATTGCATTAATCCATTTAGACACAGCAGAGCTCCTCACCCCCACCAATGAGGTTTAGAGACTCATGCCGTCAGAGATACAATGTAAAATAAAATTGTCATGAGTTACAAAATTAATCTCTAAAAGTAGTTTTTATACTAAACTAGTAACTTAGGTTTACGGAAATTGAGTAACTAAGTGCAGATAGTGTAGAAATCCACTTTCAGGGCCCACTTGGTGTGTTCTTGGGCTGAGCATTGAAGCTTTTTCGTGCTTAGGCCATCCTTGGAGTTAAACGTCACCCAGGGTGCCAATTTGGGCGTTAAACGCCGGTTTTAGTGCCAGTTCTGGCGTTTTACGCCAGAAAGTTTTAGGCTGGCTTTGGACGCCAGTTTGGACCATCAAATCTCGGGAAAAGTATGGACTATTATATATTGCTGGAAAGCCCAAGATGTCTACGTTCTAACGCAATTCAGAGCACGGCAATTGAGCTTCTGTAGCTCTAGAAAATTCATTACGAGTGCAAGAGGGTCAGAATCCAATAGCATCTGCAGTCCTTTCTCAGCCTCTGAAACAGATTTTTGCTCAGGTCCCTCAATTTCAGCCAGAAAATACCTGAAATTACAGAAAAACACACAAACTCATAGTAAAGCCCAGAAATGTAATTTTTGAATAAAAAACTAATAAAAATATAATAAAAAGTAACTAAAATATACTAAAATCTATGTAAAAATAATGCCAAAAAGGGTATAAATTATCCGCTCATCAATTATACATAATCAATATCATATTCACCATCAACATGGTTTCACCCATAATTCAACCTCAACCATTCATCAAGCATATATCACAACATGCATTTTCTCATAATTGGGTGAACCTTTTCAGATTGTGACTTAGCTTTGCTAGAGTCCACAATTAGAGGTGTCCAGAGCTCTTAAGCACACTCTTTTTGCTTTGGAGCACGACTTTAACCGCTCTGTCTCAAGCTTTTCACTTGACACGTTCAAGCCACAAGCACATGGTTAGGGACAGCTTGATTTAGCCACTTAGGCCAGGATTTTATTCCTATGGGCCCTCCTATCCATTAATGCTCAAAGCCTTGGATTCTTTTTACCCTTGCCTTTTGGTTTAAATGGCTTTTTGCTATTGCCTTTTGGTTTAAAGAACTATTGGCTTTTTCTGCTTGATTTTTTTATTTTTTCGCCATTTATTATTTATTTATTTATTTATTTTGCAAGCTTTTGCTTTCACTGTTTTTTCTTGCTTCAAGAATCAATTTTATGATTTTTCAGATTATCAATAACATTTCTCTTTTTCCATTATTCTTTCAAGAGCCAACAATTTTAACATTCATAAACTTTACTATAAAAAATATGCACTATTCAAGCATTCATTCAGAAAACAAAAAGTATTGCCACCACATCAAAATAATTAAACTATTTAAAATTCAAAATTCATGTACATTTTTTTCTTTTTCAGAAAACATTTTTCATTTAAGAAAGGTGAAAGATTCATGGGATATCTATAACTTTAAAGCATAGGCACTAGATACTAATGATCATATAATAATGACACAATCATAGATAAACATAAAGCATAAAAAGATCAAAAAACAGAAGAATAAGAACAAGGAGATTAAAGAACGGGTCCACCTTAGTGATGGTGGCTCTTTCTTCCTCTTGAAGAACCAATGTAGTTCTTGAGCTCCTCTATGTCTCTTCCTTGCCTTTGTTGCTCCTCTTCCTAGAGGTTTCTCTGGCCTTAGGTGCCATTAGTGGTTTTGGAAAACAAGAAGCTGAGCTTTTCCACACCAAACTTAAAAGGTTTGCTCATCCTCGAGCAAAATAAGATAGAAGGGAGTAGAAGAAGAATGATGCAATTAATTTTGAAAACTTATTATTGTATGCAAGAAAAATTAAAAAGAGTTGAAAAGAATTTGAAAAGATATGTAAGTTTTGAAAACGTTTTGAAAGGAATTGAAGAGAATTGAAAAAGAATTAAAAAGAATTGGAAAGATTATTAATTTTTGAAAATAGAAATTGAAATATGAATGTTTAAAATATGTTTGATGCAAAAAATTATGAACTAAAACATGAAAAATTGAAAAAAAAATCGAATTGGAAGCAAAATTACCTCCCTTGTGCCATCCTGGCGTTAAACGCTCAGAATGCTACTATTTATGGCGTTTAACGCCTAGAATGCTGCCAGCATGGGCGTTAAACGCCCATTCTGCTATCCTTACTCGCGTTTAAACGCCAGTAAGCCTGTCTTCCAGGGTGTGCTGTTTTTTATGCTATTTTTGATTCCGCTTTAATTCTGCAGCTATTTTTATGACTCCACATGATCATCAACCTTAAAATAAATTATATTAAACTCGTATAATTATTATTTAAATAACAAAACCTTTCTAATGGCTGGGTTGCCTACCAGCAAGCACTTCTTTACTGTCATTAGCTGGACTTTTACTGAGCTTTTAATTTAGTCTCAGTTTTGAGCATTCTTGCTCAACATTGCCTTCAAGATAATGTTTGATTCCCTGTCCATTAACAATGAGCCTTTTGTCAGAATTAATATCTTGAAGCTCTACATAACCATATGGTGACACACTTGTAATCACATATGGTCCCCTCCACCGGGATTTCAAATTCCCAGGGAACAATTTGAGCCTAGAGTTAAACAGCAGGATCTTCTAACCTAGCTCAAATACTCTAGATGACAGCCTTTTGTCATGCCATCTTTTTGCTTTCTCTTTATAAATTTTAGCATTTTCGAAAGCATTGAGTCTGAACTCTTCCAGCTCATTCAACTGGAGTAATCTTTTCTCTCCAACTACCTTAGCATCAAGGTTTAGGAACCTGGTTGCCCCATAGGCCTTGTGTTCCAGTTCTACTAGCAAATGACAAGCTTTTTCATACACCAACCGGTATGGAGAGGTTCCTATAGGAGTTTTGAATGCTGTTCTGTATGCCCACAGAGCATCATCCAAACCTCTTGCCCAATCCTTTCTACGGGTACTTATAGTCCGTTCCAGGATCCGTTTTAGTTCTCTATTTGAGACTTCAGCCTACCCATTTGTCTGAGGATGATATGGAGTTGCCACCTTATAGTTAATTCCATATCAGACCAGAGCAGAGTCAAGCTGTTTATTGCAAAAATGAGTTCTTCCATCACTAATCAGTATCCTAGGACACCAAACCTGCTGAAGATATTCTTCTGGAGGAACTTCATCACTGTATTAGTATCATTAGTGGGTGTTGCAATTGCTTCTACCCATTTAGATACATAATCTACTGCCACCAGAATATAATTGTTTGAGTAAGATGGTGGGAAAGGCCCCATGAAGTCAATACCTCATGGCATAATCGTGAGGCAAATTACCAGCTCTCTGGCAACTGTCACAGTTACGTACAAACTCTCGGGAGTCTCTATAGAGGGTAGGCCAGTAGAAGCCACATTGGAAAACCTTGGTGGTTATTCGCTCACCTCCAAAATGTCCTCCATACTGTGATCCATGGCAATGCCATAGGATCTTCTGTGCCTCTTCTCTAGGCACACATCTACGAATCATTCCATCTGCACACCTCTTAAAGAGATACGGTTTATCCCACAAGTAGTACTTTGCATCATAAATCAATTTTTTCATTTGCTGCTTACTGTACTCTTTGGGTATGAACGTCACAGGTTTATAGTTTGTAATGTCTGCAAACCATGGTACTTCCTGAATGGCAAAGAGTTGCTCATCTGGGAAGGTTTCAGAGATCTCAGTAGGAGGGAGGGACGCTCCTGCTACTGGTTCTATCCGGGACAGGTGATCAGCTACCTGGTTCTCTGTCCCCTTTCTGTCTCTAATTTCTATATCAAACTCTTGTAGAAGCAACACCCATCTTATGAGCTTGGGTTTTGAATCCTGCTTTGTGAGGAGATATTTTAGAGCAGCATGATCAGTGTACACAATCACTTTTGATCCCACTAAATAAGATATGAACTTGTCAATGGCATAAACCACTGCAAGAAACTATTTTTCTGTGGTTGTGTAATTCTTCTGTGCGTCATTCAGAACATGGCTAGCATAGTAAATGATGTGTAGAAGCTTGTTATGCCTTTGTCCCAATACGACACCAATGGCATGGTCACTGGCATCACACATTAGTTCAAATGGTAATGTCTAATCTGGTGCAAAAATGACTGGTGATGTGACCAGCTTAGCTTTCAGAGTTTCAAATGCCTACAGACACTCTGTGTCAAAGACAAATGGCATGTCAGCAGCTATCAGATTGCTCAGAGATTTTGCAATTTTTGAAAAATCCTTTATAAACCTCCTATAGAATCATGTATGCCCCAGAAAGCTTCTGATTGCCTTAACATTAGCAGGTGGGGGTAATTTTTCAATCACTTCCACCTTAGCTTGATCCACCTCTATTCTCTTGTTCAAAATTTTGTGCCCAAGGACAATTCCTTCAGTCACCATAAAGTGATATTTCTCCCAGTTTAAAACCAGGTTAGTCTCTCGGCACTTTTTCAGAACAAGTGCTAGGTGATCAAGACAGGAGCTGAATGAGTCTCCAAATACTGAAAAGTCATCCATGAAGACTTTCAGAAAATTTTCTACCATATCAGAGAAAATAGAGAGCATGCACCTCTGAAAGGTTGCAGGTGCATTGCATAGACCAAATGGCATCCTTCTGTAGGCAAATACTCTAGATGGACATATGAATGCTGTTTTCTCTTGGTCTTGAGGATCTACTGTAATTTGGTTGTAACCTGAATAGCCATCCAAAAAGCAGTAGTATTCATGACCTGCTAGTCTCTCCTGCATTTGGTCTATGAATGGTAAAGCAAAATGATCATTTCTGGTGGTTGCATTGAGTCTTCTGTAGTCAATACACATACGCCACCCTGTAACTGTTCTTGTAGGAACCAGTTCATTCTTTTCATCATGAACCACTGTCATGCCTCCCTTTTTGGGGATAACTTGGACAGGGCTCACCCAGGGACTGTCAAAAATAGGATAAATAATCCCAACCTCTAGTAACTTAGTGACCTCTTTTTGTATCACCTCCTTCATGGCTGGATTTAGCCGCCTCTGTGGTTGAACCACTGGCTTAGCATCATCTTCCAATAGGATCTTGTGCATGCATCTTGCTGGGCTAATGCCCTTAAGATCACTTATGGACCACCTAAGAGCTATCTTGTGTGTCCTTAGCACCTGAATTAGTGCTTTCTCTTCCTGTGGCTCTAAAGCAGAGCTTAGATCACGGGAAAAGTGTTATCTTCTCCCAGAAATGCATATTTTAGGGATGGTGGTAGTGGTTTGAGCTCGGATTTAGGAGGATTATCCTCTTCTCGAGGAGTTTTCAGAGGTTCTTCTGTTCTCTCTGGTTCCTCCAGATCAGGCTGAACATCTTTAAGAATGTCCTCTAGCTCTGATTCGAGACTCAGTCATATTGACCTCTTCCACCAAAGAGTCAATAATATCAGTGTTCAGGCAGTCTTTTGGTGTGTCTAGATGTTGTATTGCTTTGACAACATTCAACTTGAACTCGTCCTCATTGACTCTTAGGGTTATCTCCCCTTTTTGGACGTCAATGAGGGTTCGTCCAGTTGCTAAGAAAGGTCTTCCTAGAATGAGAGTTGCACTCTTGTGCTCCTCTATTTTCAGCACTACAAAGTCAGTAGGAAAGGCAAATGGCCCAACCTTGACGATCATGTCCTCAATTTTACCTGATGGGATCTTAATGGAGCCATCAGCAAGTTGGAGGCATATTCGGGTTGGTTTAACTTCATCAGTCAAACCAAGCTTTCTGATAGTAGATGCAGGTATTAGGTTGATACTTGCCCCAAGATCACATAGAGCTATCTTGGTACAAGCACTCTCTAACGTGCATGGTATCATAAAGCTTCCGGGATCTCTAAGCTTCTCTGGTAAGCTTTTCAGAATGACTGCACTGCATTCTTCAGTGGGGAAAACTTTTTCAGTTTCTCTCCAATCCTTCTTATGACTTAAGATCTCTTTCATTAACTTAGCATAAGAGGGTATTTGCTCAAATGCCTCTGCAAACGGAATTTTTATTTCAAGAGTTCTTAGATAGTCTACAAAGCGGGCAAATTATTTATCCTGTTTCGCTTGGCAGAGTTTCTGAGGATAAGGCATCTTGGCTTTGTATTCTTTAATCTTAGTTGCTGCAGGTTTATTTCCTACAGAAGTGGTTGGAAAAGCCTGCTTAAGGGGGTTGTTATCAGCACTTGCAGGTGTTTGATCCCTTAGTAGCGTTTGAACGCCAAAATTGGGTGTTGCATGGGCATTTAACGCCAGATTGCCACCCTTTTCTGGCGTTTGGATGCCAGAATTGGCCGTCCCTTGGGCGTCTAATGCCAACTGTCCACCCTTCTCTAGCGTTTGAACGCCAGCATCATTCCTTTCTGGGCTCTTGCTGTCCTCAAAGGTATTTTAGATAGTGGTTTGGTTATCCTTTGTCAGTTATTCCTTTCTTGGTTTTCTGCTGCCTTGGATTGATACATTCAGTGTCTTCCCACTCCTTAATTGAACAGCTTGGCATTCTTCTGTTATCTGTTTAGATAGCTGCTATCTTGTCTGATTCAATTGTGCTTCCATATTCTTGTTAGCATTTTTAGTGTCCTAGAGCGTCTCTTTGAATTCTTCAAACTGTTTTGTTATGATGAGCAATTGCTGAATGAGTTCAGCAACTTGTTCTTGAGGACTAGGTTCAGTGGATACTACTTTAGCCTCTTCTTTCATGGAGGACTCACTTCTTAGGTACAGATGCTGATTTCTAGCAACTGTATCAATGAGTTCTTGAGTTTCTTCAATTGTCTTTCTCATGTGTATAGATCTACCAGCTGAGTGGTCTAGAGATGTCTGGACCTTTTTAGTAAGCCCGTAGTAGAAGATGTCTAACTGCACCCACTCTGAAATTATTTCAGAGGGGCATTTCCTTAGCATCCCTCTGTACCTCTCCCATGCATTATAAAGAGATTCATTATCCTCTTGTTTAAAGCCTTGGATGTCCAGCCTTAGCTGTGTCATCCTTTTTGGAGGGAAATATTGATTCAGGAATTTGTCTGATAATTGTTTTTATGTTCTTCTGCTTGTTGTGGGTTGGTTATTTAACGATCTTTTACAGCAAATGGAAACAGTAATAATCTGTAGACATCCTGATCCACTTCTTTATCACATAATGTGTCAGCAATTTGTAAGAATTGTGCCAGAAACTCAGTAGGTTCTTCCTGTGAAAGACCGGAATACTAGCAATTTTGCTGCACCATGATAATGAGCTGAGGGTTTAGCTCAAAGTTGCTGGCTCTTATGGGGGGTATACAGATACTACTCCCATATGCAGCAGTAGTGGGGTTAGCATATGACCCCAAAGTTCTTCTGGACTGTTCATTTCCACTTAGGACCATGATAGAGAAAGGGATATGATGTGGATTGTAAATAAAAATTTTATTCCTCTCCTTTTTTTATTTTTTTTTAATTTAACGAAATTGAAAATAAAGTAAATAAATAAAAGGATGCAAATTTCAAAAATAATAAATAAATAAAATAAAATAAAAATAAAAAGAAAGGAAATAAACGAAATTAGAAAACTAACTTAATTAATTAATTAAAAAGATTTGAAAATTTTTGGGTGAGGATTTTCGAAAAATGAAGAGAGAGAAGGTGGTTAGGAAGTTTTGAAAAAGATATGTCTTAAAATTAAAAATACTTGTGAGAAAATAAATAAAAGAAAAGATTTGAGAAGATATAATTTGAAGAATTGAGATTAGAAAGATAAGATAAGTTAGGTAAGAAAAGATAAGTTTTTAAATTTGAAAATTAAATTTTGAATTTTAAATTTTGAAATTTGAAATTTGAAATTTGAATTTTGAATTTTGAATTTTGAAAAAATCAACAATATAAGATAAAGATTTGAAAAAGATTTAAATTTTGAAAAGGTTTAATTTTTTAAATTTGAAAATTAAATTTTGAATTTTAAATTTTGAAATTTGAAATTTGAAATTTAAATTTTGAAATTTGAATTTTGAATTGGAAATAAGATAAGATAAGATTTTGAAAAAGATATGATTTTTGAAAAATATTTGATTTTTTTGAGATTTAAAACTAAGATAAGATAAGTTAAAATTTTTAAAATAAAAATCTGAATTTTTAATGTAAATTTTGAAAAAAATCAATTAAAATTAAAGAGAAAAGATATTTTTGACTTTAATGAGGAAAGAGAAAAATAATAAAATGACACCAAACTTAGAATTTTTAGATCAAAACAAGAAAAACAAACAAGAACACTTTGAATGTCAAAATGAACACTAAGAACACTTTGAAGATCAAGATGAACACCAAGAACAAATTTTTGAAAATTTTTAAGGAATTAAAAACACAAAGGACACCAAACTTAAAAATTTTTATACTTTGGACACTAATAATTCGAAAATGCACAAGAAAAACAAGGAAAAACACAAAACAAGAAAAACTAAAGATCATACAAGGAAAATAAACAAGAACAACTTGAAGATCAAGAAAGAACAAGGAACATATAATTCGAAAAATTGAAGGAAAATAAAAACATGCAATTGATACCAAACTTAAAACATGAAACTAAACTCAAACAGAAGACTAAATTATGAGGTTATTGGTTTTTAAAATTTTATTAAAATTTTCGAAAAAAAAATGAAATCTAGAAAAAGAAAATAAGGATTTTAAAATTTTAACCAAAAACAATAATAGAAGATTCAATTTTAGTGACTCTAAACCAAAAAAATAAATTTTTCCTAATCTAAGCAATAAGATAAACCGTCAGTTGTCCAAACTCGAACAATCCCCGGCAACAGCGCCAAAAACTTGGTGCACGAAATTATGATTAATCCATTGAGACACAGCAGAGCTCCTCACCCCCACTAATGGGGTTTAGAGACTCATGCCGTCAGAGATACAATGTAAAATAAAATTGTCATGAGTTACAAAATTAATCTCTAAAAGTAGTTTTTATACTAAACTAGTAACTTAGGTTTACGGAAATTGAGTAACTAAGTACAGATAGTGCAGAAATCCACTTCCGGGGCCCACTTGGTGTGTTCTTGGGCTGAGCATTGAAGCTTTTTCGTGCTTAGGCCATCCTTGGAGTTAAACGTCACCCAGGGTGCCAATTTGGGCGTTAAACGCCGGTTTTAGTGCCAGTTCTAGCGTTTTACGCCAGAAAGTTTTAGGCTGGATTTGGACGCCAATTTGAGCCATCTAATCTCACGCAAAGTATAAACTATTATATATTGCTGGAAAGCCCAAGATGTCTATATTCCAACGCAATTGAGGGCGCGCCAATTGGGCTTCTGTAGCTCTAGAAAATCTATTTCGAGTGCAGGAGGGTCAGAATCCAATAGCATCTGCAGTCCTTTCTCAGCCTCTGAATCAGATTTTTGCTTAGGTCCCTCAATTTCAGCCAGAAAATACCTGAAATTATAGAAAAACACACAAACTCATAGTAAATCCCAGAAATGTGATTTTTGAATAAAAAACTAATAAAAATATAATAAAAGTAACTAAAATATACTAAAAACTATGTAAAAATAATGCCAAAAAGAGTATAAATTATCCGCTCATCAATTAATAATCAATATCATATTCAGCATCAACATGGTTTCACCCATAATTCAATCTCAACCATTCATCAAGCATATATCACAACATGCATTTTCTCATATATCATACCATCAAGGCATCAATTTTCATAATCACATATATTACCACATCATATATCTCAACCATTCAACAACATCAACAATTCAATGCCTATCTTAGGGCCTCTAGCCTAACTTTTTACACCACATTACATTTTAGATACAGGAAACCGAAGCCATACCTTAGCCGATTTCCCAAGCTCAACTGGAGCACTTCCAAATCACTTGTCCACAAGCTCTCAAGGTCTCAACACCTCCAAGAATAGATTTTTATCACACCAGGGTCCTCTTTCAAGCTTTCTAAAATCTCAATCAAGCTCCAATATTCACATACACATTACCTAAGCCACAATTACCATACCCAAACACAACATCTCAATACCCAAACATCATAAATCAACAAATTACACTAGGATTGAGAATCTTACCACACCCAAGGTTCAAGAAGACAAGATTAACCTTCTCCTTCAAGAGAGTTAGGTCCTATAACATCAAAGAGCCCAAAATCTTAATACTTTCATCATGAAATTCTAATTTTAGGGATGAAAAACTGAACCAAAATCGTGGCTTAACTCAAGAATAAAGTAGTGGGTTTTGTAGAACTTTTTGTGGTGAATGCATAGCCGCAAACGGTGTGGCAATCGGAGCTCTAGGTCAAAAGTTATGGTGGTTTGAAGATCAAACAAGAGTTAGAACTTGAGAGAGTGTTCTTCCCCCATTGATTCCATTTTCAGCGTGTTTCTTGAGTGTAGTGAGGAGAGAGAGTGCTAAAATGAGTGTATTAGGTTTAGTTAGGTTGGGCCAAGGGTCCAATATGGGTCCGGTTAGTCCGGTTTGGTCCGTCGGTCCAATCTTGGTCCGATTTCTACAAAATTGGTATCGAAATTCTCGTCTCAAACTCCTCTATCATATTTAGCCATATAAATCACATTTTTGGCTTTTTAGAATAAATTCTCATTGATGGGTTAATTAGCCATTAATTAACCGGGTTTTACATTCTACCCACCTAATTAGGAATTTTGCCCACAAAATTCAAATTCAACTACATGAGAATAAGTGCGGATAATCCATTTGCATCTCCAACTCAAGTTCCCAAGTGTGTTCCTCAACACCGCCTCGACTCCATGCCACTTTGACTAATGAAACCTCTTTTCCACTCAACCGTTTGATACTAGTATCATTAATTCTGAATGGAGCCACCGGAAGCGTCAAATCTTCCTTTAACTGAACCAACTTAGGTTCTAACATATGGCTTGCATCAGGAGTATACTTCCGAAGCTATGACACGTGAAATATGCCGTGTAGGTTCAAAAGATGAGGCTGTAGAGCCATCCGATATGCCACTGGTCCAACCCTCTCCAGGATCTGAAATAGACCAATGTACTGAGGATTCAACTTCTTTGTTTTAATCGCCCAACCTACTCCTGTGGTTGTAGTAACCTTAAGGAAAACATGATCTCCTTCCTCAAATTCCAAGGGCTTCCGCCTCTGATCGGCGTAACTTTTTTGACGACTCTGAGCAGTAAGCATCCTATCTCAGATTTTCTTGACTTGTTCAGTGGTCTCAGCTATCATCTCCAGCCCTAACAAGCCTTTCTCCCAGCTTCATACCAGCATAGAGGAGATTGACATTTCCTCCCATAAAGAGCCTCATACGGAGCCATTCTGATACTCGCATGGTAGCTATTATTGTACGCAAACTCCACTAGTGGCATATATCGATCCCAGCTCACCGGCTGATCCAGAACACAAGCCCTCAACATATCTTCCAAGGTTTGGATCGTCCTCTCGGATTGACCATCTGTTTGAGGATGGTAAGCTGTGCTCAAGCTTAATGTGGTTCCAAAAGCTTTCTGAAATGCACCCCAAAACCTCGAAGTGAAACGAGGATCTCTATCAAAGATTATAGTAGCAGGTACACCATGCAGTCTCACAATCTTCTTTATGTATAACCGTGCTAGCTCCTCAAAGGTGTAAGTCATCCGAATGGGTAAAAGGTGAGCTGACTTCATCAGTCGATCCACACTCACCCAGACAGCATCAAAACTAGCCCTGGATCTTGGCAATCTAGACACAAAGTCCATTGCAATATTTTCCCACTTCCATTGCGAAACCTCTAAAGGTTGCAACATCCCGGAAGGTCTTTAATGTCCAATCTTCACCTTTTGACAAGTTAAGCATTTTGAAATATATTCCGCCACATCATTCTTCATACCCGGCCACCAAAACATCGCCTTTAAATCATGGTACATCTTGGTACTTCACGGGTGAATGGAGAATCTGCTTTTGTGTGCCACCTTTAAGATATCTTGCCGTCAAGTGCCAACATCCGGCACAATGATCCTACCCTTGAATCTCCATAACCCATCTTTATCCTCCGACACTCTCCACTGTTTCCCTTGCTCAATAGCTGGTAACACCTTCCATAATGCTTCATCATTTTGATGAGCCTTTAGGAGTTCGGATTTAAAATCACTTGAGATTTGTAATCGACTCAAACACAGAGTCCCAGACACTTCTTGAACACCAAGCTTCAAACTCTCGAATTATTTGAGCAACTCCTCTTCTCGAAGCATCATCCAAGCGACATACAACGACTTCTGACTTAACGCATCTGCCACTACATTTGCCTTCCCCGGATGGTAATTCAACTCAAAATCGTAGTCCTTCAACAATTCTATCAATCTCCTCTGTCTCAGATTAAGCTTTTTCTGATCAAAGAGATATTTCAAGCTCCTGTGATTAGAGAAAACTTGGAACTTAATCCCATAAAGGAAATGCCTCCACACCTTTAGCACAAACACAACCGCAACGAGCTCCAAATCGTGTGTAGGATAATTAACTTCATGAGGTCTCAACTGACGTGAAACATATGCCACCATATTACGATGCTGCATCAGCACGCACCCTAGACCCTTCAGTGAGGCATCACAGTACACCTCAAATGACTCATTTGGCTCAGGTAACACCAACACAGGTGCAGTGGTCAACTTTTGCTTCAACTCCTGAAAGTTTTCCTCACACTCAGGAGTCCAAACAAATGGCGCGTCCTTGCGGGTTAACCTTGTCAATGGAAAAGCTATATGTGAAAAGCCTTTGATGAATCTTCGATAATAGCCAGCTAAGCCCAGAAAACTCCTTATCTCAATAACTGAGGTTGGTCGTCCCCAATACATTACCGCCTCCACCTTAGATGGGTCTATAGCTATCCCATGTTTACTCACCACATGACCCAGAAACTCCACCTCCTTCTTCCAGAATTCACATTTGGACAACTCCTCATAGAGTTTTTTTTCCTTTAGTATCTACAACACGGTCCTCAAGTGTTCTGCATGCTCTTCTTCAGTTTTGGAGTAAATCAGTATTTTGTCGATGAAGACAACAACAAATTTATCCAAAAACAGACGGAACACTCTGTTCATATAATCCATAAACACTGTAGGGGCGTTTGTCAACCCAAAAGACATTATAGTGTACTCGTAATGACCATAATGAGTGCTGAAAGAGGTCTTAGGGATATCATCACCTCTCACCCTTATCTGGTGATAACCGGATCACAAATCGATCTTAGAGAAAACCCTATCTCCTTGTAACTGATCCATGAAATCATCAATTCTCGACAACAGATACTTATTCTTTATTATAACCTTGTTCAACTGCCTGTAATCCACACAGAGCCGCATACTCCCATTTTTCTTCTTCACCAGTAATACTGGTGCACTCCACGGAGAAATACTTGGTCGGATAAAGTTCTTACACAATAAATTCTCTAACTGAGACTTTAATTCGGCCATTTCTAGTGGTGACATCCTATAAGGAGCACTCGAGATTGGTCCAGCCCCAGGCACCAACTCATTAGCAAACTCAACCTCTCGATTAGATGGAAATTCATCGATATCATTGAGAAACACTTCCGGAAACTCACACACAATCGGAATTTGTTCCAATCTTTGATCATCACCCGAAACACCCGCGGTTAACAACAAGATACCCTGACATTCAGCCCCAGAACAATTCACCCTCATAGTATTTAAATAATAATTATTCAATACAACCAGTCCTTTTGTATCTTCCGGCATAAAGTACACCGATTTTGTAGAATAATCAAGCAGAACATGGTTCTCAGATAACCAGTCCAATCCCAAGATAAGATCAAGACTGATCATCGGCAAGAAGATAAAATTATGGACAAAGTCATGTTGCTTAACCCTAAATACCACTTGCGGGTATCCTAGCCTAGTTATCATAGCTTCATGAGTGGCATTATACACCATTAGGTCATAACCTAAGACAACAATCTTCAAGCCTAACTCACTAGCTTTTTCAAATGCAATGAATGAATGTGTTACTCCCGAATCAAATAAAGCATTTAAAGTTTGACAAGCCTTTTCATAGTTACCTCGGATAAGTGTCTCGGATCCCTCGGCACCTATAGCTGAGGTGGTGAACACCCGACCAGTCTGCTGTGCCTTCCCAGCACCTTATTTCTACTTCTCCGGACAGTTTGCGGCTTTATGCCCCGCTTTACAACAAGAATAACACAAACCCCATCCGGCCTTGTATGGGGCTCCCGGATAGTGACTTCTACACCTAGCATAAGCTTGCTCATTTTGAGGCTGCTTTCCAAACCTTTTCCCTTGGGAGTTGTTGTTGTTGGGCCTCCTGAAGGAGACTCCTATCTTGAAAGGCGAACCTCTGGATGCAAAGCTCTTCCCTCGGTTATGTGGGAATAATCCCTTGTGGCTCCCTCTCTCAGCAACTGCTTTCTTCACACACTCTTCAGCAACTCTACTCTTGTTCACCAACTCGGAGAAGATCCTAATCTCCATTGGTCCCACTGAGCTGAAGATATCACTCCAGAGTCCTCCTTCATACTTAATGCATTTCCATTCCTCATAGTCTCTTGGAGTCCCCTGACACATACGGGAAAACCTGAATAGCTCCTCAAACTTGTTGGCATACTCAGATACGGACATGGTACCCTGCTTCAGCTGTAGCAACTCAAGTTCCTTGGCCGTCCTGGAAGAAGTTGGAAAGTACTTCTTATAGAACTCCTCCCGAAAGGCATCCCAGGTGATATAGTCATCACCCTGCTGTAGAAGATGTCAGATTCCTTGCCACCAATACGATGCTTCCCTAGTGAGCAAATAGGTAGCAAACTCAACACGTGCCCTTCAGGTACTACCTGCGCTTGCAGTGCTCGCTCTATAACCTGAAACCAGGTATCGGCTTTATTTGGGCTAGTAGTTCCCTTGAACTTAGGTAGATTAACCTTCGAAAAGTTTGCAATGTCACCGGGCCCTGAACTCCACCTCCGTCATTGCCATGGTTGTTCATCTGTTGCCTAAGAGCCTCAGCAGTGGCCTGCATAGTCGTAGCCATGTTCTCCAACGCCGTCATAAATTTCAATGGATCATTTGGGTTGATCTCCGGTGCACGAACATTAGTACGACCTCCCACATGGCCTCTACCACGTCCATGAGGCGCCATTTGGTTCCTATACACACCAAATAATCGATATTAAGTTGGTTAGTCTAAATATCATAAGTTTAGTGCTTCAAAGTCCCAAATGCATGCTCATGAACATTTATGCCAGTTATATCAAGTAGATACACTAATAGCACATAACACACATACAGAGAATGCACAGAAGCATAGTCAGTCCATCCCTCAGGCTCTATAGGAACGAACTGCTTTGATACCATAATGTAACACGCTACCATATAAAGTCTTATGCTTACATAATAATTCAGAGATGGCAAGATATTACAACCTCTAAAATAAAAATTTAGTACATATAGTAGTGTTAAAATTGATTATAACTAGGAGCCTTTGAAGAGAAAGGGATAGAACAAAATCGTAACTCGAAAGCGCAACACTCCGATCGATATTGTAACTAATAAAGGATAAATCAAAGCGAGATTATACATATACAAAGGAGTGTCAAAACAAGAATATCAAAACTCAAAATTTGGTTGCGAAGATAACCGGTCCGAGCATAACAATATATACACGTAAATAAAATAGGAACCCCAAAGGAAACCCAAAGGGACATAAATACAGAAAACCTATTCTCCAAAATTCCCTCTAAGAGGAGTCATCACAGTTTGTATTATTTAGTGGAGATAAAAGTATCTAAACAAAACATATAAACCAAAATAGAGTCTCGAGAACAAGGATCTTCGCTAATCCAGAAGTCTCTAGCATGCTTCAGCGAGAAGCCTCTCGTCCTGCATCTGAAAACCATAAAATCTGCATGGGTGAGAACCGGAGGTTCTCAGTATGGTAATGGTACCCACATATCTAACATGTAATGTCTTGGGAAAGCCAAAGGCAATCCTAGAACTTCTACCAGATAAATTCAAAGCTTATAAACAGACTAAACCATTAATAGCAACTGACTAAGGATTCTTCAGTCTAACTAATACTTGATGCCAGGGCATCTTGGCTAGTTTCACAAGCCCTTTTTAGTTTGTTTTAGAGTAGTTTCATGCATTTCTTAGGCAATAAGTAAGTATTTAGATGAAAATTTCATGCACACCTTGATTCATGACATGGTTAATTTGATGCATTCTCATGAGATTTATGCCATAATTACTTGTGTGCTAAGAATGAGGCAATTTCTTATGATTTTATCAAAGTTTTGATACACGTGTTTGGTTGATGATAGGTGCAAAGAAGTAGAGGAGGCGCAAGGAAAGGAGGCAATGCAACTTTCTGCAAGTTTTTGGTAACCACGTTGGAGGGAGCGTTGGTAAGCCAACGTTACATCCAACATAATTCAATACAATGTGCTTTCTGGAAATTAGAAAAATCTGGTGCGACGCGTCCGCATGGGCGACGCACACGCGTCGATTGTGGAATTTTGACAATCCACGCGTACGCGTGGGTGATGCGCACGCGTGGGTGCGCCAACATTGGAGGGGGCGTTGCTGGTCCAACACTGAAGCCAACGTGCGTGATGAAAAGGCAAAATCTGGAATCGGAAAATTGGAAGCGATGCATACGGGCCTATGACGCGTATGCACCGAAACTTGTTTGATACGTACGTGTGAGCTACGCGCACGCACAGATTGCCATTCTGGACCCAAATGTGCAAACACGCAAGGCACGTGTACGCGTGGGCAGAAGAACGTTGGCACTCCAACGTTGAGTCAAATGCCAATGACAGCAACCAGTACCCAATTTTCAAAGAAACGTTTGGCCCAACGTTTCTCTACAAACGTGACCACCAACGTTAAAGCCAAATTCAATTCCAAATTGCACCTATACAGAATATGAAAGTTAGTTGCCGATGCCCATCATTAAAGAATCACTCCTAACTACTTCAGCCAAAGCCCACATCCAATTACTTGATCCAATTGAAGATGAGAATGAAGAGTATAAATAGAAGGATTGTTGACGATTGAAGGGAGCTCTCTGGGAGGCCCTGAGGGGGACTCTGGGAGCTTAATTCCATGATTCCATTTATCTGTACTTTTCCCTTTTAGTTTTATGTATTTTCTTTTCTTTTACTTTCTAGCTAGGCTCTATCTTTTCTACACTTTTCTTTTTTTGTAAAATTTGAATTGAGCTATGAACAACTAACCCCTTTCATTGGGTTAGGGAGCTCTATATAATTCAATGGATCAATATTACTTTTCATTCTTCTCCTTCTTTCTTTTCTCTTGTTTTTGCTAGAAATTTTTCGTTCTTCATCCAATTGGATAGTTGTCTTGGAAAAGAAGCTATTCATAATTGGATCTCCTCTAAACCTTGGAAGAGGAATAAGGAGATCATGCTAAAAAGGCTTTCTCACATTGGATTAGATTGGGATTTGGATGGATATCGTGACATGTAATCCTACCAACACTTTGATCTATAAATATGTGTGGTATAATTAGTGACCATACTTTATCTCTTCTCATGAGCACTTAAATCAAGGAATTGGGCAATTTTTCATGCTTAGAGAGATTAGATTGCCAAGGAATTGGGATCTAATCACTTAAGACTGCCAAGAAGATCAATGAATGCATTGATTGAGGAAGAGATGAAAATGAATTTGATCCAGAGGATTATTACATCTCCTGACCCCAATGAACTTCCCCATCTCTGATCTACCCATTCTTTTACATTCTGTCTTTAATTTGATGCTCAATTTTCCCATTCCCATTTAATTTCTTGCAATTTAAGTTTCTGCACTTATACTCTTGCAATTGAATTTCAACTATTTAATTTCTTGCTCTTTAAGTTTCCCGCCAATTTTACTTTCTGTGATCCCAATTTTAGGTTGATTTTAGTTCAACTAGAAAAATTCTCCAATTAACGTTGATCAACTAACCAATCCCTGTGGGATTTGACCTTACTCTATAGTGAGTTTTTACTTGACAACAATCCAATGCACTTGCCGGTAGAAAATTGTTGAGAGACAGTTTTCGTGACATCAATACTTCCCTTTCCAAATCCTTCAGACCTCCCAACCACCAACAAGAGTATAATATAGCAAACACAGTTATATCAGACAAGAGATATACAAATAAGAACAGATAAGGCATTTAGACAATTAGCAAGTAATATGCAGTCAAATAGGCAATCTCAAACATTTCACATAGTATATATATATGATGAATGCCTATCCCTAATGGCTGATGATATCATTGATAAACCACTATTTACGGTTTATCTTGTGCTCAATTGAGTGGATGTTATCAATCTTTCATACACTTGTTCATACAAAATGCATGGCTTTACATTCTCCTTCCTGATTTTGTGCTATGATTAAAAATATGCTTCTTTGGCCTTATATTTGCTAATATTAATCCTCTCTTATTACCATTAGATGCCGTGATATGTGTGTTAAGTGATTCAGGGATTACAGGGCAGGAATGGCTTAGAGGATGGAAAAGAAGCATGCGAAAGTGGAAGGAATACAAGAAACTGAAGAAACTGCTAAAGCTGTCCAGCTTGACCTCATGGTACTAAATCGATCATAACTTGAGCTACAAAGATCCAAATGACGCGGTTCCAGTTGTGTTGGAAAGCTAACATTCGGGGCTTCATAACGATATATAATCTGCCATAGCTTCCTTGAAGCCAGACGACGCGAACGCGTGGATAACACGGACGCGTGACCTGGCAAAAACCCAATCCACGCTAACGCGTGGACAACGCTTCCGTGCGACTTTGTAGCGACCTGTATGAACCAGAAATCGCTGGGGGCGATTTCTGGGATGTTTTTGACCCAGTTTTTGGCCCAAAGGCTACAGAGTGGGGGAAGGCATTCATTCATTCAGACAACTTTCATAATTTAGGTTTTAGATGTAGTTTTCTAGAGAGGGAGACTCTCTCTTCTCTCTTAGGATTTAGGATTTAGGATTTCTATTAGGTTTAGGCTATTTCTTCTTCATTCCAGGTTCAATGTTCCTTTACTGTAATTTCTCTTCTAGTTTTATTTATTCTATTAGTTTAGTTTGTTAATATTGGCTTATGAACTCCATGTTAGGATTGATTTTCTTATTTAATACACATTGAGGTATTTCAGATTTAAGATTGCTTTCTTTTATTTATATAAATAATTTAGATTTTTCTTCTCCCTTTGCTTTGGTAGAGTAATTGGTGACACTTGAGTTATCAAACTCAGCTGTTGATTGATATTTAAAGTTTGCTGGTTGATTTGGATCCCTATAAAGCTAGTCTTTCCTTAGGAGTTGACTAGGACTTGAAGAATCAAATTAATTAGTCCACTTGACTTTCCTTTATTTAGTAAGGGTTAACTAAGTGGGAGCAATAAACATTTCTCATCGCACCTGATAAGGATAACTAGGATGGGATTTCCAGTTCGCATACCTTGCCAAGAGCTTTTCTAATTATTAATTTATTTTTCTTGCCATTTAAATGACTTGTTCCCTATTTCAAAAACCCAACAATACTTTTCCATAACCAATAATAAACACACCTCCCTGCAATTCCTTGAGAGACGACCCGAGGTTTAAATACTTCGGTTATAAATTTTATCGGATTTTGTTACTTGTGACAATCAAAATTTTTGTACGAAAGGATTCTCTGTTAGTTTCGAAACTATACTTACAACGCGATTATATTTTTAAATTTCTTTACTGATAGAAAAGCGATCGTCAATCATTTGTCGGTTATATAGCCAACCCGATAAGTGATGGCAGCTAACCATTGGACTGTCCCTCTGTCGTGCATCCCCAACTCAAGTATACTCAACATAATCGTGATCATAATCATGATCCATATCCAACACCCTCACTGGTGTATATTCACGGGGGCGAGCTCATCATGAACTTTCACAGTGTCCGGCCACACTTACGACATAGGGTCAGTAGAGTATCGAGTCTCCACCTAGAGCACATGGTGGCTAGCCACTGCTTTCACCCAGGGAAACTTGTATCTTAGATAGTGGAAGTGCAACATTCACATTTCATTCAATAGCATATATGCATTTATACTCGGCCATAATCAATAATTGCTCCGCCGTAACTTGGCAATAACTCAGCCATCCGGCTCATAGTTCAATCCAGAACCAGCCAATTTATCAATAAACACAGCCCTTCGGCTCATGGCACACACAGCACTTCCACCGCCATCTTCCGTATCTCATATAATCATCTTTGATCATCATTGATCATAACTTTTGGCCTTGCTTCATTCGCAAGTTACCACATCCCCTAGCTCCTTTCTCATTGCTAGGCATATCATAATGATTTAAGACATAAGGGGTGAGATCGGAGGCTTAGAAGTATGAAATTTGGCTTTTAAAACTCAAAAATCAACTTTGGGATGAAAACAGGGTCACGTGTACGCGTCCTCCACGCGCACGCGTGGATCGCCACAAAGTTCATCGACGCGTATGCATCGTCTACGCGCATCGTGGATGGAAAAACAGTCAAAGGACACGTATGCGTCAGTCACGCATACGCGTGGGTGCATTTATGCCCCACGTACAAAACTGGCACAATTCTGGCACAACTCTCAGGAAATCAGCTGGGCATTGGGTGCAGTGCATCGACTCGCACGCGTGGATGGCGCGTTTCTAAAAAACGTCGCGTACGCGTCAAGTCCGCCTACGCGTGGGGGGTATTCTGCTAAAAATATTTCTAAGTTAAAAGCTGTAGAATTCATAGATTCAACCCCCAATCTTCCGACGGACATAACTTCTTCATTTTAAATCATTTTTCACCCGTTCTTTGAATGACATGAACATCCCGGATCTAATTTCATTTCTAAACAAGTTTGGCACAAAATAAGGATTCGGAGTCCAAGTTATGCCCCGTCAAAGTATGCCCAAAAACTATATTTTCATACAAAACCATAAAGTGCCATTTTCAAAACAAACCAATTTCATCCCTTTTCAAAATCAACCCAAAACATGCAAATTTCAACCATTTTTGAAGTCAATCAAAATATATCAAAATCAATATCAAGCTTCCTCAACTCACACATTAACATTTTACTACAATTCACAAAACCACCACCAAACCATTTTAACACTTCTCAATCAAATGGCTAAAAGACAAACACATTAACCTGTCATGCATCCTTCCTCATCCCGATTTCCAATAATGCCATTTCCAATCAACCATCATTATACATAATCAATATCATACTTACCATCAACATGGTTTCACCCATAATTCAACCTCAACCATTCATCAAGCATATATCACAACATGCATTTTCTCATATATCATACCATCAAGGGATCAATTTTCATAATCACATATATGACCACATAATATATCTCAACCATTCAACAACGTCAACAATTCAATACCTATCTTAGGGCCTCTAGCCTAAGTTTTCACACCACGTTACATTTTAGATACAGAAAACCGAGACTATACCTTAGCCGATTTCCCAAGCTCAACCGGAGCACTTCCAAAACAGTTGTCCACAAGCTCTCAAGGTCTCAACACCTCCAAGAACAGATTTTTATCACACCAAAGCCCTCTTTCAAGCTTTCTAAAATATCAATCAAGCTCCAATATTCACATACACACTACCTAAGCCACAATTATCATACCCAAACATCATAAATCAACAAATTACACTAGGATTGAGAATCTTACCACACCCAAGGTTCAAGGAGACAAGATTAACCTTCTCCTTCAAGAGAGTTGGGTCGTATAACATCAAAGAGCCCAAAATCTCAACACTTTTACCATAAAATTCAAAATTTAGGGATGAAAACTGAACCAAAATCGTGTCTTACCTCAAGAATAAAGTAGTGGGTTTTGTAGAGCTCTTCACAGTGAATGCGTGGCCGTAAATGGTGTAGTAATCGGAGCTCTAGGTTAGAAGTTATGGTGGTTTGAAGATCAAACAAGGGTTAGAACTTGAGAGAGTGTTCTTCCCCCGTTTGCTTCCATTTTCAGCGTGTTTCTTGAGTGCAGTGAGGAGAGAGAGTGTTGAAATGAGTGTATTAGATTTAGTTAGGTTGGGCCAAAGGCCCAATATGGGTCCGGTTGGCCCGATTTGGCCCGTCGGTTCAATCTTGGTCCGATTTTTACAAAATTGGTATCGAAATTCTCGTCTCAAACTCCTCTATCATATTTAGCCATAAAAATCACATTTTTGGCTTTCTATAATAAATTCTTATTTATGCGTTAATTAGCCCTTAATTAACCGGGTTTTACAATATCAATATGTTTGGTCTTATAGGGCTTTGGCCCTACTTTATAGGGCTAAAAGAACAAAAGCTCCGGTAACTAATAGAGTCAAATTTTTAAAAAGCCCTTAGAGCCAAAAGTTCTCACAGGTCAAAATCCCTAGGCCTAACCCACGGGTCGCCTAGTTCTCTCTTTTTTTTACATTGTTCTCTATCTCAACAACACATATAAAACTTATTAAAAGTCATTAGTTTGTTCTATCCCGTTGTCATTTTTATGTGTAGAAAATAAAGAAATTAAAAAATAAATGTTAATAATGTGCATTGATCATATTAAATCCAACTTTTAACTATATACATCAAGAAATCAAACATGGTATTCACTATCTCATCACCCTTCTCCTTACTCTTTAGTATCCATCAATAAACTTTACACAAAAATTCATCATCTAAAATCATGAATGTTGAGGGGGATGTGTCGATTCCATTAGCACTTCTTCTTCATGAATTTCACCAATTTCATCATCTAAAATTAACCAATTAAAAAATAATTAGAAACTCAATTTAAAATATTATTTTAAAAAATAGCATAAATGTTTACCATCATAATTTGGAACAAATCTACGTAACTAATTCCTTGTGCAAATAAGCATTTGGACATGCTCATGAAGAGTGGAACTTCTGTATTTTGTTAAAAGATGCCTACTAATACTGAATGCAGACTCAGATGCTACTGTAGAGATGGAAATACTTAAAACATCTCTGGCCACAACTGACAATGTGGGAAACCTATTCTCATTAGTCTTTTAAAAATTCAGCACATCATACTTCAAATAATCTTCATTCGTGTGAATTAAACCTTCCATTGGATAAATCTCTAATTCATCTTTATCCGTGAAAGTTTAGGTTTCACAGTCAAATTCTCTAAACTCCTAAAAGATGTAGTATAAAGATTATTTAAGTAACGAATAAACATAATAGGAGAAAAATAATAATAGATTAGAATTAAATACCTTTATCACCATTTTGCCCTTCTTTGTAAGTCTTCATTCTTCAGGTGACTTAGAAAATTAGTTACTACTTTGAGAAATTGTTGAACCACAAAAAATATTTATATGCTCTCCAATCCATATAACCTTTTAAATTTCTCCAATACTTCATTTGCCTTCAATTCAAAGGTTGAAGGAACTAATTTTTATAACAAAATCTCAAGAACTTTAACTTTAATCGAGAATCAAGAATTACCCCAAAAGTCAAGACGGTGCTATAAATCTATAATCCTTCCAATATTTATCAAACTTCACCTTCATTCTGAAAGCCATATTCATAATAACAGCATCATCACGAATTTGATTGTCTTCCAAAAGACATTCAATTTCCAAACTTGCATAAAATACAAATTTGATGTTGGATATGATAAACCCAAGATAAGGTTTGTAGTTTCATAAAATGGTTCTAAAAATTCACACATTTTTTTTTGCTAATATATATTCTTCATTTGTCGTACAATGTTTATAAGCTCCATCTACAATACTAAGGATGTCAAATACTTTTTCAAATCTAATTGCTCTTTCCAACATCATATTTGTAGAATTCCATCAACTTGGAACATCTGATTTTAGACCAACATCTTCTTCAATTTTTGCCTCCTGCACACAATCTTTAAATTTCACCACTCTCCCATCAGAAGCTTTCACATATTTCACACTCTCTCCACTACAAGAAAAATACCCATTCAGCCACACTTTTTTTAAGCTACATTTGAAAAGCGTAGCCTATTTGTTGCCTTTTTATAAGAGAAAAGGATACACAATTGTGGCATCATTTAAAAAGTGTAGCCTTAGGTATTATAGAAATCACTTATAAAGCGTAGCCGTAGGTTGATATCTATAGGTTCACTTTTCGTATCAAAGGAGACGCTTTTAGAGGGTAGCCTATTCGTTAAGTTTTGGGTGCATTTTAAAAGTGATGCCTAATGTATCTAGAGCAAAATAATTTGACACAACTCATAAACACTTACTATACACTCTAGGGTCTGCACACAGCCCTCTTCTCTCTCAGCGCCACAAGACGCAGCCATGCACCCTCGGTCTCCCTCACGGCTCACAAACGGTGTCGCCACTTTTCCTCTCTCAGCCCTCTCTTTGCCACGCCTCTCACCACTGCCATTACCCTTTCCCTCTCAACCCTCTATTTGTCTCTCACCATCCACCATCATGGCTTTTGTCACCACTCACCAGCCTCAGAGTCACAATGGTGCTGCACTACTTCTTGCCTCTCGGTGATGACGAGTTGACGACCCTCAGTGCACTACAAGAAAAATACCCATTTAGCCACACTTTTTTAAACTACATTTGAAAAGCGTAGCCTATTCATAATAGGCTACGCTTTTCTCCGTGTTGCCTTTTTATAAGAGAAAAGGATACACAATTGTAGCATCATTTAAAAAGTGTAGCCTTAGGTATTATAGAAATCACTTATAAAGTGTAGCCATAGGTTGATATCTATAGGTTCACTTTTCGTATCAAAGAAAACGCTTTTAGAGGGTAGCTTATTTGTTAAATTTTGGGTGCGTTTTAAAAGTGATGCCTAATGTATATAGAGCAAAAAACTTGACACTTGGTGAATTTTTTCCCTCTTTTTCCTGAAAGCAAAATCACATACACTTAGTAAAATTTTTGTCATTCCCTCCAAATCTCACTCACCTCCAAAGCACGCACCTTCATCCCCTTTCGTAAACCCTCAAAAACTCATTCATCACCATCGCAAAGTAGAAACCCTGCCTCCAAAGCTCACCATCGTCACCCCCCACTCACTCTCTTCACTCTCGCCATTGACCCTCTGATGAGCGGATAATTTATACGCTTTTTGGCATTGTTTTTACATAGTTTTTAGTAAGTTCAAGCTACTTTTAGGGATGTTTTCCTTAGTTTTTATGTTAAATTCACATTTCTGGACTTTACTATGAGTTTGTGTGTTTTTCTGTGATTTCAGGTAAATTCTGACTGAAATTGAGGGATTTGAGCAAAACTCTGAAAAAGGCTGACAAAAGGACTGCTGATGCTGTTGGATTCTGACCTCCCTGCACTCGAAATGGATTTTATGGAGCTACAGAACTCCAATTGGCGCGCTCTCAACGGCGTTGGAAAGTAGACATCCAGGGCTTTCCAGCAATATATAATAGTCCATGCTTTATTCGAAGAATGACGATGTAACTTGGCGTTAAACGCCAAGTTCATGCTGCTGTCTGGAGTAAAACGCCAGAAAAACGTCATGATTCGGAGTTAAACGCCCAAAACACGTCATAACCTGAAGTTTGACGCCAAGAAATGCCTCTACACGTGGATTGATCAAGCTCAGCCCAAGCACACACCAAGTGGGCCCCGGAAGTGGATTTATGCATCAATTACTTACTCATGTAAACCCTAGTAGCTAGTCTAGTATATATAGGACACTTATCTATTGTATTAGACATCTTTGATCTCAGTTTTGTTTTAATCTTCATCTGAGGGGATCATTGATCACGTTTTAGGGGGCTGGCCATTCGGCCATGCCTGAACCCTTTGCTTATGTATTTTCAACGGTGGAGTTTCTGCACACCATAGATTAAGGGTGTGGAGCTCTGCTGTACCTCAAAGATTAATGAAGTTCTACTTTCTTTTATTCAATTCCTCTTTTATTCTTATTCCAAGATATTCATTCGTACCCAAGAATATGATGAAGATGATGAGTTAGATAACCCTCATCATCATTCTCACTGATGAACGCGCGTGATTGACAACCACTTTCGTTCTACATGCAAAGAAGCTTGAATGTGTATCTCTTAGATTCCCCAACAGAATCTTCGTGGTATAAGCTAGATAGATGGCGGCATTTATGAGGATCCGGAAAGTCCAACCTTGTCTGTGGTGTTCCGAGTAGGATCCTGGGAATCCGGAAAGTCTACCTTGTCTGTGGTGTCTGAGTAGGATTCCGGTAATGAATGATTGTGACGTGCTTCAAACCTGTAACCTGCTGGGCGTAGTGACAACGCAAAAGAATCAATGGATTCTATTCCAGTAGGGAAGGGAACCAACCGGTGATTGGCCGTACTGTGACAGAGTGCGTGAGCATTAGCTTTCACTGCGAGGATGGGATGTAGCTATCAACCATGGGTGATGCCTCCAGACTGGTTAGCTGTGCGAGTGACAGCCGCATAGGATATTTCCCCGAGAGGATTGAAAGTAGCCACAGCTAATGGTGAACCCCTATACAAAGCTTGCCATGGAAAGGAGTAAGAAGGATTGAGTAGAAGGAATAGGAGAGCAGGCGTCCGTGAGCTCTACAGCACCTCCATTCCGCTTATCTGAAATTCCTACCAATGAATCTACATAAGTATTTCTATCCTTTTTATTATTTATTTTCTATTTTATTGGAATCTAATTAAATATCATGTTTAAATCCGCCTGACTGAGATCTACAAGGTGACCATAGCTTGCTTCATACCAACAATCTCTGTGGATTCGACCCTTACTCACGTAAGGTTATTACTTGGACGACCCAGTACACTTGCTGGTTAGTTGAACGGAGTTGTGAAGAAAATAAAGAGTGCCATAAGAGTATACATCCTTTATAAACAAATAACAAGTGATCACAATTTCGTCCACCAAGTTTTTGGCGCCGTTGCCGGGGATTGTTCGAGTATGGACAACTGACGGTTCATCTTGTTGCTCAGATTAGGTAATTTTCTTTTCAAAAATCTTTTTCAAAATTTTTCTTTTCAAAAATCTTTTTCAAAATTTTTCTTTTTATTTTTCGTTTTTCAACACTATTTTTTCGAAAAAAATTAATAAAAATCCAAAAAAATTAGAAAATAATAAAAATCAAAAATATTTTGTGTTTCTTGTTTGAGTCTTGAGTCAATTTTTAAGTTTGGTGTCAATTGCATGCTTTAAAAATTTTCTGCATTTTTTCGAAAATCCCATGCATTCATAGTGTTCTTCATGATCTTCAAGTTGTTTTTGATAAGTCTTCTTGTTTGATCTTGATGATTTCTTGTTTTGTGTTGTTTGTTGTTTTTCATGTGCATTTTTGCATTCATATTTTCCATGCATTAAAGATTTCTAAGTTTGGTGTCTTGCATGTCTTCTTTGCATTAAAAATTTTTCAAAATTATGTTCTTGATGTTCATCATGATCTTCAAAGTGTTCTTGGTGTTCATCTTGACATTCATAGTGTTCTTGCATGCATCTTGTGTCTTGATCCAAAATTTTCATGTTTTGGGTCATTTTTGTGTTTTTCTTTAAAAAATTTAAAAAAAAAACAAAAATATCTTTTCCTTATTTTCCTCCAAAATTTCGAAATTTTGGGATTGACTTGGTCAAAAATTTTCAAAATTAGTTGTTTCTTGCAAGTCAAGTCAAAATTTCAATTTTAAAAATCTTATCTTTTCAAAATCTTTTTCAAAAATCATATCTTTTTCAATTTTTTTTTATTTTTCGAAAATTTCAAAAATCTTTTTCAAAATATTTTCAAAATCTTTTTCTTATCTTTATTTGATATTTTCGAAAATTCACTAATAATTAATGAGATTGGTTCAAAAATTTGAAGTTTGTTACTTTCTTGTTAAGAAAGGTTCAATCTTTAAGTTCTAGAATCTTATCTTGTAGTTTCTTGTTAGTGAAGTAAATAATTTTTAAATTTTTGAATTAAATCTTTTTATCTTTTATTTTATCTTTTTCAAAAATTTTATCTTTTTTCAAAATTTGATTTTAAAATATCTTATCTAACTTACTATCTTCTTATCTTTTTCAATTTTGATTTCAAATCTTTTTCAATCAATTAACTAACTTGTTGTTTGTTTCTTATCTTTTTCAAAACTACCTAACTACTTTTCCCTCCTCTATTTTCGAAAATATCTCTTCCCTTTTTTTCAAAAATTCTTTTTAATTAATTAAATTGTTTTAAATTTTAATTTTAATTTTATTTTATCTCTAATTTTCGAAAATCACTAACTCCTTTTCAAAAATTATTTTCGAATTCTCTCTTCTCTTTTCTTCTTCTATTTAATTATTTAATTACTAACACTTCTCTTCACCTCTCTTCATTCATATCCTAACATCTCATCTCACATCTCTGCCATCCTCACAGTTGTGTTTCTTCCATTACATTACATTCTTTGTCTCCCCCTCTTCTTCTACCCCTTTCTTCTTCTACTAACATAAAGGAATCTCTATACTATGACATAGAGGATTCCTTTTTCTTTTCTTGTTCTCTTCTCTTTCCTATGAGCAGGAACAGGGATAAAGGCACTCTTGTTGAAGTTGATCCAGAACCTGAAAGGACTCTGAAGAGAAGATTAAGAGAAGCTAAATTACAACAATCCAAAAACATCTTTAAGAGAAACAACCTTTCAGAAATTTTCGAACAGGAGAAGGACATGGCAGCCGAAAATAATAATAATAATGCAAGGAGAATGCTTGGTGACTTTACTAAACCAACGTCCAAGTTTGATGGAAGAAGCATCTCCATTCCTGCCATTGGAGCCAATGATTTTGAGCTTAAGCCTCAACTAGTTGCTTTAATGCAACAAAACTGCAAGTTTTATGGACTTCCATCTGAAGATCCTTACCAGTTTTTAACTGAGTTCTTGCAGATCTGTGACACTGTAAAGACAAATGGAGTTAATCCTGAAGTCTACAGACTCTTGCTTTTCCCTTTTGCTGTAAGAGACAGAGCTAGAGTATGGTTGGATTCACAACCCAAGGATAGCCTGGACTCATGGGATAAGCTGGTCACTGCCTTCTTGGATAAGTTCTTTCCTCCTCAAAAGCTGAGCAAGCTGAGAGTGGATGTTCAAACCTTCAAACAAAAAGATGGTGAATCCCTCTATGAAGCTTGGGAAAGATACAAGCAGCTGACCAAGAGATGTCCATCTGACATGTTTTCGGAATGGACCATATTAGATATATTCTATTATGGTCTCTCTGAATTTTCGAAAATGTCATTGGATCATTCTGCAGGTGGATCTATTCACCTGAAGAAAACGCCTGAAGAGGCTCAAGAACTCATTGACATGGTTGCAAATAACCAGTTCATGTACACCTCTGAGAGGAATTCTGTAAATAATGGGGTACCTCAGAAGAAAGGAGTTCTTGAAATTGATGCTCTGAATGCCATATTGGCTCAGAACAAAGTGTTGACTCAACAGGTCAACATGATCTCTCAAAATCTGAATGGATTGCAACATGCATCCAACAGTACTAGAGAGGCAGCTTCTGAAGAAGCTTATGATCCTGAGAACCCTGCCATGGCAGAGGTTAATTACTTAGGTGAACCTTATGGAAACACCTATAACTCATTATGGAGAAATCATCCAAATTTCTCATGGAAGGATCAACAAAAACCTCAACAAGGTTTTAACAATGGTGGACGCAACAGGCTGAATAATAGTAAGCCATATCCATCATCTTCTCAGCAACAGACAGAGAACTCTGAACAAAATACTGCTAATTTAGCTAATATAGTCTCTGATCTGTCAAAAGCCACTTTCAGTTTCATGAATGAAACAAGATCCTCCATTAGAAATTTGGAGGCACAAGTGGGCCAGCTGAGTAAGAAAGTCATTGACACTCCTCCCAGTACTCTCCCAAGTAATACAGAAGAAAATCCAAAAGGAGAGTGCAAGGCCATTGACTTGATCAAAGTGGCCGAATGCACCAAGGAGGAGGAGGACGAAAATCCCAGTGAGGAAGACCTCCTGGGACGTTCCTCAAGCAAGAAGGAGTTTCCTATTAAGGATCCTGAGGAATCTGAGGCTCATCTAGAGACCATAGAGATTCCTTTAAATCTCCTTCTGCCATTCATGAGCTCTGAAGAATATTCATCCTCTGAAGAGAATGAAGATGTGACTGGAGAGCAAGTTGCTCAGTACTTAGGAGCTATCATGAAGCTGAATGCCAAGCTGTTTGGTAATGAGACTTGGGAAAGTGAACCTCCCTTGCTCATTAGTGAACTAGATACTTGGATTCAGAGAACTCTACCTCAAAAGAAACAAGATCCTGGCAAGTTCTTAATACCTTGCACCATTGGCACCATGAGCTTTGAAAAAGCTCTATGTGATCTTGGGTCAGGAATAAATCTTATGCCACTCTCTATAATGGAGAAGCTGGGAATCATTGAGGTACAACCTGCCTTGTTCTCATTACAATTGGCAGATAAGTCCATAAGACAAGCTTATGGAATAGTAGAGGACGTGCTAGTAAGGGTTGAAGGCCTTTACATCCCTACTGATTTCATAATCCTAGACACTAGGAAGGAAGATGATGAATGCATCATCCTAGGAAGACCTTTCCTAGCCACAACAGGAGCTGTGATAGATGTCAACAGAGGTGAGTTAGTCCTTCAATTGAATGGGGACTACCTTGTGTTTCAGGCACATGGCCATCCCTCTGTGACAAAAGAGAGTAAGCATGAAGAGCTTCTCTCAGTTCAGAGTCAAGAAGAGCCCACACAGTCAAACTCTAAGTTTGGTGTTGTGAGGCCACAACCAAACTCTAAGTTTGGTGTCCAAACCCCATATCCAAACTCTAAGTTTGGTGTTAGGAATACCACACTTAAGTTGACCTGATCACCTTGTGGCTCCATGAGAGCCACTGTCAAGCTATTGACATTAAAGAAGCACTTGTTGGGAGGCAACCCAATTTTATTTATCTAATTTTATTCTATTTTGTTTCTTTGTTATTTTTGTATTTTATTAGGTACATGATCATGAGGAGTCACGAAAAAAATCAAAAAAATTAAAAACAGAGTCAAAAACAGAAGAAAAAAATTTTCACCCTGGAGGACGCACGGGCTGGCGTTCAACGCCCAGAAGGTGCATCTGGCCGGCGTTCAACGCCAGAACAGAGCACCATTCTGGCGCTGAACGCCCAAAACAAGCTACATCCTGGCGTTTAACGCCAGGATGCGCACACAGAGGACAATCTGGCGCTGAACGCCAGAAACAAGCTTGAAACTGGCGTTCAACGCCAGAAACAAGCATCACATGGGCGTTTAACGCCCAGAACATGCACAAATGGGCGTTTAAACGCCAGAATGATGCATGAAGGCATTTTACATGCCTAATTGGTGCAAGGATGGAATTCCTTGACACCTCAGGATCTGTGGACCCCCACAGGATCCCCACCTAACATATTCCCACCTTACTTCCCATTCCTAGTTTTTGTGATGTGATTCCCCATGTCACAATTCCCAATCTTCTTCATCAATCACCTCAATTCCTCTTCCCAATTACTCCATTCACCATTCACATCAACCTCCTCTTCCCCATAAACCCCACCTACCTCCATCAAATTCAAATCCAATTTCCCACCCTTTCCCACCCAAAATGGCCGAACCTATACCCTCCCCCCTCCCTATAAATATCCTTCTTTTCTTTTACATTTTCACACAACACAAACCCACATTCTCCCACATAGCCGAACCCTCTCTTCTCCCTCTTTACCATATTTTCTTCTTCTTCTTCTACTCTTCTTTTCTTTTCTTGCTCGAGGACAAGCAAATTTTAAGTTTGGTGTGGTAAAAAGCTTAAGCTTTTTGTTTTTCATTCACCATCAATGGCACCCAAGACCGGAGTTTCCTTAAGAAAAGGAAAAGGGAAGGCAAAAGCTTCCACATCCGAGTCATGGGAGAAGGAGAGATTCATCTCCAAAAGCCATCAAGACCACTTCTATGATGTTGTGGTAAAGAAGAAGGTGATCCCTGAGGTCCCTTTCAAGCTCAAAAAGAATGAGTATCCGGAGATCCGACATGAAATTCAAAGAAGAGGTTGGGAAGTCTTAGCCAACCCCATACAACAAGTCGGATTATTGATGGTTCAAGAGTTCTATGCCAATGCATGGATCACTAGGAACCATGACCAAAGTATGAACCCAAGCCCAAAGAATTATCTCACAATGGTTAGGGGGAAATACCTGGATTTCAGTCCGGAAAATGTGAGGTTGGCGTTTCACTTACCCATGATGCAAGGTGATGAACGCCCCTACACAAGAAGGGTCAACTTTAACCAAAGGTTGGACCAAGTCCTTATGGACATATGTGTGGAAGGCGCCCAATGGAGAGTAGACTCCAAAGGCAAGCCAGTCCAACTAAGAAGACTGGACCTCAAGCCTGTAGCTAGAGGATGGTTGGAGTTCATTCAAAGATCCATCATCCCTACAAGCAACCGATCTGAAGTTACTGTGGATCGGGCCATCATGGTTCATAGCATCATGATTGGAGAGGAAGTAGAGGTTCATGAAGTCATTTCCAATGAACTCTACAAAATAGCTGACAAGCCTTCATACATGGCACGGCTAGCCTTCCCCCACCTTATATGCCATCTATGTTACTCAGCTGGAGTTATCATAGAAGGAGATGTCTCCATTGAAGAAAACAAGCCCATCACAAAGAAGAGGATGGAGCAAACAAGGGAAGCTCCTCACGGCCTCCAAGAAGAACATGAGGAAGTGCATCATCAACAAATGCCTCAAGGAATGCACTTTCCTCCCAACAACTATTGGGAGCAACTCAACACCTCCTTAGAGGATTTGAGCCATAATGTTGAACAATTAAGGGTGGAACATCATGAGCACTCCATCATTCTCCAAGAAATAAGAGAAGATCAAAAAGCAATGAGGGAGGAGCAACAAAGGCAAGGAAGGGACATAGAAGAGTTGAAAAACATCATTGGTCCTTCAAGAAGAAGACGCCACTAAGGTGGATTCATTCCTTGTTCTTTATTTCTTTCTGTTTTCGGTTTTTAAGTATTATGTTTATCTATGTTTTGTGTCTTTCTTTCATGATCATTAGTGTGTAACCATGCCTTAAAGCTATGAAATAAAATCCATTAGTCCTTCACCTCTCTTAAAAGAAAAATGTTTTAATTCAAAAGAACAAGAAGTACATAATTTTCGAAATTATTAGTAAATTTAATTTAATTATATTGATGTGGTGGCAATAATTTTTGTTTTCTGAATGAATGAATGAACAGTGCATATGTCTTTTGATCTTGTTGTTTATGAATGTTAAAATTATTGGTTCTTGAAAGAATGAGGAACAAAGAAAAATGTTATTGATGATCTGAAAAACATCATGAAAATTGATTCTTGAAGCAAGAAAAAGCAGTGAAAAAAAAAGAGAGAAAAAGGGGCGAAAATTTTAAAGCAAGGATCCAAGGCTTTGAGCATCAATGGATAGGAGGGCCCAAGGAAATTAAATCCAGGTCTAAGCGGCTAAATCAAGCTGTCCCTAACCATGTGCTTGTGTCATGAAGGTCCAAGTGAAAAGCTTGAGACTGAATGGTTAAAGTCGTGATCTTAAGCTAAAGAGTGTGCTTAAGAGCTCTGGACACCACTAACTGGGGACTCTAGCAAAGCTAAGTCACAATCTGAAAAGGTTCACCCAGTCATGTGTCTGTGGCATTTGTGTATCCGGTGGTAATACTGGAAGACAAAGTGCTTAGGGCCACAGCCAAGACTCATAAGTAGCTGTGTTCAAGAATCAACATGCTTAACTAAGAAAGTCAATAACACTATCCGAAATTCTAAGTTCCTAGAGAAGCCAATCATTCATAAACTTCAAAGGAAAAAGTGAGATGCCAAAACTGTTCAGAAGCAAAAAGCTACAAGTCCCGCTCATATAATTAAATTAATATTCATTGATATTTTGGACTTTATAGTATATTCTCTTCTTTTTATCCTATTTGATTTTCAGTTGCTTGGGGACAAGCAACAATTTAAGTTTGGTGTTGTGATGAGCGGATAATTTATACGCTTTTTGGCATTGTTTTTACATAGTTTTTAGTAAGTTCAAGCTACTTTTAGGGATGTTTTCCTTAGTTTTTATGTTAAATTCACATTTCTGGACTTTACTATGAGTTTGTGTGTTTTTCTGTGATTTCAGGTAAATTCTGACTGAAATTGAGGGATTTGAGCAAAACTCTGAAAAAGGCTGACAAAAGGACTGCTGATGCTGTTGGATTCTGACCTCCCTGCACTCGAAATGGATTTTCTGGAGCTACAGAACTCCAATTGGCGCGCTCTCAACGGCGTTGGAAAGTAGACATCCAGGGCTTTCCAGCAATATATAATAGTCCATGCTTTATTCGAAGAATGACGATGTAACTTGGCGTTAAACGCCAAGTTCATGCTGCTGTCTGGAGTAAAACGCCAGAAAAACGTCATGATTCGGAGTTAAACGCCCAAAACACGTCATAACCTGAAGTTTGACGCCAAGAAATGCCTCTACACGTGGATTGATCAAGCTCAGCCCAAGCACACACCAAGTGGGCCCCGGAAGTGGATTTATGCATCAATTACTTACTCATGTAAACCCTAGTAGCTAGTCTAGTATATATAGGACACTTATCTATTGTATTAGACATCTTTGATCTCAGTTTTGTTTTAATCTTCATCTGAGGGGATCATTGATCACGTTTTAGGGGGCTGGCCATTCGGCCATGCCTGAACCCTTTGCTTATGTATTTTCAACGGTGGAGTTTCTACACACCATAGATTAAGGGTGTGGAGCTCTGCTGTACCTCAAAGATTAATGAAGTTCTACTTTCTTTTATTCAATTCCTCTTTTATTCTTATTCCAAGATATTCATTCGTACCCAAGAATATGATGAAGATGATGAGTTAGATAACCCTCATCATCATTCTCACTGATGAACGCGCGTGATTGACAACCACTTTCGTTCTACATGCAAAGAAGCTTGAATGTGTATCTCTTAGATTCCCCAACAGAATCTTCGTGGTATAAGCTAGATAGATGGCGGCATTTATGAGGATCCGGAAAGTCCAACCTTGTCTGTGGTGTTCCGAGTAGGATCCTGGGAATCCGGAAAGTCTACCTTGTCTGTGGTGTCCGAGTAGGATTCCGGTAATGAATGACTGTGACGTGCTTCAAACCTGTAACCTGCTGGGCGTAGTGACAACGCAAAAGAATCAATGGATTCTATTCCAGTAGGGGAGGGAACCAACCGGTGATTGGCCGTACTGTGACAAAGTGCGTGAGCATTAGCTTTCACTGCGAGGATGGGATGTAGCTATCAACCATGGGTGATGCCTCCAGACTGGTTAGCTGTGCGAGTGACAGCCGCATAGGATATTTCCCCGAGAGGATTGAAAGTAGCCACAGCTAATGGTGAACCCCTATACAAAGCTTGCCATGGAAAGGAGTAAGAAGGATTGAGTAGAAGGAATAGGAGAGCAGGCGTCCGTGAGCTCTACAGCACCTCCATTCCGCTTATCTGAAATTCCTACCAATGAATCTACATAAGTATTTCTATCCTTTTTATTATTTATTTTCTATTTTATTGGAATCTAATTAAATATCATGTTTAAATCCGCCTGACTGAGATCTACAAGGTGACCATAGCTTGCTTCATACCAACAATCTCTGTGGATTCGACCCTTACTCACGTAAGGTTATTACTTGGACGACCCAGTACACTTGCTGGTTAGTTGAACGGAGTTGTGAAGAAAATAAACAGTGCCATAAGAGTATACATCCTTTATAAACAAATAACAAGTGATCACAATTTCGTCCACCACCCTCTCATTCTCGCTCTCGCCATTGACCCTCTCACTACAAAAAGAAACCCTCTCAATCTTGCCAGTGACCGTTGTCGCCCCTCACCACTCACCCACCACTCACCCACACTCACCACTCTCCACATTGCTGTACCTCTGACCGTCGCTCCTCTTCGCCATCTTGCACTGATCGTCGCTGCACCGCCCTCACCATCGTTGTTGTGCCGCTCTCACCATCATCATCTCTGTGCTTCTCATCATCGTCTTCTCTGTGCTCACATCATTGAATAGTTATGTATTGATTTCTATTTGGTTCTGAAATTTCAGAGGCTTAGGGTTCCGATTTTAGGGGTTTTAATTTTGGGGGTTTTAATCTGTGAAATATGGGTTTGTGAACTGTAATTTGATAACATGCATGCTGTTGTTGATGAAGATGTGTGGTATTTTAGGGTTTGTGAACTGTGATTTAATATACAACTTGTCTATTTTCTCTGTATATTTGTTTGTGAGACTGAATCCAAATGCAGCCTTAATAATTTTCTCAATGAATAAGTTGGCTTCGGTTTCTCTGTTTTCAGCTTCCGTTTCTTCTAGAAAACTTGGCTATTGACCTATCTTACATTCTCTTATAAATTTTTCATTTTTATCTTTTTTGTGTGTTTTTCTGTTTCATTTTAAAGTTTGTTTCTTTTACTTGATCTCCATGTCTAAAGGCATTACTGTGTTATAGAACTGATTTCTTTATGGGAAAACTCCCCCATCCCATCTTTTTTCCCTGGATCTTATGTGAGCTATGATAGCTCTGTTCAGAAGGGTATTTCAAAAGTTGAGAAGGAAGCCAAGGTAGTATTGATAATGACAAGAGATCACTAGAAACTTATCTACAATCCTCAGTTAAGAAGTTAAAAGTCTCAATTTTAGGTGTATGAAACAAGACTGAGCTAGTTTTTAAGGAGCCCATTGTCTCTGCTAGACAGGAATAGAGAAAAAATCTGTGTTGGTTCAATATTCTATTAAGGAATGTCAAACAAAGAGAAGGGGTTGCACTCCCCGGAGAGAGATATCGAGAGTTATTTCAAAGAAAAATGATGAAATGATTAAATTAAGAACTAGCTTTGTCTCAAATTGGTTTAATGAAAATGTTAACAAATTATAAGTAAAAACTGACTAGCCATCAAATTGTAAATTGATAAAGTTTGAACTGAGGGCTTTTTAGTAATTTACAAGTTAACCTCATAATTGAGGCGTCTTAGCACCACCAAGGTGAATACTTTGCCAACTTAGTTTATTGAAATTCGATTATTTTTAGGTTTTTTTATACTACAACATCTAGGAATATCAACATGTATCATTTCTCCTTTTGTTCATGGTTGGTTTTTTCATTAGCTTATTCATTGAGACCGAATCCAAATGCATGTTGAAGATTAATAATTTTCTTCGTCCAAAATTGTGTTTCCTTTTCAGGAGCAAAATTTGGTGGCTGCCATGAGCTTTAGATTGTTTTGATCACTCTCTCTGGCTCTTTGATCTCAATAGAATATGCAACGTTTGCTCAATGGGCCAAGTAACTTCTCATTTCTCAGCTCCATTATTATGGTTGCATGCATAATTTGAAGTTTCCCCTCTTGTGTGTATTGATTTGAAAGCTCTTACCCTATTAAATTGGTAGTACTTGTTTAATTTGTATGATGGTTTGAGTTGAACGTTACCTTGGTGATAGTGATCTGTTCAAGGTTTTATATAATTATTTGTTGTTATGTTCTGCTAAAGTTTATTAGTAGAATGGTAGCTGTCCTATTCTATATGTGGCCTACTTAATGAAAGGATGTTGGTTATTTGAGTGATCAGGTGGAATTTGATGCTGCCCATTATAGCCTTATTTGATTAATGAACATACATTGTAAATTTTGTGCACCTGTCTTGTGCATCTGTCTTGTTTTTAATTATTGTACCCTTTAGCTTATATAATAGAACAGAGGATAATTTGCATCACTCTTTCAAGAAATTAGAATGAATATATAAATGAAATGAAACTATCTATAATTCTATATAGCTTTAGGCTAGCTTGGATCATGAGCTTCTGCATATAATGCTTGCCTTTTAAGTTTTTCTGCCCCAGCTGAGAGGCATCCCTAGAAACTAGAGCTATGATTTTATCACATTAAATGGTGCTATATTTTGTACATAGAAACAAGTTAGAATTTCAATTGGATCCCAATTTCTTTTAAGTAAATATAATATTTCCTAATAAATGTAAACAAAATATTTATATTATTTGTTGTCATACCCTGTTGAACATGAAATGAATCTACCAGTGGATTTTGCCATTTTGATTATATCCGGTAAAAAAATTTTACTTTTGGTAAATGGTTTTTTCCATGTTACTAATAAATGTAAGTGGATTTTGCCATGTTGCTTATATTACCCGTTGCTTATAGTTACTCAATATCCTATTTGGCATCTTGCTTCGTCAATTACATTTAATTCTGATGTAGTTCCTAGATATACTTCTATTCCTCCTCCATACACACTGCCTTGTCAATTCTTTCTTATTGTGTCAACTAAGTTCTGTAATATATGATATATTTTTAATAGAAAAAAATTTCTTGGCAAGTTGAGGTTGCTTATATCCTTGTTAGTTGGTGCTTTTAACTTGAGGTGTGCTTTCTGGATTCCTTCTTTATGTCTTCTGTTTGATCTGATGAAAGAGGTTTGCAAAATTGTTACAATGAGAAGATATGTTATGTTGTGAAAATGTGATCAGGTGCTTCAATGTATTATAAATAGATCTTTTATGCTTGCTTTTGGGCATTGTTCATGAGCAATTTTTTTTGAACTCTTTGAAATTGGGGGCTTCTATATTGTCGCTTCATGGATAAATTGTACTAAATAGTTTGTGTAACCAGATGTAGAGTTAGGTTCATGTTTTTAAATAATATTTAACGAGTGAATGTGACATATTTTTCAGTGCTTTAGCTTAATAATGCAACCTTGCTAGTAGATTTGCCTCTCTCATTATGCTGCACATGTTAGTAACTGTATGCTAACTTTTTCTTCACTTCCAGTCAATAAGTCAAAGAAACAAGCAACACAAGAAAAAAAAGAAGTTTTCACATCGCATGGGGCCAATCAATTTCGGAAGAGTACGAGTGGCTATGGTAAACAGTAGATTTATATTTATTAGAATTTATATTTGCATAAATTGAAGGAAGAAACCGAAGTAAGGTCTTGTTTTGCAGCGAGCAACAAAGGAAACAAACGAGGAACCATAAAGGTTTGAGAATTTCATTGCTACCCAAACAAGTTGGAAGAGGAAAGAAATGGATGAGGAAACACAGACTGCTGTAGTAAGAGTTCATTGAATCATTCATAATTACATTTCAAATTTAGGATATGGTAACTAATTCAATTTTAAATATTTCTTCTATGCATGAAGACTTCCAACACCGCCAAGCTGCTGGTGAAACAGAAGAGGAAGAATTTGAGGCCTTATTCAGGAAAGAACAACCAAGTCGGCTAAGGTTATATGGAAGATCTGTGACAAAAATTGAATTAAAAAACATGCTGAAATTAATGAAATCAAGAATCAGCACAAAGAGGAAGTGTCCAGTCTGAAGGATAAACTTGGACACATGGAGGCCCAACAGCAAAAACAAAAGGCCAAACAGCAAAAATAAGAGGAAGAGATTCATGGGTTGCAAAATATGATCAAGTTAATGCTGCAGCGATCGGAACCTGGAATGAGGCCAGAAGAACTAGAAGCTTTATTACAAGATATCCAACAGTCTCCGATTGATGCAAATAGCGGCCATGGATCAACTCATTTTCCGAACTTAGATGTGGTATGTCCTTATCTATTCCTTGTTCCATAGTTTTTTACTTGTATTTACATTAATTGCTATGGCTGGAAATGTTTGTTGGCTTTATTAACACCGAAGTTGTATTGCTATGGCTGAAATTTGTTTATGCAATTCTGGTTGTTGTATTTCTGATTTTGTGCACTTGGTACATATGAATTTGTCCTTATATCTAATTTAAGTGTGAAAGTCTGGTTAATTAGTGCATGAAAAATGCTATAGGGACATATCAGGATTGTATTAAAGGAAATGGAAGAAAGAAACACCTGCAGATTATCCCTAAATCTAATTTTTTTAGTATATGCTTTCTTGATTTACTATGTCTACGTGTTCCATTTAATTTTTATAATTACGAATGTCATTATGAATATTTTTTTTAACTACTTTTCTATATAATTATGCAGGGTAACAATGAAGATTAAGCAATGAAGATTAAGCTAACTATTATTGTGGTTTATTGGCTAAGATAGAGTGCTATTTAGAATCCTTACATGTATGGTTGACTAATGACTTTTATTAGAAGATACTTTTATTGGCTAAGTGATATTATGGTTTTGATATGGCTATGCTTACTTTAGTGTAAGATGTATGAATTTTTACAGTTAACTTCATTCTAGTACTTTTGGATCAATATTATAAATATATTTTGGTTAGAGATAATTTTTATTATTTAAAGAAATTATTTAGTATAGTTATATATTTATTTTTATTTTGTAATATTCAACTCATTTAAATAAAAATGCAGAATTATTATACATATAATCATATTAACTATTATGTTGTATTAATAATTATTAGATAATTATATATATATATATATATATATACATACACCAAAAAAGAGACCTAAGGCTACACTTATATACAGTAGTTATAGCATACAAAAAAACGAGGTACCTAAGGCTACGCTTATAAAAAGTAGCTATGGTATACAATGTGGCTACGCTTTACAGGTGATGCAGTAGCGTTGAAAAACGTAGCCTATTCTGGAAAAATGAAAACTGAAAAGCGTAGCCTTTGGTTCTGGACAGCATTACTTGAAAAGCGCACTCTATTCCCAAATGCCAAAAGTGTAGCCCTTGGTGCAGAAAAGCGTAGCCTTTGAGAATAGGCAACGGCCAAATAGGAATCACCCTAAAAAGCGTAGCCGTAGCACCAAAAAGCATAGCCGTAGCCTAAGGCATAATTTTTTTTTTCACTTTTGGCTATACTTTTCAAGTGTACTTGAATGGGTGTTTTTCTTGTAGTGTCTGATTTTAAATAAAGCTCCAGCAGCCACCTTTAATACTTCTTGCACCATCAAATTTAAAATGTGAGTAGAACAACGTACCTAAAAATATTCTCCATTGCAAAGCAAACTATTCTGCTTACGTAGGTGAGTTTTTAAGATGTTTTGCATGTTGTCATTTGCAGAAGCATTATCTAAAGTAATAGAGAATACTTTCTTATCAATACCCCATTACTTCAAAGAGTTAAATAAGACTGCTTTCAGATAAGTCCCAATATGGGAAGGAATCAGGGATGGATCTACTTATATTATAGCAGGGACAAGCGCCCCCACTACAATTTGGAATTTTTGAATAGTACATCATAATAATATTTATTTGCCCTCATTAAATTATTAAATTTGACCCCACAATAATTTTTTATTCAACTTTTGATAATTGATATTCAATTTAAAACTTCATATTAGATGTCCATTATAATGATAAATTCTCAAATTTAAATGAGATTGGTGTTCTTTCTTATTAGAAATCGGCTTGAAAGAATATTATCTATCCATTGGTGTTTTTTTTCTTTTGAAATTAGTTTTAATTTTTTCATATCAATTACACTAAGTGAATGAACTTTTTTAACTATGAATATCATTAAGATCAGAGCTAATTGTATGAAAGGTGGAATTTAAATATTTTTAAATGATTGTTTAACAACATATATATAAAAAAGAGACATTTTGATTATATTGTCAATGAAAAATTATTTAACTTTTTCAAAATATGAAATATAAAAAAAATAAAATTCTAAATTATATGTTATTAGTTAAATTACTATTTCAGTTTTTTAATTTGTAATTAGATATTTTGAAGACTAATCATATTTTATAATAACGAAATATAATTATACCAACAATTATGTTATGTATACATAAAAAATAATTACTTGTATAAAATAAATCTTGAAATACAAAATATACATTGAAAATAAGTTAAATAATATATATATTTATACATAAATTTATAGTAGATAAGTTGATAGCTAATTTTTTATGTAAGCATAATATTTTTATTATAAAAATTATCATGTTATATATATTTTGCTTCCACTATCAAAATTTTTTAGATCCGTCACCGAGGAATTGTAACGACCCACAATTTTGAAATATTAATATAAATAACTTATAATTTATTTTATAAATTATAAGTAATTATTTTATTATAAGTAATTAAATTAATTTTATAACTATTTGAGTTCAATTAAATTCAGATTCTTATATATTTTTATTATGATAAAATATTTTACATAAATAAAACTATAATTTTATTAATTTATAAATAATAAAAATTATATATATATATATTAATTTAAGTAATTTATGTTTTTAATTTAAAAACAAAGTTTAGTTAATAATATTATTATCGAGTTCGATATCTGCCGATATGAGTAAATATCGGTACTTCTCGATGAACGTAGCTTTCCTAATGCTTCACCGTATATCTTTTATCATTATGTTATTGATGTCATTTATATTAGTAACTCATATATATTATTACTTGTGCTTTAATATATCCAGTTTTTATAGTTATCCGTTTAAGATATTTATAACTTAAATCGTTGGCTCAACAGCTTTAAGACTTGACACCTAACCTCCACATTAATTACACCACATAATCATCATCCTAATCTCATTTTGTTTTCCTTTTCACTGTAGCATTGAGAGAAAGAAAGAGAGAGAACGTGACATTTCCATGGAAAACTGAAAGCTTCTGAGCTTGATTTTTTTATATTCGTAACTCCAACAAAAATTCTAATCCGGTAAAAGTATTTGTATCTTTCTCCTCTACGTGTTGGTGTCATTTTCGTTTGGCAAAAATTGACGGTGACATAGCTCTCTCATTCCTCTTGAGTTCGGCCAATTGGAGTTTTAGGAGGCACATATGATTTCTGATGTTTTCGTCTTCAGTAGCTTGGTCAGAAAGCTTCTTCGGAGCTTTCGTTGTTTTGATTTTGTACGGTGGTAGGGTTTGGTAATTTTATAATAATTAAATATGAATTTGATAAGTGAATGTTGATTTGGTTGATTATTGATTGAGTTTGAATGAGTTTATGTTGAATTATTATTGTTGCCTGTGATTTGTTGGTTTGGCTATGAGAACCAGCTCAGCTGTGGTTATTTTAATGGTTTTGGGGACTGTTGTGATGTGGTATTTTGAGAAAATTGATGAGATTTATTGGTTAAAAGATTAAATTAAAAGTTGAGAAAAATCGGTAATCGAAAGACTCAAAAACAGATTTAAAGTCAAATATATATTTTGAAAGATCACAAGAGAAGGTTTAAATTTTGAAAAGAATATTTTTCACCAACACAAATATTATTTTTGAATATAAAAATATAATTTGATAAAAAGATCAGAGTTAAATTTACAATTATATAAGTTTTTGGGTATTTTGGGTAATAAATAAAGTTTATGGGTAAAATAGATATTTCATAAAAATTCAGAGTTATTTTTATAAATTTGAAAATATGTGAGGGTTCAAATATAATTTTATAAAATGTCAAGGTTAAAAATAGAATATTAAAAATTTCGTGAATTAGAAAGTAATTAATAAAAGTTTAAAACTAAGGTTTTATAAACTAAGTTTTAAGAAAAGATATATATATATATATATATATATATTATTTATTATTTAAAATATCTTATTTATATTATTGATATTATTATTTTATTAAGAATATTATCTAGTAAAGATATTATTAGTGTTATCATAAGACAGAAAAGAGCAAACAGAGTGATCTTAAAAGCTTTAGAGAATGCAGATTTAATTAAAGAACTTTATAATTGATTTCCATAAGACACTTAAGGAAATGTGAGGAAATAATACGAAGATAAATTATATTGTGAAATGATAACAGAGAAAAGAAAGAAAGAATGAATGAAAATAAAATGAGATAAGTAAAGATATGGTGGTGAGTCCACTGTGATTCGCTTTCCAGAGATACATCGGCCACTCCAGAGGATGGTCGCACTTGTAAGACAGAGGTTACTTACAGAGGTTATGACACTAAAAGCAAAACTCAGACATGGGTTACTGAGTTAAGTGAAAATATAATTTAATAAATAACGGAGAACAAAAGAATTAAAAGAATAAAATAATAATAATAATAAAGAACCTCTGCCACAAGAGAGCAGAGAGCAAATATTAAAAGAATCTAAAGAACCTCTGCCACAGGATAGCAGAAGGCTGGAATGAAAGAATGTATTAACTAGATGGATCTCTGCCACAGTAGAGCAGAGAACAAAGATTAAAATAGAGTTAAATGCTGTTTGGGCCTTAGTGCCAAGTGTCTAGTGGGGACGGCGATACGTAACGCTCACTGGAGACTGAAAGGAAGATTCCCCCATGAGGACGGTGATGCGTAACTGGTGCACAAAATTGTGATCTCTAACAATGGCATTAAACTTGGTATGCGCATCTACTAACTCAGCACTTTCTCACAACTTCGCACAACTAACCAGCAAGTGCACTGGGTCGTCCAAGTAATAAACCTTACGTGAGTAAGGGTCGATCCCACGAAGATTGTTGGTATGAAGCAAGCTATAGTCATCTTGTAGATCTCAGTTAGGCTGATTCAAATGATTATGGAGTTTTCGAAAGTAATAATAAATAAAACATAAAATAAAGATAGAAATACTTATGTAAATCATTGGTGGAAATTCAAATAAGTGTATGGAGATGCTTTGTCCCTGTTGAATCTCTGCAACATACTGCTTTCTTACTTTCAATCCTTTATACTCCTTTCCATGGCAAGCTGTATGTAGGGCATCACCGTTGTCAATGGCTACTTCCCATCCTCTCAGTGAAAAAGGTCCAAATGCTCTTGTTACAGCACGGCTAATCATCTGTCGGTTCTCGATCATGTCGGAATAGAATCCCTTGATTCTTTTCCGTTTGTCATCATGCCTAACAATCGCGAGTTTAAAGCTCATAACAGTCATTCAATCCTTGAATCCTACTCGGAATACCACAGACAAGGTTTAGACCTTCCGGATTCTCAGGAATGGCCGCCAATAATTCTAGCTTAATCTATAGTGTGTAGAAACTCCACCGTTGAAAATACATAAGTGATGAAGGTCCAGGCATGGCCGAATGGCCAGCCCCCATGAATGATCAAAAGATCGAATGGTCAAGAGACTATACTGTCAAAGACCTGTAGTACAATAGTAAAAAGTTCTATTTATACTAAACTAGTTACTAGAGTTTACAGAAATAAGTAATTGATGCAGAAATCCACTTCCGGGTCCTACTTGGTGTGTGCTTGGGCTGAGCTTGAGCTTTACACATGCAGAGGCTTCTCTTGGAGTTAAACACCAAGTTGTAACGTGTTTTTGGCGTTTAACTCTGGTTTATGACGTGTTTCTGGCGTTTGACTCCAGAATGCAGCATGGAACTGGCGTTGAACGCCAGTTTACGTCGTCTAATCTCGTATAAATTATAGACTATTATATATTTCTGGAAAGCTCTGAATGTCTACTTTTTCACGCTGTTGAGAGCGCACCATTTGAAGTTCTGTAGCTCCAGAAAATTCATTTCGAGTGCAGGGAGGTCAGAATCCAATAGCATCAACAGTCCTTTGTCAGCCTCCTTATCAGAGTTTTGCTCAGGTCCCTCAATTTCAGCCAGAAAATACCTGAAATCAAAAAAAAAAAAACACAAACTCATAGTAAGGTCCAGAAATGTGAATTTTACATAAAAACTAATGATAATATCCCTAAAAGTAGCTAGATCCTACTAAAAACTACCTAAAAATAATGCCAAAATGCGTATAAATTATCCGCTCATCACAACACCAAACTTAAATTGTTGCTTGTTCCCAAGCAACTGAAAATCAAATAGGATAAAAAGAATAGAATATACTATAAATCCCAAAATATCAATGAATATTAGTTCTAATTAGATGAGCGGGACTTGTAGCTTTTTGCTTCTGAACAATTTTGGCATCACACTTTATCCTTTGAAGTTCAGAATGATTGGCTTCTATAGGAACTCAGAGTTCAGATAGTGTTAATTGATTCTTCTAGTTAAGTATGTTGATTCTTGAACACAGCTACTGATGAGCGGATAATTTATACGCTTTTTGGCATTGTTTTTAGGTAGTTTTTAGTAGGATCTAGCTAATTTTAGGGATGTTTTTATTAGTTTTTATGCTAAATTCACATTTCTGGACTTTACTATGAGTTTGTGTGTTTTTCTGTGATTTCAGGTAATTTCTGGCTGAAATTGAAGGACCTAAGCAAAACTCTGATAAAAGGCTGACAAAGGACTGCTGATGCTGTTGGATTTTGACCTCCCTGCACTCGAAATGGATTTTCTAGAGATATAGAACTCTAAATGGCGCGCTCTCAACGCAGTTAGAAAGTAGACATCCAAAACTTTCCAGCAATATATAATAGTCCATACTTTATTCGTGATTAGATGATGTAAACTGGCGCTCAATGCCAGTTTCAAGCTGCATTCTGGAGTCAAACGCCAGAAACACGTCACGAACCAGAGTTGAACGCCAAAAACACGTTACAACTTGGCGTTCAACTCCAAAAGAAGCCTCTACACGTGTAAAGCTCAAGCTCAGCCCAAGCACACACCAAGTGGGTCCCGGAAGTGGATTTCTGCATCAATTACTTACTTCTGTAAACCCTAGTAGCTAGTCTAGTATAAATAGGACTTTTTACTATTGTATTCAGAGTCTTTTGATTGGAAGGTTTTTTGACCGATCCTGGATTCTGAATTGTATTTTTGATCAGGTGATTACTTTTGGGGGCCTGGCCATTCGGCCATGCCTGAACCTTCATCACTTATGTATTTTCAACGGTGGAGTTTCTATACACCATAGATTAAGGGTGTGGAGCTCTGCTGTACCTCAAGTTTTAATGTAATTACTACTATTTTCTATTCAATTCAGCTATTCTTGTTCTAAGATATTCATTGCACTTCAACATGATAAATGTGATGATCCGTGACACTCATCATCATTCTTACCTATGAACGCGTGACTGACAACCACTTCCGTTCTACTTTAGACCGGGCGCATATCTCTTGGATTCCTTAATCAGAATCTTCGTGGTATAAGCTAGATTGATGGCGGCATTCATGAGAATCTGGAAAGTCTAAACCTTATCTGTGGTATTCCGAGTAGGATTCAGGGATTGAATGACTGTGACGAGATTCAAACTCACGATTGTTGGGCATGATGACAAACGCAAAAGTATCAAGGGATTCTATTCCAACATGATCGAGAATCGATAGATGATTAGTCGTACCGTGACAGAGCATTTGGACCTTTTTCACTGAGAGGATGGGATGTAGCAATTGACAACGGTGATGCCCTACATACAGCTTGCCATGGAAAGGAGTAAGAAGGATTGGATGAAAGCAGTAGGAAGGCAGAGATTCAAAAAGGACACAGCATCTCCATGCACTTATCTGAAATTGCCACCATTGATTACATGAGTAACTCTATCTTTATTTTCTACTTTATTTATTATTCGAAAACTCCATAAGCATTTATTATCCGCCTAACTGAGATCTACAAGATGACCATAGCTTGCTTCATACCAATAATCTCCGTGGGATCGACCCTTACTCACGCAAGGTATTACTTGGACGACCCAGTGCACTTGCTGGTTAGTTTTGCGGAGTTGTAACTAAGTGTGATTCACGTTTGAGAGCGCTACCAAATTTTTGGTGCCATTGTTGATGATCACAATTCCGTGCACCAAGTTTTTAGCGCCGTTGCCGGGGATTGTTCGAGTTTGGACAACTAACGGTTCATTTTGTTATTCAGATTAGGTAATTTTCTTTTTGTTTTATTTTCGAAAAAAAATTTTCAAAAATCTTTCAAAAATTTTTCCTTTTGTTTTCAAAAATTTTCTAAATTTTTAAAGAATGAATTCTAGATTTTCATGGTAACATGTTGAAGTCTGGCTGGCTGAAAAGCCATATCCAAAATTCTTTTGGATTGAGGCTTCCAACCATCAGCATAGAGGCAAGTTAATTGGAATACCAGCTGTTGTATGCTTGACTTATATCCGAAAACTGGCTGGCTATTAAGCCATGCCCAACCCTTGGATTGGAGCTTTAGGCTAACATTGAAAGATTCCTGGAATTCTTCTTAAAATTTTTGAATTTCTTACTTTCTTTTTCCTATATATTTTTTTGAAATTAATAAAAAAAATACAAAAAAAATTCATAAAATCATAAAAACCAAAAATATTTTGTGTCTCTTGTTTAAGTCTTGAGTCAACTTTTAAGTTTGGTGTCAATTGCATATTCATATTGTTCTTGCATTTTTTCGAAAAATTCATGCATTCATGGTGTTCTTCATGATCTCCAAGTTGTTCTTGGTAAGTCTTCTTGTTTGATCTTGATGTTTTCTTGTTTTGTGTCTTTTGTTATTTTTCATCTGCATCTTTGCATTCATATTTTCTAAGCATTAAAGATTTCTAAGTTTGGTGTCTTGCATGTTTTCTTTGCATCAAAAATTTTTTTCAAAAATATGTTCTTGATATTCATCATGATCTTCAAAATGTTTTGGTGTTCATCTTGACATTCATAGTGCTCTTGCATGCATCATATGTTTTGATCCAAAATTTTCATGTTTTTGGTCATATTTGTGTTTTTCTCTCTCTTCATTAAAAATTCAAAAATAAAAAAATATCTTTTCCTTATTTTACTCCTAATTTTCGAAAATTTGAGTTGACTTAGTTAAAAAATTTTAAAACTTAGCTATTTCCTATAAGTCAAGTCAAATTTTCAATTTTAAAAATCCTATCTTTTCAAAACTTTTTCAAAAATCAAATCTTTTTCATTTTTATCTTATGATTTTCGAAAATTTAAAAATATTTTTCAAAAATCTTTTTCTTAATTTTATCTTTATTTTCAAAAATTATGCTAACAATTAATGTGATTGATTCAAAAATTTGAAAGTTTGTTACTTTCTTGTTAAGAAAGGTTCAATCTTTAAATTCTAGAATCATATCTTTTAGTTTCTTGTTAGTCAAGTAATTAATTTTAATTTTAAAACTTAAATCTATCTTATCTTATCTTTTATATCATATCTTTTTCAAAATTTTATCTTTTTCAAAAATTTGATTTTAAAATATCTTTTCTAACTTCTTATCTTCTTAACTTTTCAAATTTGATTTTCAAATCTTTTTCAACTAACTATTTGACTTTTTGTTTGTTTCTTATCTTTTTCAAAATCACCTAACAACTTTTCTCTCTCTCTAATTTTCGAAAATACCTCCCTCTTTTTCAAAAATTCTTTTTTAATTAATTAATTATTTTAAATTTTAATTTTATTTCATATCTTTATTTTCGAAAATCATTTAACTCCTTTTTAAAATTTAATTTCAAAAATTTCTCCCTCTCTCATCTTTTCCTATGTATTTATTCATTTACTAATACCTCTCTTCACTTCTCTTCATCTCAAATCACTGCCCCAATCCTTACACTTGTGTTTGGATTCTCCTTTCTTTATTCCCTTCTTCTTCTACTAATAATAAGGAACCTCTTTACTGTGACATAGAGGATTCCTCTTCTTTTTCTGTTCTCTTCTCTTTCATATGAGCAGGAACAAGGAAAAAGGCATTCTTGTTGAAGCTGATCCAGAGCCTGAAAGGACTCTGAAGAGGAAACTAAGAGAAGCTAAATTACAACAATCCAGAGACAACCTTGCAGAAATTTTCGAACAAGAAAAGGAGATGGCAGCCGAACCTAACAACAATAATGCAAGAAGGATGCTTGGTGATTATACCACACGTACGTCCAAGTTTGATGGAAGAAGCATCTCAATTCCTACCATAAGAGCAAACAATTTTGAGCTGAAACCTCAATTAGTTGCTGATGAGCGGATAATTTGTACGCTTTTTGGCATTGTTTTTAGTATGTTTCTAGTAGGATTTAGTTAGTTTTTAGTATATTTTTATTAGTTTTTAGTTAAAATTCACTTTTCTGGACTTTACTATGAGTTTGTGTGTTTTTCTGTGATTTCAGGTATTTTCTGGCTGAAATTGAGGGACCTGAGCAAAAATCTGATTCAGAGACTGAAAAGGACTGCAGATGCTGTTGGATTCTGACCTCCCTGCACTCGAAGTGGATTTTCTGGAGCTACAGAAGCCCAATTGGCGCGCTCTCAACGGTGTTGGAAAGTAGACATCCTGGGCTTTCCAGCAATATATGATAGTCCATACTTTGCCCAAGATTTGATGGCCCAAACCGGCGTTCAAAGTCACCTTCAGATTTCCCAGCGTTAAACGCCGGAACTGGCACCAAAGTGGGAGTTAAACGCCCAAACTGGCATAAAAACTGGCGTTTAACTCCAAGAAGAGTCTCTACACGAAAATTCTTCAATGCTCAGCCCAAGCACACACCAAGTGGGCCCGGAAGTGGATTTTTATGTCATTTACTCATCTTTGTAATTCTTAAGCTACTAGTTCCCTATAAATAGGACCCTTTACTATTGTATTTTTCATCTTCGGACATCTAGTTCTTAGATCAGATCTTGGTTCTTCTGGTTCCCTCTTTGGGACCGAAGCCAATGATCACTCTTGTTCTTATGTATTTTCAACGGTGGAGTTTCTACACACCATAGATTAAGGTGTGGAGCTCTACTGTACCTCGAGTATAAATGCAATTACTATTGTTCTTCTATTCAATTCCACTTGTTCTTGTTCTAAGATATCACTTGTTCTTCAACTTGATGAATGTGATGATCCGTGACACTCATCATCATTCTAACCTATGAACGTGTGCTTGACAACCACCTCCGTTCTACCTTAGATTGGGTGGATATCTCTTGGATTCTTTAACTGGAATCTTCGTGGTATAAGCTAGAACTGATGGCGGCATTCAAGAGAATCCGGAAGGTCTAAACCTTGTCTGTGGTATTCTGAGTAGGATTCAATGATTGAATGACTGTGACGAGCTTCAAACTCCTGAGGGCGGGGCGTTAGTGACAGACGCAAAAGAATCACTGGATTCTATTCCGGCCTGATTGAGAACCGACAGATGGATAGCCGTGCCGTGACAGGGTGCGTTGAACATTTCCACTGAGAGGATGGGAGGTAGCCACTGACAACGGTGAAACCCTTGCATACAGCTTGCCATGGAAAGGAGTAAGAAGGATTGGATGAAGACAGTAGGAAAGCAGAGAGATGGAAGGGACCAAGCATCTTCATACGCTTATCTGAAATTCCTACCAATGAATTACATAAGTATCTCTATCTTTATCTTTATGTTTTATTCGTATATCACCCATAACCATTTGAGTTTGCCTGACTAAGATTTACAAGGTGACCATAGCTTGCTTCATACCAACAATCTCTGTGGGATCGACCCTTACTCGCGTAAGGTTTATTACTTGGATGACCCAGTACACTTGCTGGTTAGTTGTGCGAAGTTGTAGTGATCACGATTTCGCCCACCAAGTTTTTGGCGCCGTTGCCGGGGATTGTTTTGTGTATGGACAACTGACGGTTCATCTTGTTGCTTAGATTAGGTATTTTTCAGAGTTCTTAAGAATGAATTCTAGTGTTTCAAGGTGATGTTCTTATCATCACCAAAGCTGATTGATTCTCATCAATTTAGCTCTTGAATGCAATGTCCTGCTGAAGCTTGGCTAGCCATGTCTAATTTCTTTAGACTAAAGCTTTAGACTAACATTGCATGATTCCTGGAATTCTCATTAAGAATTTTGATATCTTTATTTTCTTTTCCACTTAATTTTCGAAAAAAAAACCAAAAAAATTACAAAATCATAAAAACCAAAAATATTGTATGTTTCTTGTTGAGTCTTGTGTCTCATATTAAGTTTGGTGTCAATTGCATGTTTCTGTTCTTCTTACATTCATTCATGTGTCTTAAGTGATCTTCAAGATGTTCTTGATGATTTCCTTGCTCTGATCTTTAAATTCTCTTGTCTTGAGTATTTTTGTTGTTTGTCATATGCATTCTCATTTTGTTAGTGTCAGTAGTATACAAATTGCTAAGTTTGGTGTCTTGCATGCATTGTTATTTGATTTTAGTTGCATTTTAATTATTCCTCATTATTAAAAATCCAAAAATAGTTCTAATTTGTGTCTTTTCAAGTCAATAACACAGAGAATTGAAGATTCAGAACATACAGCAGAGGAATTATACAGAAAAAGCTGGGCGTTCGAAACGCCCAGTGAAGAAGGGCAAACTGGCGTTTAAACGCCAGCCAGGGTGCCTGGTTGGGCGTTTAACGCCCAAAAAGGTAGTGCATTGGGCGTTAAACACCAGAATGTGCACCATTTTGGGCGTTTAACGCCAGGATGGCACAAGAGGGAAGATTCTGTTTTTAATGCAAATTTTTTCAAGTTTTCAAAGTTTTTCAAAATCAAATCTTTTTCAAATCAAATCTTTTCAATCAAATGTTTTCAAAATCAATTTCTCTCCTTTTTCAAAGATACTTGCTAACAATTAATGATTTGATTGAACAATTCAAGTATGTTGCCTTTTCTGTTGAGAAAGTTTTAATGTTTGAATCATATCTTTTCTTGTTAGGCAAGTCATTAATTTTTAAAATCAAATCTTTTTAAATTGTTTTCAAATCATATCTTTTCAATCATATCTTTTTAAAACCATAACTTTTCAATCAAATCTTTTTAATCACATCTTTTTCAAAATAGTTTTCAATCATATCTTTTTAATTTCTAATTTCAAAATCTTTTTCAAAAATCACTTGATTTCTTTCCCACTTTTAGTTTTCGAAAATTATCAATCAATTTTTCAAAATGTTTTAAAAAATGTTTTTTTTATTTTCGAAAATTTCTTCCCCTCTTCTCACATCCTTCTATTTATGGAGTAACACTCCTCCTCAATGCATAATTCGAACTCTATCTCACTAAGTTCGAATTCTTCTACCTCTTTCTTCTATTTTTCTGTTCCTCTGACACCTCAAGGAATCTCTATACTGTGACATAGAGGATTCCATATTTTCTTGTTCTCTTCTCTTTCATATGAGCAGGTGCAAAGACAAAAGCATTCTTGTTGAAGCTGACCCTGAACCTGAAAGGACCTTGAAGCAAAAGCTAAGAGAAGCTAAGGCACAACTCTCTGTAGAGGACCTAACAGAAATCTTCAAAGAAGAAGAACCCATGGCAGCCGAAACAACAACAATGCTAACAACGCAAGGAAGGTGCTGGGTGACTTTACTGCACCTACTCCCGACTTCTATGGGAGAAGCATCTCTATCACTGCCATTGGAGCAAACAACTTTGAGCTTAAGCCTCAATTAGTTTCTCTAATGCAACAGAATTGCAAGTTCCATGGACTTCCATTGGAAGATCCTCATCAGTTCTTAGCTGAATTCTTGCAAATTTGTGACACTGTCAAGACTAATGGGGTTGACCCTGAGGTCTACAGACTTATGCTATTCCCTTTTGCTGTAAGAGACAGAGCTAGGACATGGTTGGACTCACAACCTAAAGAAAGCCTGAACTCTTGGGAAAAGCTAGTCAATGCCTTCTTGGCAAAGTTTTCTCCACCTCAAAAATTGAGTAAGCTTAGAGTGGAAGTCCAAACCTTCAGACAGAAGGAAGGAGAATCCCTTTATGAAGCTTGGGAAAGATACAAACAATTGATCAGAAAGTGTCCCTCTGACATGCTTTCTGAATGGAGCATCATAGGTATTTTCTATGATGGTCTCTCTGAACTATCCAAGATGTCTTTGGATAGCTCTGCTGGAGGATCTCTTCATTTGAAGAAGATGCCTGCAGAAGCTCAAGAGCTAATTGAAATGGTTGCAAATAACCAATTCATGTACACTTCTGAAAGGAATCCTGTGAACAATGGGACAAATCAGAAGAAAGGAGTTCTTGAGATTGATACTCTGAATGCCATACTGGCTCAGAACAAAATATTGACTCAGCAAGTCAATTTGATTTCTCAAAGTCTGTCTGGAATGCAAAATGTGCCAAGCAGTACTAAGGATGCTTCATCTGAAGAAGAAGCTTATGATCCTGAGAACCCTTCAATGGAAGAGGTGAATTACCTGGGAGAACCCTATGGAAACACCTATAATTCTTCATGGAGAAATCATCCAAATTTCTCATGGAAGGATCAACAGAGACCTCAACAAGGTTTCAACAACAATAATGGTGGAAGAAACAGGTTTAGCAATGGCAAGCCTTTTCCATCATCTTCTCAGCAACAGACAGAGAATTCTAAGCAGGGCCACTCTGACTTAGCAACCATGGTCTCTGATCTAATCAAAACCACTCAAAGTTTTATGACTGAAACAAGGTCCTCCATTAGAAACTTGGAGGCACAAGTGGGACAGCTGAGCAAGAAAATTACTGAACTCCCTCCTAGTACTCTTCCGAGCAATACAGAAGAAAATCCAAAAGGGGAGTGCAAGGCCATCAACATGGCCGAATTTGGAGAGGAAGGAGAGGCAGTGAACGCCACTGAGGAAGACCTCAATGGACGTCTACTGGCCTCCACTGAGTTCCCTAATGAGGAACCATGGGAATCTAAGGCTCAAAATGAGACCATAGAGATTCCATTGGACTTACTTCTGCCATTCATGAGCTCTGATGAGTATTCTTCCTCTGAAGAGGATGAGTATGTCACTGAAGAGCAAGTTGCTAAATACCTTGGAGCAATCATGAAGCTAAATGACAAGTTATTTGGTAATGAGACTTGGGAGAATGAACCTCCTTTGCTCACCAAAGAATTGGATGACTTGTCTAGGCAGAGATTACCTCAAAAGAGACAAGATCCTGGGAAGTTTTCAATACCTTGTACCATAGGCACCATGACCTTCAAGAAGGCTCTGTGTGACTTAGGGTCAAGTGTAAACCTCATGCCTCTCTCTATAATGGAGAAGCTAGGGATCTTTGAGGTACAAGCTGCAAGAATCTCACTAGAGATGGTAGACAATTCAAAGAAACAAGCTTATGGACTTGTAGAGGATGTTCTGGTAAAGGTTGAAGACCATTACATCCCTGCTGATTTCATAGTCCTAGAGACTGGGAAGTGCATGGATGAATCCATCATCCTTGGCAGACCCTTCCTAGCCACAGCAAAGGCTGTGATTGATGTTGACAGAGGTGAATTGATCATTCAAGTGAATGAAGAATCCTTTGTGTTTAAGGCCCAAGAATACCCCTCTGTCACCATGGAGAGGAAGCATGAAGAGCTTTTCTCAAAGCAGAGTCAAACAGAGCCCCCACAGTCAAACTCTAAGTTTGGTGTTGGGAGGCCACAACCAAACTCTAAGTTTGGTGTTGAACCCCCACATTCAAACTCTAAGTTTGGTGTTGGGAGGTTCCAACATGGCTCTGAGCATTTGTGAGGCTCCATGAGAGCCCACTGTCAAGCTACTGACATTAAAGAAGCGCTTGTTGGGAGGCAACCCAATGTTATATTTTATCTATTTTCTTTTGATATTTTATGTTTTCTGTAGGTTGATGATCATGAGAAGTCACAAAATCAATTGAAAAAGAGAAAACAGAATGAAAAACAGGAAGAAAAACAGCACACCCTGGAGGAAGAACCTACTGGCGTTTAAACGCCAGTAAGGCTAGCAGATGGGCGTTTAACGCCCAGTCTGGCACCATTCTGAGCGTTTAACGCCAGAAAGGGGCACCAGACTGGCGTTAAACGCCAGAAAAGGGCAAGCACTTGGCGTTAAACGCCAAAAATGGGCACCAGCCCGGCGTTTAACGCCAGAATTGGCTCAAAACGCATTTTTGCATGCCATTTGGTGCAGGGATGACTTTTCCTTGACACCTCAGGATCTGTGGACCCCACAGGATCCCCACCATAAAAAAGCAATCCACCTCTTTTTACCCCACCACCCTCATTCTTCTTCACCCATTCACCAATCACCTCAATACCTCTTCCCCAAAAACCCTTCACCTATCAAATCCCATCTTTCTCTTCACCACTCACATCCATCCTTCATAAAACCCCACCTACCTCACCATTCAAATTCAAACCACTTTCCCTCCCAAACCCACCCCCTCATAGCCGAAACCTACCGCTCTCTTCACCCTATATAAACCCATCTTCATTCCTTCATTTTCACACAACCTAAACACTACTTCTCCCCCTTTGGCCGAAACATAAGCCTCCTCCATCTCCTCCATTTTCTTCTTCTTCTACTCTATTCATTTTTCTTTTGCTCGAGGACGAGCAAACCTTTTAAGTTTGGTGTGGTAAAAGCGTTGCTTTTCGTTTTTCCATAACCATTTATGACATCCAAGGCCGGAGAAACCTCTAGAAAGAGGAAAGGGAAGGCAAAAGCTTCCACCTCCGAGTCATGGGAGATGGAGAGATTCATCTCAAGGGTGCATCAAGACCACTTCTATGAAGTTGTGGCCTTGAAGAAGGTGATCCCCGAGGTCCCTTTCAAACTCAAAAAGAGTGAATATCCGGAGATCCGACATGAGATTCGAAGAAGAGGTTGGAAAGTTCTCACCAACCCCATTCAACAAGTCGGAATCTTAATGTTTCAAGAGTTCTATGCCAATGCATGGATCACCAAGAGCCATGATCAAAGTGTGAACCCGAACCCAAAGAATTGGCTTACAATAGTTTGGGGGAAATACTTAGATTTTAGTCCGGAAAATGTGAGGTTGGCATTCAACTTGCCCATGATGCAAGGAGATGAACATCCTTACACAAGAAGGGTCAACTTTGATCAAAGGTTGGACCAAGTCCTCACTGACATTTGTGAAGAGGGCGCCCAATGGAAGAGAGATTCAAGAGGGAAGCCGGTTCAATTAAGAAGGCATGACCTCAAGCCCGTGGCTAGAGGATGGTTGGAGTTTATCCAACGCTCAATCATTCCCACTAGCAACCGGTCTGAAGTTACTCTAGACCGGGCCATCATGATCCATAGCATCATGATTGGAGAAGAAGTAGAAGTTCATGAGGTTATAGCCCAAGAACTCTATAAGGTGGCGGACAAGTCCTCTACCTTAGCAAGGTTAGCCTTTCCTCATCTCATTTGTCACCTCTGTTATTCAGTTGGAGTTGACATAGAGGGAGACATCCTCATTGATGAGGACAAGCCCATCACTAAGAAAAGGATGGAACAAACAAAAGACCCCACTCATCATGAAATCCCTGAGATACCTCAAGGGATGCACTTTCCTCCACAAAACTATTGGGAGCAAATCAACACCTCCCTAGGAGAATTGAGTTCCAACATGGGACAACTAAGGGTGGAGCACCAAGAACATTCCATCCTCCTCCATGAAATTAGAGAGGATCAAAGAATCATGAGAGAGGAGCAACAAAGACAAGGAAGAGACATTGAGGAGCTCAAGCACTCCATAAGATCATCAAGAGGAAGAACAAGCCGCCATCACTGAGGTGGACCCGTTCTTTAATCTCCTTGTTCTTTATTTTCTTGTTTTTCGAATTTTCATGCTTATGTTTATCCATGTTTGTGTCTTATGATCATTAGTGTCTTAGTGTCTATGCCTTAAAGTTATGAATGTCCTATGGATCCATCACCTCTATTAAATAAAAAAAATGTTCTTAATTGAAAAAGAAAAGAATTGCATGAATTTTGAATTTTATAACAGTTTAATTATTTTGATGTGGTGGCAATACTTTTTGTTTTCTGAATGTATGCTTGAACAGTGCATATGTCTTTTGAATTTGTTGTTCATGAATGTTAAAATTGTTGGCTCTTGAAAGAATGATAAAAAAGGAGACATGTTACTGAGGATCTGAAAAATCATAAAAATGATTCTTGAAGCAAGAAAAAGCAGTGAATACAAAAAAAAAATAAAAAAAAAGGAAGGAGAAAAACGAAAAAAAAAGAGAAAGAAAAAAAAGAAAGAAATAAAGTTGTGATCCAAGGCAAAAAAGAGTGTGCTTAAGAACCCTGGACACCTCTAATTGGGGACTCTAGCAAAGCTGAGTCACAATCTGAAAAGGTTCACCCAATTATGTGTCTGTGGCATGTATGTATCCGGTGGTAATACTGGAAGACAGAGTGCTTTGGGCCACGGCCAAGACTCATAAAGTAGCTGTGTTCAAGAATCATCATACTTAACTAGGAGAATCAATAACACTATCCGGATTCTGAGTTCCTAAAGAAGCCAATCATTCTGAATTTCAAAGGATAGAGTGAGATGCCAAAACTGTTCAGAGGCAAAAAGCTAAAAGCCCCGCTCATCTAATTAATACTGATCTTCATAGATGTTTTTGGAATTCATTGCATATTCTCTTCTTTTTATCTTATTTGATTTTCAGTTGCTTGAGGACAAGCAACAATTTAAGTTTGGTGTTGTGATGAGCGGATAATTTGTACGCTTTTTGGCATTGTTTTTAGTATGTTTCTAGTAGGATTTAGTTAGTTTTTAGTATATTTTTATTAGTTTTTAGTTAAAATTCACTTTTCTGGACTTTACTATGAGTTTGTGTGTTTTTCTGTGATTTCAGGTATTTTCTGGCTGAAATTGAGGGACCTGAGCAAAAATCTGATTCAGAGACTGAAAAGGACTGCAGATGCTGTTGGATTCTGACCTCCCTGCACTCGAAGTGGATTTTCTAGAGCTACAGAAGCCCAATTGGCGCGCTCTCAACGGCGTTGGAAAGTAGACATCCTGGGCTTTCCAGCAATATATGATAGTCCATACTTTGCCCAATATTTGATGGCCCAAATCGGCGTTCAAAGTCACCTTCAGATTTCCCAGCGTTAAACGCCGGAACTGGCACCAAAGTGGGAGTTAAACGCCCAAACTGGCATAAAAACTGGCGTTTAACTCCAAGAAGAGTCTCTACACGAAAATGCTTCAATGCTCAGCCCAAGCACACACCAAGTGGGCCCGGAAGTGGATTTTTATGTCATTTACTCATCTTTGTAATTCTTAAGCTACTAGTTCCCTATAAATAGGACCCTTTACTATTGTATTTTTCATCTTTGGACATCTAGTTATTAGATCAGATCTTGGTTCTTCTGGTTCCCTCTTTGGGACCGAAGCCAATGATCACTCTTGTTCTTATGTATTTTCAACGGTGGAGTTTCTACACACCATAGATTAAGGTGTGGAGCTCTGCTGTACCTCGAGTATTAATGCAATTACTATTGTTCTTCTATTCAATTCCGCTTGTTCTTGTTCTAAGATATCACTTGTTCTTCAACTTGATAAATGTGATGATCCGTGACACTCATCATCATTCTCACCTATGAACGTGTGCCTGACAACCACCTCCGTTCTACCTTAGATTGGGTGGATATCTCTTGGATTCTTTAACCGGAATCTTCGTGGTATAAGCTAGAACTGATGGCGGCATTCAAGAGAATCCGGAAGGTCTAAACCTTGTCTGTGGTATTCTGAGTAGGATTCAATGATTGAATGACTGTGACGAGCTTCAAACTCCTGAGGGCGGGGCGTTAGTGACAGACGCAAAGAATCACTGGATTCTATTCCGGCTTGATTGAGAACCGACAGATGGTAGCCGTGCCGTGACAGGTGCGTTGAATATTTCCACTGAGAGGATGGGAGGTAGCCACTGACAACGGTGAAACCCTTGCATACAGCTTGCCATGGAAAGGAGTAAGAAGGATTGGATGAAGACAGTAGGAAAGCAGAGAGATGGAAGGGACCAAGCATCTTCATACGCTTATCTGAAATTCCTACCAATGAATTACATAAGTATCTCTATCTTTATCTTTATGTTTTATTCGTATATCACCCATAACCATTTGAGTTTGCCTGACTAAGATTTACAAGGTGACCATAGCTTGCTTCATACCAACAATCTCTGTGGGATCGACCCTTACTCGCGTAAGGTTTATTACTTGGACGACCCAGTACACTTGCTGGTTAGTTGTGCGAAGTTGTAGTGATCACAATTTCGCCCACCAGTTGCTCTAATGCAACAGAACTGCATGTTTCATGGACTTCCATCAGAAGATCCTTACCAGTTCTTAACTGAGTTCTTGCAGATCTGTGAGACTGTTAAGACTAATGGAGTAGATCCTGAAGTCTACATACTCATGCTTTTCCCTTTTGCTGTAAGAGACAGAGCTAGAACATGGTTGGACTCTCAACCTAAAGATAGCCTGGACTCCTGGGATAAGCTGGTCACGGCCTTCTTGGCTAAGTTCTTTCCTCCTCAAAAGCTGAGCAAGCTTAGAGTGGATGTTCAAACCTTCAAACAAAAAGATGGTGAATCCCTCTATGAAGCTTGGGAAAGATACAAACAGATGACCAAAAGATGTCCTTCTGACATGTTTTCAGAATGGACCATGATAGATATATTCTATTATGGTCTATCTGAGTTCTCTAAGATGTCATTGGACCATTCTGCAGGTGGATCCATTCACCTAAAGAAAACGCCTGCAGAAGCTCAAGAACTTATTGACATGGTTGCAAATAACCAGTTTATGTACACTTCTAAGAGGAATTCCGTGAATAATGGGACGCCTCAAAGGAAGGGAGTTCTTGAAATTGATGCTCTGAATGCCATATTGGCTCAGAACAAAATGTTGACTCATCAAGTCAACATGATTTCTCAAAGTCTGAATGGATTGCAAAATGCATCCAACAGCACTAAAGAGGCATCTTCTGAAGAAGAAGCTTATGATCCCGAAAACCCTGCAATGGCAGAGGTAAATTATATGGGTGAACCTTATGGAAACACCTATAATTCATCATGGAGAAATCATCCAAATTTTTTATGGAAGGATCAACAAAAGCCTCAACAAGGCTTTAATAATGGTGGAAGAAATAGGCTCAGTAATATCAAGCCTTACTCATCATCTTCTCAACAACAGATAGAGAATTATGAATAGAATACCTCTAACTTAGCAAATTTAGTCTCTGATCTGTCTAAGGCCACTTTAAGTTTCATGAATGAAACAAGGTCCTCCATTAGAAATCTGGAGGCACAAGTGGGCCAGCTGAGTAAAAAAATCACTGAAACCCCTCCTAGTACTCTCCCAAGCAATAATGAAGAAAATCCAAAAAGAGAGTGCAAGGCCATTGATATAATCAATATGGCCGAAACTAGAGAGGAAGGAGAGGATGTGAATCCCAATGAGGAAGACCTCATGGGACGTCTCTCAAGCAAGAAAGAGTTCCCTATTGAGGACCCACGGGAATCTAAGGCCCATATAGAGACCATAGAGATTCCATTAAACCTTCTTCTGCCATTCATGAGCTCTGAAGACTATTCTTCCTCTGAAGAGGATGAAGATGTAACTGAAGAGCAAGTTTCTCAATATCTAGGAGCTATCATGAAACTGAATGCCAAGTTATTTGGTAATGAGACTTAGGAAGGTGAACCTCCCTTGCTCATTAGTGAACTAGATACCTGGGTTCAGCAAACTTTACCTCAAAAGAGACAAGATCCTAGCAAATTCGTAATACCCTGTACCATAGGCACTATGACCTTTGAGAAAGCTCTGTATGACCTAGGGTCAGGCATAAATCTTATGCCACTCTCTGTAATGGAGAAGCTGGGGATCATTGAGGTACAGCCTGCCATATTTTCATTGCAAATGGCAGACAAGTTAGTAAGACAAGCTTATGGATTGGTAGAGGACGTGTTGGTAAAGGTTGAAGGCCTTTACATCCCTGCTGATTTCATAATCTTAGACACTAGGAAGGAGGAGGATGAATGCATCATCCTTGGAAGACCTTTCCTAGCCACAGAAAGAGCTGTTACAGATATTAATAGAGGAGAGTTAGTCCTTCAATTGAATAGGGACTACCTTGTGTTTAAGGCTCAAGGATCTTCTTCTTTAACAATGGAGAGGAAGCATGAAAAGCTTCTCTTAGTATAGAGTAAAACAAAGCCCCCACAATCAAACTCTAAGTTTGGTGTTAAATCCCCACATCCAAACTCTAAGTTTGGTGTTGGGAGTCTACAACATTGACCTGATCACCTGTGAGGCTCCATGAGAGCCCACTGTCAAGCTATTGACATTAAAGAAGCGCTTATTGGGAGGCAACCCAATTTTTATTTATCTAATTTTAGTTTTATTTTATTGTTCTTTCATGTTTTATTAGGTACATGATCATGTGGAGTCACAAAAAAATATTAAAATTAAAAGAAAAATCAAAAGTAGTAGAAGAAAAATCACACCCTGGAGGAAGGACTTACTGGCGTTTAAACGTCAGTAAGGAGCATCCGGCTGGCGTTCAACACCAGAACAGAGCATGGATCTGGCATTGAACGCCAGAAACAAGCAACATCCTGGCGTTCAAACGATAGGAATGCACCCTGAGGAGAGCTGGCACTGAACGCCAGAAACAAGCATGGAACTGGCGTTCAACGCCAGAAACATGCTGCACATGGGCGTTGAACGCCCAGAACATGCATCACTTCGGCGTTTAAACGCCAGAATAGCATGCAAAGGCATTTTACATGCCTAATCGATGCAGGGATGTAAATCCTTGACACCTCAGGATCTGTGGACCCCACAGGATCATTTCAGGATTTGTGGACCCTACAGGATCCCCACCTACCATATTCTTCCCTCTTCTCAACATTCATCCTCTCTTTCCAAAAAACACTCTTCCCCAAAACCCTTCACCAATCACCTCAATCTCTCTTCCCAACTACACCCTTCACCACTCACATCCATCCACTCTTTCCCATAAACCCCACCTACCTTCAACATTCAAAATCTCTTTAACACCCAAACCCACCCTAAATGGCCGAATACACCTCCCCCTCACTCTCCTCCATATTTTCTCTTCTTCTTCTTCTTTTCTTTCTTCTTTTGCTCGAGGGCGAGCAATATTTTAAGTTTAGTGTGGTAAAAGCATAGCTTTTTGTTTTTCCATAACCATCAATGGCACCTAAGACCGGAGAAACCTCTAGAAAATGGAAAGGAAAGACAAAAACTTCCACCTCTGAGTCATGGGAGATGGAAAGATTTATCTCCAAAGCCCATCAAGACCACTTCTATGATGTTGTGGCCAAGAAGAAGGTGATCCCCGAGGTCCCTTTCAAGCTGAAGAAAATGAGTATCCGGAGATCCAACATGAGATCCAAAGAAGAGGTTGGGAAGTTCTAACCAACCCCATCCAACAAGTCAGAATCTTAATGGTTCAAGAGTTCTATGCCAATGCATGGATCACTAGGAACCATGATCAAAGTATGAACCCGAACCCAAAGAATTATCTTACAATGGTTCGGGGGAAATACTTAGATTTTAGTCCGGAAAATGTGAGGTTGGCGTTCAACTTGCCCAAGATGCAAGGAGATGCACGCCCCTACACTAGAAGGGTCAACTTTAATCAAAGGTTGGACCAAGTCCTTATGGACATATGTGTGGAAGAAGCTCAATGGAAAAGAGACTCCAAAGGCAAGCCGGTTTAACTAAGAAGACTGGACCTCAAGCCTGTGGCTAGAGGATGGTTGGAGTTCATTCAACGCTCCATCATCCCCACTAGCAACCGATCTGAAGTTACTGTGGATCGGGCCATCATGATTCATAGCATCATGATTGGCGAGGAAGTAGAAGTTCATGAAGTTATCTCCCTTGAATTCTACAAAATAGCCGATAAGCCCTCTACTTTGGCAAGGCTAGTTTTTTCTCATCTTATTTGTCATCTATGTTACTCAGTTGGAGTTATCATAGAAGGAGACATCCCCATTGAGGAGGATAAGCCCATCACTAAGAAAAGGATGGAGCAAACAAGAGAGCCCACTCATGGATCCCAAGAGACGCATGAAGAAGCTCATCACCAAGAAATCCCGGAGATGCCTCAAGTGATGCACTTTCCTCCCAACGACTATTGGGAACAACTCAACACTTCTCTAGAAGATTTGAGTTACAACATGGATCAATTAAGGGTGGAACATCAAGAGCACTCCATTATTCTCCATGAAATTATAGAAGATCAAAGAGCAATGAGGGAGGAGCAACAAAAACAAGGAAGAGACATAAAAGAGCTCAAAGACATCATTGGTTCCTCAAGAAGAGAACGCCACCATCACTAAGGTGGACTCATTCCTTGTTTTTTTTTTCTGCTTTTCATTTTTTTATGTTTATCTATGTTTGTGTCTTTATTACATGATCATTAGTGTTTAGTAACTATGTCATAAGGCTATGAATAATTCCATAAATCCTTCACCTCTCTTAAATGAAAAATGTTTCTAATACAAAAGAACAAGAAGTACATGAATTTCGAAGTTATCCTTGAATTTAGTTTAATTACATTGATGTGGTGACAATTTTGTTTTCTGAATGAATGCTTGAACAGTGCATAATTTTGATCTTGTAGTTAATGAATGTTAAAATTGTTGGCTCTTGAAAGAATGATGAACAAAGAGAATGTTATTGACAATATGAAAAATCATGAAAATTGATTCTTGAAGCAAGAAAAAGCAGTGAAAAAGCAAAAGCTTGTGAAAAAAAAAATTTTGGCAAAAAAATAAATAAATAGAAAGAAAAAGAAAAAGCAAGTAGAAAAAGCCAATAGCCCTTAAAACCAAAAGGCAAGGGTAAAAAGGATCCAAGGCTTTGAGCATCAATGGATAGGAGGGCCCAAGGAAATAAAATCCAGGCCTAAGCGGCTAAATCAGGCTGTCCCTAACCATGTGCTTGTGGCATGCAGGTCCAAGTGAAAAGTTTGAGACTGAGTGGTTAAAGTCATGATCCAAAGCAAAAAGAGTGTGCTTAAGAGCTCTGGACACCTCTAACTGGGGACTTTAGCAAAGCTGAGTCACAATCTGAAAAAAGGTTCACCCAGCTATTTGTCTGTGGCATTTATGTATCTGGTGGTAATACTGGAAAACAAAATGCTTAGGGCCACGGCCAAGACTCATAAAAGTAGCTGTGTTCAAGAACCAACAAACTTAACTAGGAGAATCAATAACACTATCTGAAATTCTAAGTTCCTATAGATGCCAATCATTCTAAACTTCAAAGGAGAAAGTGAGATGCCAAAACTGTTTAGAAGCAAAAAGCTACAAGTCACGCTCATCTAATTAGAATTAATATTCATTGATATTTTGGGATTTATAGTATGTTCTCTTCTTTTTATCCTAATTGATTTTCAGTTGCTTGGGGACAAGCAACAATTTAAGTTTGGTATTGTGATGAGCGGATAATTTATACGCTTTTTGGCATTGTTTTTAGGTAGTTTTTAGTAGGATCTAGCTAATTTTAGGGATGTTTTTATTAGTTTTTATGCTAAATTCACATTTCTGGACTTTACTATGAGTTTGTGTATTTTTTTGTGATTTCAGGTAATTTCTGGCTGAAATTGAGGGACCTGAGGAAAACTCTGATAAAAGGCTGACAAAGGACTGCTGATGCTGTTGGATTCTGACCTCCCTGCACTTGAAATGGATTTTCTGAAGCTACAAAACTCTAAATGGCGCGCTCTCAACGCAGTTAGAAAGTAGACATCCAGAGCTTTCCAACAATATATAATAGTCCATACTTTATTTGTGATTAGATGACGTAAACTGGCGCTCAACACCAGTTCCATGCTGCATTATGGAGTCAAACGCCAGAAACACATCACGAACCAGAGTTGAATGCCAAAAACATGTTACAACTTGGTGTTCAACTCCAAAAGAAGCCTTTGCACGTGTAAAGCTCAAGCTCAGCCCAAGCACACACCAAGTGGGCCCCGGAAGTGGATTTCTGCATCAATTACTTACTTCTGTAAACCCTAGTAGCTAGTCTAGTATAAATAGGTCTTTTTACTATTGTATTCAGAGTCTTTTGATTGGAAGGTCTTTTGACCAATCCTGGATCCTGAATTGTATTTTTGATCCTGTGATTACATTTGGGGGGCTGGCCATTCGGCCATGCTTGAACCTTCATCACTTATGTATTTTCAACGGTGGAGTTTCTACACACCATAGATAAAGGGTGTGGAGCTCAGCTGTACCTCAAGTTTTAATGCAATTACTACTATTTTCTATTCAATTCAGCTATTCCTGTTCTAAGATATTCATTGCACTTCAACATGATGAATGTGATGATCCGTGACACTCATCATCATTCTTACCTATGAACGCGTGACTGACAACCACTTCCGTTCTACTTTAGACCCGGCGCATACCTCTTGGATTCCTTAATCAGAATCTTCGTGGTATAAGCTTGATTGATGGCGGCATTCATGAGAATCTGGAAAGTCTAAACCTTGTCTGTGGTATTCCGAGTAGGATTCAGGAATTGAATGACTGTGACGAGATTCAAACTCACGATTGTTGGGCGTGATGACAAACGCAAAAGAATCAAGGAATTCTATTCCAACATGATCGAGAATCGACAGATGATTAGTCGTGCCGTGACAGAGCATTTGGACCTTTTTCACTGAGAGGATGGGATGTAGCCATTGACAACGGTGATGCCCTACATACAGCTTGCCATGGAAAGGAGTAAGAAGGATTGGATGAAAGCAGTAGGAAAGCAGAGATTCAGAAAGGACACAACATCTCCATGCACTTATCTGAAATTCCCACCATTGAATTACATGAGTAACTCTATCTTTATTTTCTGCTTTATTTATTATTCGAAAACTCTATAATCATTTATTATCCGTCTAACTGAGATCTACAAGATGACCATAGCTTGCTTCATACCAACAATCTCCGTGGGATCGACCTTTACTCACGTAAGGTATTACTTGGACGACCCAGTGCACTTGCTGGTTAGTTGTGTGGAGTTGTGACTAAGTGTGATTCACGTTTGAGAGCGCTACCAAATTTTTGGTGCCATTGTTGATGATCACAATTCCGTGCACCAGCTACTTTTATGAGTCTTGACCGTGGCCCTAAGCACTTTGTTTTCCAGTATTACCACCGGATACATAAATGCCACAGACACATGACTGGGTGAACCTTTTCAAATTGTGACTCAGCTTTGCTAAAGTCCCCAGTTAGAGGTGTCCAGAGCTCTTAAGCACACTCTTTTTGCTTTGGATCACGACTTTAACCACTCAGTCTCAAGCTTTTCACTTGGACCTGCATGCCACAAGCACATGGTTAGAGACAGCTTAATTTAGCCGCTTAGGCCTGGATTTACTTCCTTGGGCCCTCCTATCCATTGATGCTCAAAGCCTTGGATCCTTTTTACCCTTGCCTTTTGGTTTTAAGGGCTATTGGCTTTTTCTGCTTGCTTTTTCTTTTTCTTTCTATAATTTTTTTCACCACTTTTTTTTGCAAGCTTTGTTCTTCACTGCTTTTTCTTGCTTCAAGAATCAATTTTATGATTTTTCAGATCATCAATAACATTTCTCTTGTTCATCATTCTTTCAAGAGCCAACAATTTTAACATTCATAAACAACAAGATAAAAAATATGCACTGTTCAAGCATTCATTCAGAAAACAAAAAGTATTGTCACCACATCAATATAATTAAACTAATTTCAAGGATGAATTCGAAACTCATGTACTTCTAGTTCTTTTATATTAGAAACATTTTTCATTTAAAAGAGGTGAAGTATTCATGGAAATATTCATAGCCTTAAGACATAGTTACTAATGATCATGAAGTAAAGACACAAAACATAGATAAACATGAAGCTTAAAAACCGAAAAAAAATAGAGAAATAGAACAAGGAATGAGTCCACCTTAGTGATGGTGGCGCCTTCTTCTTGAAGGACCAATGATGTCCTTGAGCTCTTCTATGTCTCTTCCTTGCCTTTGTTGCTCCTCCCTCATTGCTCTTTGATCTTCTCTAATCTCATGGAGAATGATGGAGTGCTCTTGGTGTTCCACCCTTAGTTGGTCCATGTTATAACTCAAGTCTTCTAGAGAAGTGTTGAGTTGTTCCCAATAGTTGTTGGGAGGAAAGTGCATCCCTTGAGGCATCTCAGGGATTCCTTGATGATGAGCTTCCTCATGCATCTCTTGATATCCATGGATGGCCTCTCTTGTTTGCTCCATCCATTTCTTGGTGATGGGCTTGTCCTCTTCAATGAGGATGTCTCCTTCTATGATAACTCCAGCTGAGTAGCATAGATGGAAAATAAGATGAGGAAAAGCTAGCCTTACCATGGTGGAGGACTGGTGGACGAAATTGTGATCCATATTCTTTGTATTGGTATAAAATCATTATTATGGCACCGGTTGAATTCACAACTCCGTTCAACAAACCAGCAAGTGTACTGGGTCGTCCAAGTAATAAACCTTACGTGAGTAAGGGTCGATCCCACAGAGATTGTTGGTATGAAGCAAGCTATGGTCACCTTGTAAATCTCAGTTAGGCAAATTAAATTGGTTTATGGTTTCGAAAATTAATAATAAAATAATAATAAAAGGGATAGAATACTTATGCAGATTCATTGGTGGGAATTTCAGATAAGCGAATGGAGATACTGTATGGCTCAAGAACGCCTACTTTCCTATTGCTTCAACTCAATCCTTCTTACTCCTTTCCATAGCAAGCTGTGTATAGGGGTTCACCGTTCGACGATGGCTACTTTGTATCCTCTCTGGAAAATGGTCCTCTGTGCTGTCACTCGCATGGCTAATCGTCTGGAGGCATCACACTGGCCGAAGGCTACATCCCATCCTCGCAGTGAAAACTACGCTCACGTGCTCTGTCACAGCACGGCTAATCACTGGTTGGTTCCCGCTCCTGCTGGAATAGAATCCCTTGATTCTTTTGCGTCTGTCACTGACGCCCAGCACTTGCGAGTCTGAAGCACGTCACAGTCATTCATTACCGGAATCCAACTCGGAATACCACAGACAAGGTTAGACTTTCCGGATTCCCAGGATCCTACTCGGAATACCACAGACAAGGTTAGACTTTCCGGATCCTCATGAATGCCGCCATCTATCTAGCTTATACCACGAAGATTCTGTTAGGGAATCTAAGAGATACACATGCAAGCTCGGTTGCATGTAGAACGGAGGTGGTTGTCAATCACGCGCGTTCATAGGTGAGAATGATGATGAGCGTCACATAATCATCACATTCATCATGTTCTTGGGTGCGAATGAATATCTTGGAATAAGAATAAGAGAGATTTGAATAAAAAGTAATAGTAATTATATTAAAACTTGAGGTACAACAGAGCTCCACACCCTTAATCTATGGTGTGCAGAAACTCCACCGTTGAAAATACATAAGTAAAAGGTTCAGGCATGGCCGAATGGCCAGCCCCCTGAGTGATCAAGAGACCGAATAATCAAAGGCTAAACAGTCAAGAGATTAAACTATCAAAAGATGTCTAATACAATAGTTAAATGTTCTATTTATAATGAACTAGCTCCTAGGGTTTACATGAGTAAGTAATTGATGCATAAATCCACTTCTGGGGCCCACTTGGTGTATGTTTGGGCTGAGCTTGATCAATCCACGAGCTGAGGCTTCTCTTGGAGTTGAACTCCGAGTTATGACGTGTTTTGGGCGTTCAACTCCGGATCATGACGTTTTTCTGGCGTTTAACTCCAGACAGCAGCATGTACTTGGCGTTCAACGCCAAGTTACGTCGTCAATTTCCGAATAAAGTATGGACTATTATATATTGCTGGAAATCTCTGGATGTCTACTTTCCAACGCCGTTGAGAGTGCGCCATTTGGAGTTCTGTAGCTCCAGAAAATCCATTTCGAGTGTAGGGAGGTCAGATTCCAACAGCATCAGCAGTCCTTTTGTCAGCCTTTTTCAGAGTTTTGCTCAAGTCCCTCAATTTCAGCCAGAATTTACCTGAAATCACAGAAAAACACACAAACTCATAGTAAAGTCCAGAAATGTGAATTTAACATAAAAACTAATGAAAACATCCCTAAAAGTAGCTTGAACTTACTAAAAACTACCTAAAAACAATGCCAAAAAGCGTATAAATTATCCGCTCATCACAACACCAAACTTAAAGTGTTGCTTGTCCCCAAGCAACTGAAAATCAAATAGGATAAAAAGAAGAGAATATACTATAAATTCCAGAATATCAATGAATATCAATTATAATTAGATGAGCGGGACTTGTAGCTTTTTGCTTCTGAACAGTTTTGGCATCTCACTTTTTCCTTTGAAGTTTAGAATGATTGGCTTCTCTAGGAACTTAGAATTTCGGATAGTGTTATTGACTTTCCTAGTTAAGCATGTTGATTCTTGAACACAGCTACTTATGAGTCTTGGCTGTGGCCCTAAGCACTTTGTTTTCCAGTATTACCACCGGATACATAAATGCCACAGACACATAACTGGGTGAACCTTTTCAGATTGTGACTTAGCTTTGCTAGAGTCCCCAGTTAGAGGTGTCCAGAGCTCTTAAGCACACTCTTTTTGCTTTGGATCACGACTTTAACAACTTAGTCTCAAGCTTTTCACTTGGACCTTCATGACACAAGCATATGGTTAGGGACAGCTTGATTTAGCCGCTTAGGCCTGGATTTTATTTCCTTGGGCCCTCCTATCCATTGATGCTCAAAGCCTTGGATCCTTTTTACCCTTGCCTTTTGGTTTTAAGGGCTATTGGATTTTTCTGCTTGCTTTTTCTTTTTCTTTCTATTTTTTTTCGCCATTTTCTTCTTTTTTTTTTTCGCAAGCTTCTTCTTGTTCACTGCTTTTTCTTACTTCAAGAATCAATTTCATGATTTTTCAGATCATCAATAACATTTCTCTTTGTTCATCATTCTTTCAAGAGCCAACAATTTTAACATTCATAAACAACAAGATCAAAAGACATATGCACTATTCAAGCATTCATTCAAAAAACAAAAGTATTGTCACCACATCAATATAATTAAATTAAATTCAAGGATAATTTCGAAATTCATGTACTTCTTGTTCTTTTGAATTAAAACATTTTTCATTCAAGAGAGGTGAAGGATTAATGGATTTTATTCATAGCTTTAAGGCATGGTTACATACTAATGATCATGAATTAGAGACACAAAACATAGATAAACACAACATTAAAAACCGAAAACAGAAAGAAATAAAGAACAAGGAATGAATCCACCTTTAGTGGCGTTTTCTTCTTGAAGGACCAACAATGTCCTTAAGCTCTTCTATGTCCCTTCCTTGCCTTTGTTGCTCCTCCCTCATTGCCCTTTGGTCTTCTCTTATTTCTTAGAGAATGATGGAGTGCTCATGATGTTCTACCCTTAATTGTTCCACATTGTGGCTCAAACCTTCTAAGGAAGTGTTGAGTTGTTCCCAATAGTTGTTTGGAGGAAAGTGCATTGACGAATGGATTTTTGACGGTTTAGAATTTCACAAATGAATTCTCGTTGCAAGTATAGTTTCTAAACCAATCACTAATCCTTTCATACAAAAAGTTGTTTGTCACTAAAACAAACCCCTAAATTTATAAACCGAAGTATTGGACCTCGGGTCGTTCTCCCTAGGAATTACAATAAAGTGTCTTGTTATTGGTTTGAGTTGTTTTGGGGTTTTGATAAGAGGCATGAAAGTAAATGGCAATAAAAATAAACTAACAACTATAAAAGGCTCTTGGCAAGGTATGAAAATTAGAAGTCCTATCCTAGTTATCCTTCTCAATTGTGATGAGAATTGTTCATTGCTACCACTTAGTTAACCCTTACTAGATAAAGGAAGTCAAGTGGATGAATTGACTTGAGCCACAAGTTCTAGCCAACTCCCAAGGAAAGACTAGCTTTAGTGCACTCCAAACCAATTAGCAATCTCTCCAATTATCAATCAACAAAGGAATTAGCTAACTCAAGTGTCACTAATTACTCTACCTAGGCCAAGAGGAACAAAATCTACACTAAATCTAGAAGAGGCATTTCAACAAACACATAGAGTGCAATACAAGTAAACAACATAAATTGTAAGAATTAAAGAGAGATCTAACTATAAAGGCAAGAGATCAATAATAGAAAAGCAAAGAAGAACAATTATTATGAATTACCTCTTATTGAATTGGAAGAAGTAGAAGGAACAATACTAGATCTACAACAAAATGTAAGAACAACATAAAGGAAATTACAACAAAAGAGTAGAAGAAGATGAATGTAGCAACAAGGAATTGAAATGTAGAAGTAGAAGAAAGCAAAGATTAAAATCTAGATCTAAGACCTAAACCTAATCCTAATCCTAATTCTAGAGAGAAGAGAGAGCTTCTCTCTCTAGAAACTAACTCTAAACTAATCCTAATGAGTGTGTATGAACTAATGAGTTGAAATCCCCTTTTCTCTTCAATCCTTGGCTTTAAATAGCATCTTTGGCGCCAAAGTTGGTTGGGATTGGGCCCCACAACCCTTCAGAATTCGTTGGCCATGTTTTCATTAAAAAATCATAAACCAACACCGACGCGTACGCGCACAGCACGCGTACGCGTCCATGGAGTGATTCGCAGGTGCGCGCAAGCGCCAGGTGCGCGCGCGCGTCCATGGGCGATTTCAACTTCTTTGACTTTTCATGATTTCTCCACTTTGCATGCTTTCCCTCTTCACTCCTTTGATCCATTCCTAGCCCTTTTCAATCTGAAATTACTAACAAACACATCAAGGCATCTAGTGGAATCAAAGGGAGATTAAAACCATCAAATTAAGGGTCTAAAAGCATGTTTTCACATCTAAGCACAAATAAGGAGACAATCATAAAACCATGCTATTTCATTGAATAAATGTGGGTAAAAGGTGATAAAATCTCTTAAAATCAATACAAGATAAACCGTCAAAACGGGGTTTGTCAACCTCCCCACACTTAAACCAAGCATGTCCTCATGCTTAAACCAAGAATGAAGTAAAGGGTATGCTATTTATTCAATGGAAACTAACTAAATGCAATCTACCTATATGCAACTATCTAAATAAGTGCAATTGCTCGGTCAAAGTAAATCAATTCCCAAGAAGCATATATGCACAAGGGCTAAGGACTAGCAAGTCTAATCCACAATTGAATTGAGTTATTAAATATTTTTACAAACTTGCATGAAAAGAGATGATCATAGGTGGAAACATGTAATTGCGCATCAAACCCTCACCGGTAGTGTTTGCACTCTATTCGCTCAAGTGTTTAGGGTTGATTCACTCAATTCTCTCCTAGTCATGCTTTCTAAGATTTGTTCTTCTTCTAACAATCAACAAATACTTCATGCATGCATACATATATCATGAGGTCTTTTCTTTGGTTGTAATGGGGCTAGGGTCAAGGTAGGATGCATATATGGTTAAGTGAGCTTGGAATTTGAATCTTTGATAAGCTTAAACTTCCCACCTATCCTATGACATCCTATACAAATTCAAAGCTAACCTAACTACCCATTCTTCACTTTTTCACATACTCATGCATTTTCTTTTCATTTCACAACACTTATGCATTGATCTTTATTGAGCTTCACTTTGCTTTGGGGCATTTTGTCCCCTTTTTATTTCTTTCTTTTTCTATATTTTTTTTTCTTCTCTTTTTTTTCTTTTCCATATTACTTTTTTTCTTTTTTTTCTTTTCTTTTTCTCATTTTTTTTATATACAAGAGCATCAATGCATAAGGTCTATGCATTTAATCAATACATGAGTACGTACCCAATTTCCAATATTTCTAATAATAATACAAAACTACCCTTTTATTCACCCAATGTCCCAAGGTTCCCACACTTGAATGATACACGCACACACTAGCCTAAGCCAATCAAAGATCCAAATTAAGGACATTTATTGTTTTTCGCTTTAAGGCTTGTAATGTGCTAAATTAAGAACAAAGTGGGTTAGTCGTAGGCTCAAATATGGCTAACAAAGGAAGATAAAAGGTAAGGCTATTTGGGTAAGTAAGCTCAATGAAATGATGGCCTCAATCATATAAATGCATGAATACACAAAATAATGGACATAAAGAATCAAACAAATCAAAGATTGCAATCATAGGAAGAGAATAATGCACACAAGAAGGAAAAAATAAGTGGTTATAAGATGTAACCACACCATTAGGCTCAAATCTCACTTGCTTGTGTTCTTAGCTCAAAAACATGGTCCACAATATATATAATTCAAGCAAGTTCTATGAAAAGTTTTCACTCAAATCAATTGGTGTCCTATAGATAGAAATCTTGAAAATTTCATTATTTTGACTAGCTTATTGTGTATACATATGCAAAAATTAAGAGAATGCAAGTAAAAATCCTAAAATCCTAGAATGAAATGCAAAAGTGTTGGGATTAGAAACTTGTCACCCAAAATCGTCGAACGGTCGGACGACCTCCCCACACTTAAAAGTTTGCACCGTCCTCGGTGCACTCAAAGATGAGCAAGGGGGTACGACGACTCTCCGGATTGCTACGTGTTCTTAGTCTTGCTTCCGTTATTGCTCGTGGTGCATTCATCATGAAAAATAAAAAATATAACACCATAAGGTAGGGTAATACAAAAGCAAGGAAGCATAATTGTTGGAATGAGGTAAATCACTAGAATTGAGTGAGTGAATTAGTGTGACATTAATGACAAATAAGTGTGTGAATTCTAAATTGCGCGGTTTAGAACACACATTAGCATAAAAGTTATGTCACAAAAGAAGCATGCACTTTACTCATTCTACTATGCTTGAGATGCTTTAAGTGAACTTGTAAGGTAAAACAAGCATTAAAGAAGCATGAAAGCATTCAAGCCAAACACATATGGATGCATATAATCATAAAGTACAATGCATTAAGGTAAATGCACAACATCATCCATCAAGAGGTTGCCTAATCACAAAATAAGGCTCAAATCACATGGTGGCCAAATCATGTAATTCAAGAAGAGTTACAAGCTCGAAGGCAATTCTCATCACTTGGTATTTTTCAAAAGATAAGCATGAAAAACTCAAGACCAAGTAGCAAAATATAACCTCAATCATGGGATCCAACAAAGATTATCTAAAAACATTAATGCTAAATTAGCATTTAGGCAATAAGGGGGAAGCAATGCATAGTAAACAAAGTCAATAATCCAACACTTGTAATGAAAAGAGAGAAAATAAAATAAAATAAAAACTAAACTAAAGCTAACTAATCAACTAACTAACTAACTAATTAACTAACTAACTAAAATAAATGGTTATCAATGGTGTTTGGAAGTTTTGGATGAGGGGTAGAAGAAGGGAAGAAGAGATGAGAAGGAAAGAAATGGAAAGAGGAGAAGAAAAGAAATGTGGTGAAGGAAGGAAATCCGCGCGCATGCCGCGCGCGCGCAGATGGTTTATTTCGAGAGTGGCGCGTACGCGTCATGTGCGCATACGCGTGAATTGGTTTGTGCCTCAGGCCCAATTTTCGCATGGTGCAGGCCTAACTCTCGGGTCAAGGTATGGACGGTGGAACTTCTCAATCCACGCGTACGCGTGTATGGCGCGTACGCGTGGATGGTCCAAAATGCTTGATGCACGCGTACGCACGCAGTGCGCGTACGCGTGGATGGTGCTCTATTTTTCAAAAATTTTGCTATGTTTTTGCACCAATCCAAGCACTCCAAACCTCCAAACAGCTACCAAGATACCATAAAACCTTATTTAACATACTAAAATACCAATTAAACTCATCAAATCAATCAAAACAAGAATTTAAACTAATTCTACCAATATATACAAAAAGAGAAAATGAAAAGAAGTTACCATGGTGGGGTGTCTCCCACCTAGCACTTTTGTTTATTGTCCTTAAGTTGGACTTATGGGGAGCTCCTCTCAAGGTGGCTTGTGCTTGTATTCATCTTGGAACTTCCACCAATGCTTGGACTTCCAATAATCTCCATCATTCAAGATTAATATCTCCAAGCTTTGATGGAGTTCTTCACAAACCATGGGCTCCCAATGTTGATCCTCATGTGTTCCCGGATCCCATATTTTGTCTTCACACCCATCTCCAAGTTGATTATCATTAATCCATGTGGGTGATGAGCAAGGTGAATTCTCAACAAAGTGACCAAACATCCTTCTAGACCCAAGCAATCTAGTTCTACACCAACTCTTACAATTAAGCTTTGAGTATGCAACCATGACGAACCTAGAATGATATTTCAAACCACTAACCATCTTCTTTTTACTCTTAAAGCCACAAATATGTCTAAGTTGACCATCCGTCTTAAGCAAACCATATTCAAGGGGAATAATAAAGCTTAAGTATAAAAAATTTACCCACTTGAATGAAAAGATAGATGGTGGTGGCTTGGGGAGAGGTATCTCCAATGTGCTAGCGAGCTCTACTCCCTTGTATTCTTCCTTGTCAACTTCCACCTCTTCATAAACTTCTTCGTTTTCAATCCTTTGTTCATCATTTTCATCTAGCTCTTCTCCATCACTCAAATCATAAATTGGAGGACGAGAGAAATCTACCTCCACATCACTTTCAAATTCATTGGGAGAAGGTTCTTCAAATTTAAAGGATTTTCCACCAAGAGAATTGGATGCATGATCTTCATCACCAAGGGAACTCAATTCTTGCTTCATTCCTTCCAAGTCTTCATTCAAAAATTGTTTTGGAGATTGTGCACTTTCCTCCTCAACATCAAATTCAATCTTCTTGGAGGGGTTTTCTTCAATTCTAAGTTCCCAAGGGGGTTCCGCATCTCCTAAGTCTTCAACCACTTCTTCCTCTTCTTCAATGACCATAGGTTCCTCCAATTGTTCTAACACAAAGTAGCATTCCTCACTCTCCACCGGAGTTTCCAATCTCTCCTTCATGCTATGCTTTTCAATTGATTCTCCATATGTAACCATGGGAGTGCCTTGAGTACTCAAATATTGGGAGACTAAATTGCTTACTACCTTGGTCAAAGTAGCCATAAATTCTAGTGTCTCCCTTTGCATTTCTCCTTGTCCTTGAAGTATAAGGCTAAGGATTTCATCTATTGAAGATTGGAGTGGATAAGAGGGTTCATTGTCTTGGAGAAAGGGTTCATTATAGGAAGGTGGTTCTTCTTGGTAAGGTGGTGGTGTGTATTGAGGTGGTTCTTGGGAGTAGTAATCTTGGAATTGTGGTTCCATGTATGGCTCATATGGTTCAAAAGGTGGTTGGTGTAGTGGATATGAATCATGGTCATATGGAGGTGTTTGGTGAAAATAGGCTTGAGAGTGTGGTTGAGGTTCATGTTGAGGATATGACTCATAGGCATATGGTGGTGGTTCTTGAAAGTCACAAGGAGATTCACCATAGCCATTGGATTGGTATGCATCATAGAATGGCTCTTCTTGATAGTGCATTGGTGGAGGTTGTTGCCATGAGGATTGATCATAAGCATATGGCTCCTCCCACCTTTGATTATCCCATCCTTGATACATTTCTTCATTGTAATCTCCACTTCCTACAACATAGTTGTAACTACACTCATAGCCAATATGAGAATTCATAGTGGAAAGAGAAAACAAAAATCAAAAGATAATAGAAAACAAGAGAAATAAAATTCTACAACTAGCAAATAAAGCAAAGAGCAAGATATTTACACTATTCACATATATACAATAACCAATAACATCACACCATTGCAATTCCCCGGCAACGGCGCCATTTTGAAGAATGGATTTTTGACGGTTTAGAATTTCACAAATGAATTCTCGTTGCAAGTATAGTTTCTAAACCAATCACTAATCCTTTCATACAAAAGATTGTTTGTCACTAAAACAAACCCCTAAATTTATAAACCGAAGTATTGGACCTCGGGTCGTTCTCCCTAGGAATTACAATAAAGTGTCTTGTTATTGGTTTGAGTTGTTTTGGGGTTTTGATAAGAGGCATGAAAGTAAATGGCAATAAAAATAAACTAACAACTATAAAAGGCTCTTGGCAAGGTATGAAAATTAGAAGTCCTATCCTAGTTATCCTTCTCAATTGTGATGAGAATTGTTCATTGCTACCACTTAGTTAACCCTTACTAGATAAAGGAAAGTCAAGTGGATGAATTGACTTGAGCCACAAGTTCTAGCCAACTCCCAAGGAAAGACTAGCTTTAGTGCACTCCAAACCAATTAGCAATCTCTCCAATTATCAATCAACAAAGGAATTAGCTAACTCAAGTGTCACTAATTACTCTACCTAGGCCAAGAGGAACAAAATCTACACTAAATCTAGAAGAGGCATTTCAACAAACACATAGAGTGCAATACAAGTAAACAACATAAATTGCAAGAATTAAAGAGAGATCTAACTATAAAGGCAAGAGATCAATAATAGAAAAGCAAAGAAGAACAATTATTATGAATTACCTCTTATTGAATTGGAAGAAAGTAGAAGGAACAATACTAGATCTACAACAAAATGTAAGAACAACATAAAGGAAATTACAACAAAAGAGTAGAAGAAGATGAATGTAGCAACAAGGAATTGAAATGTAGAAGTAGAAGAAAGCAAAGATTAAAATCTAGATCTAAGACCTAAACCTAATCCTAATCCTAATTCTAGAGAGAAGAGAGAGCTTCTCTCTCTAGAAACTAACTCTAAACTAATCCTAATGAGTGTGTATGAACTAATGAGTTGAAATCCCCTTTTCTCTTCAATCCTTGGCTTTAAATAGCATCTTTGGCGCCAAAGTTGGTTGGGATTGGGCCCCATAACCCTTCAGAATTTGTTGGCCATGTTTTCATTAAAAAATCATAAACCAACACCGACGCGTACGCGCACAGCACGCGTACGCGTCCATGGAGTGATTCGCAGGTGCGCGCAAGCGCCAGGTGCGCGCGCGCGTCCATGGGCGATTTCAACTTCTTTGACTTTTCATGATTTCTCCACTTTGCATGCTTTCCCTCTTCACTCCTTTGATCAATTCCTAGCCCTCTTCAATCTGAAATTACTAACAAACACATCAAGCCATCTAGTGGAATCAAAGGGAGATTAAAACCATCAAATTAAGGGTCTAAAAGCATGTTTTCACATCTAAGCACAAATAAGGAGACAATCATAAAACCATGCTATTTCATTGAATAAATGTGGGTAAAAGGTGATAAAATCTCTTAAAATCAATACAAGATAAATCGTCAAAACGGGATTTGTCATGCATCCCTTGAGGCATCTCAGGGATTTCTTGATGATGAGCTTCCTCATGCATCTCTTGAGAACCGTGAGGGGTCTCTCTTGCTTGCTCCATCCTCTTCTATGTGATGGGCTTATCGTCTTCAATGAGGATGTCTCCTTCTATGATAACTCCGGCTGAGTAACATAGATGGCAAATAAGGTGAGAAAAAGCTAGCCTTGCCATGGGTGAGGGCTTGTCGGCTATTTTGTTGATTTCATTGGAGATGACCTCATGAACTTCTACTTCCTCTCCAATCATGATGCCATGAATCATGATGGCCCGATCCACAGTAACTTCAGATCGGTTGCTAGTAGGAATGATAGAGCGTTGAATGAACTCCAACCATCCTCTAGCTATAGGCTTGAGGTCCAGTCTTCTTAGTTGAACTGGCTTGCCTTTGGAGTCTCTCTTCCATTGAGCTCCTTCCACACAAATATCCATAAGGACTTGGTCCAACCTTTGATCAAAGTTGACCCTTCTAGTGTAGGGGCGTTCATCTCCTTGCATCATAGGCAGGTGAAACGCCAACCTCACATTTTCCGGACTAAAATCCAAGTATTTCCCCCGAACCATTGTGAGATAATTCTTTGGACTCGGGTTCATACCTTGATCATGGTTCCTAGTGATCCATGCATTGGCATAGAACTCTTGAACCATTAAGATTCCGACTTGTTGCATGGGGTTGGTTAGGACTTCCCAACCTCTTTTTCGGACTTCATGTCGGATCTCCGGATACTCATTTTTCTTGAGCTTGAAAGGGACCTCAGGGATCACCTTCTTCTTTGCCACAACATCATAGAAGTGGTCTTGATGGCTCTTGGAGATGAATCTTTCTATCTCCCATGACTCGGAGGTGGAAGCTTTTGTCTTCCCTTTTCCTTTTCTAGAGGATACTCCGGCCTTAGGTGCCATTGATGGTAATGGAAAAACAAAAAGCTTATGCTTTTACCACACCAAACTTAAAATATTGCTCGCCCTCGAGCAAGAGAAGAAAGAAGAGAAGAAGAAGAAGAAGAAAAGATGGTAGAGAGGGAGAGAGGTGGGTTCGGCTAAGTGAGAGAATAGGGGTTTGTGTTGTGTGAAAATGAAGGAGAATGGAAGGGTATTTATAGGGAGAGGGGGTAGTGTGTATTTGGCCATTTAGGGTGGGAATGGGTGGGAAATTGGTTTTGAATTTTTGAAGGTAGGTGGACGTGAGTGGTAAATGGGTTGATTGGGAAGAGGAATTGAGGTGATTGGTGAAGGGTTTTGGGAAAGAGTATTTATTGGGAAGAGAGATTCAGAGATTGAAGTTGTTGGGAAGTGTGACATGGGGAAGAGAAAATAGAATTAGGAGGTAAGGTGGGAATATGTTAGGTGGGGATCCTGTGGGGTCCACAGATCCTGAGGTGTCAAGGAATTCCATCCCTGCACCAAATAGGCATGTAAAATGCCTTCGTGCATCATTCTGGCGTTTAAACGCCCATTGGTGCACATTCTGGGCGTTCAACGCCCATGTAAAGCATGTTTCTGGCGTTGAACGCCAGTTTCATGCTTGTTACTGGCGTTCAGCGCCAGTTTTTCTTCTTTAGGCACATTCCTGGCGTTCAGCGCCAGAATGTTGCTTGTTTCTGGCGTTCAGCGCCAGAATGATGCTCTGTTCTGGCGTTGAACGCCGGCCAGATGCATCTTACTGGCGTTGAACGCCAGCCTGTGCGTCCTCCAGGGTGCGAATTTTTTCTTCTGCTGTTTTTGATTATGTTTTTAATTTTTATGATTTTTTCGTGACTCCTCATGATCATGTACCTAATAAAACACAAAATAACAATAATATAGAATAAAATAAAATTAGATAAATAAAATTGGGTTGCCTCCCAACAAGCGCTTCTTTAATGTCAATAGCTTGACAGTGGCTCTCATGGAGCCACAAGGTGATCAGGTCAATGTTGTATAGTTGCCAACACCAAACTTAGAGTTTGGATATGGGGTTTTAACACCAAACTTAGAGTTTGGTTGTGGCCTCACAACACCAAACTTAGAGTTTGACTGTGGGGGCTCTTCTTGACTCTGAATTGAGAGAAGCTCTTCATGCTTACTCTCTTCTGTCACAGAGGGATGGCCATGTGCCTTAAACACAAGGTAGTCCCCATTCAATTGAAGGACTAATTCACCTCTATTGACATCTATCACAGCTCCTGCTGTGGCTAGGAAAGGTCTTCCAAGGATGATGCAATCATCCTCTTCCTTCCTAGTGTCTAAGATTATGAAATCAGTAGGGATGTAAAGGCCTTCAACCTTTACTAACACGTCCTCTATTATTCCATAGGCTTGTCTCAATGACTTGTCTGCCAGTTGTAATGAGAACAAGGCAGGTTGTACCTCAATGATCCCCAGCTTCTCCATTACATAGAGTGGCATAAGATTTATCCCTGACCCCAGGTCACACAGAGCTTTTGCAAAGGTCATGGTGCCTATGGTACAAGGTATTAAGAACTTGCCAGGATCTTGTTTCTTTTGAGGTAGAATTTTCTGAATCCAAGTATCCAGTTCATTAATGAGCAAGGGAGGTTCACTTTCCCAAGTCTCATTACCAAACAACTTGGCATTCAGCTTCATGATAGCTCCTAAATATTGAGCAACTTGCTCTCCAGTTACATCTTCATCCTCTTCTGAGGAAGAATAGTCTTCAGAGCTCATGAATGGCAGAAGGAGATTTAATGGAATCTCTATGGTTTCTATATGAGCCTCAGATTCCTTTGGATCCTTAATAGGAAACTCCTTCTTGCTTGAGGGACGTCCCAGGAGGTCTTCCTCACTAGGTTTTTCGTCCTCCTCCTCCCTTGTGCATTCGGCCATATTGACTATGTCAATGGCCTTGCACTCTCCTTTTGGATTTTCTTCTGTATTGCTTGGGAGAATATTGGGAGGAGTTTCAATGACTTTCTTACTCAGCTGGCCCACTTGTGCCTCCAGATTTCTAATGGAGGATCTTGTTTCACTCATGAAACTGAAAGTGGCCTTTGACAGATCAAAGACTACATTGGCTAAATTAGAAGTGTTTTGTTCAGAATTCTCTGTCTGTTGCTGAGAAGATTATGGATATGGCTTGCTATTGCCCAGCCTATTACGTCCACCATTGTTAAAGCCTTGTTGAGGCTTTTGTTGATCCTTCCATGAGAAATTTGGATGATTTCTCCATGATGGGTTATAAGTGTTTCCATAAGGTTCACCCATGTAATTAACCTCTGCCATGGCAGGGTTCTCAGGATCATAAGCTTCTTCAGAAGCTACCTCTCTAGTACTGTTGGATGCATGTTGCCATCCATTCAGATTTTGAGAGATCATGTTGACCTGTTGAGTCAACATTTTGTTCTGAGCCAATATGGCATTCAGAGTATCAATTTCAAGAACTCCTTTCTTCTGAGGTATCCCATTGTTCACGGAATTCCTCTCAGAAGTGTACATGAACTGGTTATTTGCAACCATGTTAATGAGTTCTTGAGCCTCTTCAGGCGTTTTCTTTAGGTGAATAGATCCACCTGCAGAATGGTCCAATGACATTTTCGAAAATTCAGAGAGACCATAATAGAATATATCTAATATGGTCCATTCTGAAAACATGTCAGATGGACATCTTTTGGTCAGCTGCTTATATCTTTCCCAAGCTTTATAGAGGGATTCACCATCTTTTTCTTTGAAGGTTTGAACATCCACTCTCAGCTTGCTCAGCTTTTGAGGAGGAAAGAATTTATCCAAGAAGGCAGTGACCAGCTTATCCCATGAGTTCAGGCTATCCTTGGGTTGTGAATCCAACCATATTCTAGCTCTGTCTCTTACAGCAAAAGGGAAAAGCATGAGTCTGTAGACTTCAGGATCAACTCCATTCGTCTTTACAGTCTCACAGATTTGCAAGAACTCAGTTAAAAACTGATAAGGATCTTCAGATGGAAGTCCATAAAACTTGCAGTTTTGTTGCATTAAAGCAACTATCTGAGGTTTCAGCTCAAAGTTGTTGGCTCCAATGGCAGGAATGGAGATGCTTATTCCATCAAACTTGGACGTTGGCTTTGTGAAGTCACCAAGCATTCTCCTTGCATTATTATTATTTTCGGCTGCCATCTCCTTCTCTTGTTCGAAAATTTCTGAAAGGTTGTTTCTGGATTGTTGTAATTTAGCTTCTCTTAATTTTCTCTTCAAAGTCCTTTCAGGTTCTGGATCAATTTCAACAAGAGTGCCTTTTTCCCTGTTCCTGCTCATATGAAAGAGAAGAAAACAAGAAAAGAAAGAGGAATCCTCTATGTCACAGTATAGAGATTCCTTTATGTTAGTAGAAAAAGAAAGGGGAGAAGAATGTAGAAGAGGGGCTTCGGATAATTAGATGGAGAGAGGTGAAGAGAAGTGTTAGTAAATAAATAATTAAATAGGAGAAGAAAAGAGAAGGGAGATTTCGAAATTAATTTTGAAAAAGGGGTTAGTAATTTTCGAAAATTAAAGATAAAATTAAAATTAAAATTAAAAATTGAAACAATTAATTAATTAAAAAAGAATTTTTGAAAAAGGGGTAAGATATTTTCGAAAATTAGAGAGGGAAAAATAGTTAGGTGGTTTTGAAAAAGATAAGAAACAAACAAAAAGTTAGTTAGTTGATTGAAAAAGATATTGAAATTAAATTTTAAAAAGATAAGAAGAAAAGGAGTTAGATAAGATATTTTGTAATCAAATTTTGAAAAATATAAAATTTTGAAAAGGATAAGATAAAAAGATAAGATAAAAGTTTTAAGAAAAAGATATTTTGAAAAAGATTTAATTTTTAAAATGACTTAACTAACAAGAAACTACAAGATAAGATTCTAGAATTTAAAGATTGAACCTTTCTTAACAAGAAAGTAACAAACTTCAAATTTTTGAACCAATTAATTGTTAGCTAATTTTCCAAAATTAGATATAAAAGCTAAGAAAAAGATTTTTGAAAAATAATTTTTAAAATTTTCGAAAATAATAAAAAATGAAAAAGATATGATTTTTGAAAAAGATTTTGAAAAGATAAGATTTTTAAAATTGAAATTTTGACTTGACTTGTAAGAAACAACTAATTTTAAAAATTTTTGACCAAGTCAACCCAAAATTTCGAAAATTTGGAGGAAAATAAGGAAAAGATATTTTTTTATTTTTGAATTTTTAATTATGAGAGAGAAAAAAAAAACAACAAATTTACTTAATGCATGAAATTTTTAGATCAAAACAATGAATGCATGCAAGAATGCTATGAATGTCAAGATGAACACCAAGAACACTTTGAAGATCATGATGAACATCAAGAACATAATTTTGAAAAAATTTTTATGCAAAGAAAATATGCAAGACACCAAACTTAGAAATTTTTAATGCTTGGAAAAAAAGAATGCAAAAATGCACATGAAAAACAAGAAAAGACACAAAACAAGAAAACATCAAGATCAAACAAGAGGACTTACCAAGAACAACCTGAAGATTATGAAGAACACTATGAATGCATGGATTTTCGAAAAAATGCAAGAAAAAATTTTTAAAAGCATGCAATTGACACCAAACTTAAAGATTGACTCAAGATTCAAACAAGAACACAAAATATTTTTGATTTTTATGATTTTATTTTTTTTTTGGATTTTTATTAAATTTTTTTCGAAAATATATTTTAGAAAAATGAAAAAGAAAAGAAAAATTTTGAAAAAGATTTTTGAAAAGAAAATTACCTAATCTGAGCAACAAGATGAACCGTCAGTTGTCCATACTCGAACAATCCCCGGCAACGGCGCCAAAAACTTGGTGTTGTTGCCGGATTAAAAACTTGGCAACATTGTGGGTTGGAAACAATTGTTTGAATTGTTGTTCAAAATTGATTGTTCCCCGGCAACGGCGCCAAAAACTTGGTGGACGAAATTGTGATCCATATTCTTTGTATTGGTATAAAATCATTATTATGGCACCGATTGAATTCACAACTCCGTTCAACTAACCAGCAAGTGTACTGGGTCGTCCAAGTAATAAACCTTACGTGAGTAAGGGTCGATCCCACAGAGATTGTTGGTATGAAGCAAGCTATGGTCACCTTGTAAATCTCAGTTAGGCAGATTAAATTGGTTTATGGTTTCGAAAATTAATAATAAAATAATAATAAAAGGGATAGAATACTTATGCAGATTCATTGGTGGGAATTTCAGATAAGCGAATGGAGATACTGTATGGCTCAAGAACGCCTACTTTCCTATTGCTTCAACTCAATCCTTCTTACTCCTTTCCATAGCAAGCTGTGTATAGGTGTTCACCGTTCGACGATGGCTACTTTGTATCCTCTCTGGAAAATGGTCCTCTGCGCTGTCACTCGCATGGCTAATCGTCTGGAGGCATCACACTGGCCGAAGGCTACATCCCATCCTCGCAGTGAAAACTACGCTCACGCGCTCTATCACAGCACGGCTAATCACTGGTTGGTTCCCGCTCCTGCTGGAATAGAATCCCTTGATTCTTTTGCGTCTGTCACTAACGCCCAGCACTTGCGAGTCTGAAGCACGTCTCAGTCATTCATTACCGGAATCCTACTCGGAATACCACAGACAAGGTTAGACTTTCCGGATTCCCAGGATCCTACTCGGAATACCACAGACAAGGTTAGACTTTCCGGATCCTCATGAATGCCACCATCTATCTAGCTTATACCACGAAGATTCTATTGGGAAATCTAAGAGATACACATTCAAGCTCGGTTGCATGTAGAACGGAGGTGGTTGTCAATCACACGCGTTCATAGGTGAGAATGATGATGAGCGTCACATAATCATCACATTCATCATGTTCTTGGGTGCGAATGAATATCTTGGAATAAGAATAAGAGAGATTTGAATAAAAAGTAATAGTAATTGTATTGAAACTTGAGGTACAGCAGAGCTCCACACCCTTAATCTATGGTGTGCAGAAACTCCACCGTTGAAAATACATAAGTAAAAGGTTCAGGCATAGCCGAATGGCCAGCCCCCTGAGTGATCAAGAGACCAAATAATCAAAGGCTAAACAGTCAAGAGATTAAACTGTCAAAAGATGTCTAATACAATAGTTAAATGTTCTATTTATAATGAACTAGCTCCTAGGGTTTACATGAGTAAGTAATTGATGCATAAATCCACTTTCGGGGCCCACTTGGTGTATGTTTGGGCTGAGCTTGATCAATCCACGAGCTGAGGCTTCTCTTGGAGTTGAACTCCGAGTTATGACGTGTTTTGGGCGTTCAACTCCGGATCATGACGTTTTTCTGGCGTTTAACTCCAGACAGCAGCATGTACTTGGCGTTCAACGCCAAGTTACGTCGTCAATTTCCGAATAAAGTATGGACTATTATATATTGCTGGAAAGCTCTAGATGTCTACTTTCCAACGCCGTTGAGAGCGTGCCATTTGGAGTTCTGTAGCTCCAGAAAATCCATTTCGAGTGCAGGGAGGTCAGATTCCAACAGCATCAGCAGTCCTTTTGTCAGCCTTTTTCAGAGTTTTGCTCAAGTCCCTCAATTTCAGCCAGAATTTACCTGAAATCATAGAAAAACACACAAACTCATAGTAAAGTCCAGAAATGTGAATTTAACATAAAAACTAATGAAAATATCCCTAAAAGTAGCTTGAACTTACTAAAAACTACCTAAACACAATGCTAAAAAGCGTATAAATTATCCGCTCATCAAGGACTTTTCGGCTATTTTGTAGAATTCAAGAGAGATGACTTCATGAACTTCTACTTCCTCTCCAATCATGATGCTATGGATCATGATGACCCGATCCACAGTAACTTCAGATCGGTTGCTAGTGGGATGATGGAGCGTTGGATGAACTCCAACCATCCTCTAGCCACAGGCTTAAGGTCCAGTCTTCTCAATTGAACCTTCCATTGACTTCTTCCACACATATGTCCATAAAGACTTGGTCTAACCTTTGATCAAAGTTGACCCTTCTAGTGTAGGGGCGTGCATCTTCTTGCATCATAAGCAAGTTGAATGCCAACTTCACATTTTTCGGACTGCAATCTAAGTATTTCCCTCGAACCATTGTAAGATAACTCTTTGGATTCGGGTTTATACTTTGATCATGGTTCCTAGTGATCCATGTATTGGCATAGAACTCTTGAACCATTAAGATTCCGACTTGTTGAATGGGGTTGGTAAGAACTTCCCAACCTCTTCTTTGAATCTCATGTCGGATCTCTGGATACTCATTTTTCTTGAGCTTGAAAGGGACCTCAGGGATCACCTTCTTCTTGGCCACAACTTCATAGAAGTGGTCTTGATGGGCTTTAGAGATGAATCTCTCCATCTCCCATGACTCGGAGGTGGAAGCTTTTGTCTTCCCTTACCCTTTTCTAGAGGTTTTTCCGGCCTTAGGTGCCACAAGTGGTTATGGAAAAACAAAAAAGCTGTGCTTTTACCACACCAAACTTAGAATATTGCTCGCCCTCGAGCGAAAGAAGAAAGAAGAAGAAGAAAAAGAAGAAGAAAATATGGAGGTAAGGGAAAGGTGTGTGGTTTCGGCCAAGGTTAAGAAGAGTGGGTTGTGGTGTGTGAAAATGAAAAGGGATAGAGGGGTTTATATAGTGAAAGGAGAGGGAGTAGTTTCGGCCATTTAGGGTGGGTTTGGGTGGGAAAGAAATTTTGAATTTTGAAGGTAGGTGGGGTTTTTGGGGAAGAATGGATGAATGTGAGTGGTGAAGAGGTGATGGGGAAGAGAGATTGAGGTGATTGGTGAAGGGTTTTGGGAAAAAGTGTTTATTGGATTGTGTGAAAAAAAGAGAGAGGGTGATTTGAGGTAGGTAGGGATCCTGTAGGGTCCACAGATCCTGAGGTGTCAAGGATTTACATCCCTGCACCAATGAGGCGTGTAAAACGCCCTCTGCATGCAATCCTAGCGTTCAACACCAGATTGATGCTTGTTTCTGGCGTTGAACGCCAGCTTCATGCTTGTTCTGGGCGTTCAACGCCCATCTGCAGCATGTTTCTGGCATTCAACGCCAGTTCCATGCTTTTTTCTGGCATTTAATGCCAGCTTTCTTCATGGTGCAATCCTGGTGTTTAAATGCCAGAATGCTGCTTGTTTCTGGCGTTCAACGCCAGAAAGATGCTTTGTTCTGGCATTGAACGCCAGCCAGATGCTCCTTACTGGCGTTTAAACGCCAGTAAGCCCTTCCTCCAGGGTGTGCTGTTTCTTCTGCTGTTTTTGATTCCGTTTTTTATTTTAGTATTTGTTTTGTGATTCCACATGATCATGAACCTAATAAAACATAAAAGAACAATAAAAATAAAAATAAAATTAGATGAATAAAAATTGGGTTGCCTCCCAATAAGCGTTGCTTTAATGTCACTAGCTTGACAGTATGCTCTCATGGAGCTTCACAGGTGATCAGGTCAATGTTGTGGACTCCCAACACCAAACTTAGAGTTTGAATGTGGGGGTTTAATACCAAACTTAGAGTTTGGTTGTGGTCTCCCAACACCAAACTTAGAGTTTGATTGTGGGAGCTTTGTTTGACTCTGTATTGAGAGAAGCTTTTCATGCTTCCTCTCCATGGTTGCAAAAGAAGATCCTTGAGCTTTAAACGCAAGGTAGTCTCTATTTAATTGAAGGACTAGCTCTCCTCTGTCAACATCAATCACAGCTCCTGCTGTGGCTAGGAAGGGTCTTCCAAGGATGATGCATTCATCCTCCTCCTTCCTAGTGTCTAAGATTATGAAATCAGCAGGGATGTAGAGGCCTTTAACCTTCACTAACACGTCCTCTACTAATCCATAAGCTTGTCTTTGTGATTCGTCTGCCATCTCTAATGAGAATATGGCAGGTTGTACCTCAATGATCCCCAGCTTCTCCATTACAGAGAGTGGCATAAGATTTATGCCAGACCCTAGGTCACACAGAGCCTTCTCAGAGGTCATGGTGCCCATGGTACATGGTATTAAGAATTTACTAGGATCTTGTCTCTTTTAAGGTAGAGTTTTCTGAACCCAAGTATCTAGTTCACTAATGAGCAAGGGAGGTTCACGTTCCCAAGTCTCATTACCAAACAACTTGGCATTCAGTTTCATGATGGCTCCTAGATATTGAGCAACTTGCTCTCCAGTTACATCTTCATCCTTTTTAGAGGAAGAATAGTTTTTAGAGCTCATGAATGGCAGAAGGAGGTTTAATGGGATCTTTATGGTCTCTATATGAGCCTCAGATTCTTTTAGGTCCTCAATAGGGAACTTTTTCTTGCTTGAGAGACGTCCCATGAGGTCTTCCTCACTAGGATTCACGTCCTCCCCTTCCTCCTTGAATTCGGCCATATTGACAATCTCAATGGCCTTGTATTCTCTTTTTGGATTCTCTTTTGTATTGCTTGGGAGAGTACTAGAGGGAGTTTCAGTGATTTTTTTACTCAGCTGGCCCACTTGTGCCTCCAAATTTTTGATGGATGACCTCGTTTCACTCATGAAACTTAAAATGGCTTTAGACAGATCAGAGACTATGTTTGCTAAGCTAGAGGTACTCTGCTCAGAATTTTCTGTCTGTTGCTGAGAAGATGATGGAAAAGTCTTGCTTTTGCTGAGCCTATTTCTTCCACCATTATTAAAGCCTTGTTGAGGCTTTTGTTGATCCTTCCATGAGAAATTTGGATGATTTTTCCATGAGGAATTTAGGTGTTCCCATAGGGTTCACCCATGTAATTTACCTCTGCTATTGCAGGGTTCTTAGGATCATAAGATTCTTCTTCAGAAGATGCCTCTTTAGTACTGTTGGATGCATTTTGCCATCCATTTAGACTTTGAGAAATCATGTTGACTTGCTGAGTCAACATTTTGTTCTGAGCCAATATGGCATTCAAAGCATCAATTTCAAGAACTCCCTTCCTCTGAGGTGTCCCATTACTCACAGAATTCCTCTCAGAAGTGTATATGAGTTGGTTATTTGCAACCATGTCAATGAGTTCTTGAGCTTCTGTAGGCGTTTTCTTTAGGTGGATGGATCCACCTGCAGAATGGTCCAGTGACATCTTAGAGAACTCAGATAGACCATAATAGAATATATCCAAAATGGTCCACTCTGAAAGCATGTCAGAAGGACACCTTTTGGTCATCTGCTTGTATCTCTCCCAAGCTTTATAGAGGAATTCACCATCTTTTTGTTTGAAGGTCTGAACATCCACTCTAAGCTTGCTCAGCTTTTGAGGAGGAAAGAACTTAGCTAAGAAGGCCGTGACCAGCTTATCCCAAGAGTCCAAGATATCTTTAGGTTGAGAGTCCAACCATGTTCTAGCCCTGTCTCTTACAGCAAAAGGGAAAAGCATGAGCCTGTAGACTTCAGGATCTACTCCATTAGTCTTAACAGTCTCACAGATCTGCAAAAATTTAGTTAAAAACTGATAGGGATCTTCTGATGGAAGTCCATAGAATTTGCAGTTCTGTTGCATTAGAGCAACTAGTTGAGGTTTCAGCTCAAAATTTTTTGCTCCAATGGCAGGGATTGAGATGCTTCTTCCATCGAACTTGAAAGTATGTGTAGTATAGTCACCAAGCATCCTCCTTGCATTATTATTTTCGGCTGCCATTTCCTCTTCCTTTTCAAAAATTTTTGTAAGGTTGTCTCTGAATTGTTGTAATTTAGCTTCTCTTAGTTTCCTCTTCAGAGTCCTTTCAGGTTCAGGATCTACTTCAACAAGAATATTCTTGTCCTTACCCCTGCTCATATGAAAAAAAAAGGGAACAAAAAATAATAATAGGGATCCTCTTTACCACAGTAGTGAGATTCCTTTATGTTAGTAGAAGAAGAAAGGAATAGAAGAAAGAAAAGAGTTAAGAATCTAACACAAGGGGAAGATAGGTTCGAATTCTTGAGATGAAGAGAAGTGTTAGTAGATAAATAAATAGATTGAAGAAGATGAGAGGGAGAGAATTTCAAAAATTAATTTTGAAAAAGGGTTAGTGATTTTCAAAAATTAAGAGAAGAATTAAAATTAAAATTAAAATTTGAAATAATTAGTTAATTAAGAAAATTTTGAAAAAGAGGGAAGTGATTTTTGAAAATTAGGGAGAGAAAAGTAGTTAAATGGTTTTAAAAAAGATAAGAAACAAACAAAAAGTCAATTAGTTAGTTGAAAAAGATTTGAAAATCAATTTTGAAGAGATAAGAAGTTAGAAAAAATTTTTGAAATAAAATTTTTTAAAAAGATATGATTTGAAAAAGATATTTTAAAAAGATATGATTGAAAAAGATATTTTGAAAAAGATTTGATTTTTAAAATTAAAACTGATTACTTGACTAACAAGAAACTAAAAGATATTATTCTAGAATTTAAAGATTGAACCTTTCTTAATAAGAAAGTAACAAACTTCAAAATTTTGAATCAATCACATTAATTGTTAGTAAAGTTTTCGAGAATTATGAAATAAAGATAAGAAAAAGATTTTGAAAATCAAAGTTGAAAATTTTCAAAAATAAATAAAAAATGAAAAAGATTTGATTTTTGAAAAAGTTTTGAAAAGATAAGATTTTTAAAATTGAAAATTTGACTTGACTTATAAGAAATAGCTAAGTTTTTAAAAATTTTTGACTAAGTCAACTCAAATTTTCGAAAATTATGAGCAAAATAAGGAAAAGATATTTTTTTGATTTTTGAATTTTTAATGATGAGAGAGAAAAACACAAAAAAAGACTCATAACATGAAAATTATGAATCAAAACACATGATGCATGCAAGAACACTATGAATGTTAAGATGAACACTAAGAAAACTTTGAATTTCAAGATGAACATCAAGACTTATTTTTGAAAGATTTTCAAGAAAAGAAAACATGCAAGACACCAAACTTACAAATTTTTAATGTTTAGACTCTATGGATTAAAAAATGCATATGAGAAAGACCAAAAAGCACAAAACAAGAAAATATCAAGATCAAACAAGAAGACTTACCAAGAACAGCTTGAAGATCATGAAGAACACATGCATGAATTTTCGAAAATTGCAAGAAAAAGGGAAACATGCAATTGACACCAAACTTAAAACATGACACAAGACTCAAACAAGAAACACAAAATATTTTTTGTTTTTATGATTTTATTGATTTTTTTGTATTTTATTTTATTTTTTTTGAAAATATATAGGAAAAATAAAATAAGAAATTCAAAATTTTTAATAAGAATTCTAGGAATCTTTCAATGTTAGCCTAAAGCTCCGATCCAGGAGTTGGACATGGCTTAATAGCCAGCCAGCTTTAGGATATAAATTAGGCATGCAATAGTTGATACTTCATCCAACTCCATATACATGCCCTTTATGCTGACAAGTGGAAGCCTCAATCCAAAAGGATTTGGACATGGCTTTTCAGCAAGCCAAGCTTCAACATGCTTCATGAAACACTAGAATTCATTCTTAAAAATTTAGAATAATTTTTTGAAAATAGAAGTAAAAATTATTTTGAAAGATTTTTGAAAAATTTTTTGAAAATAAAATAAAAAGAAAATTACCTAATCTGAGCAACAAGATGAATCGTCAGTTGTCCAAACTCAAACAATCCCCGACAACGGTGCCAAAAACTTGGTGCACGAAATTGTGATCTCTAACAATGGCATTCAACTTGGTATGCGCATCTACTAACTCAGCACTTTCTCACAACTTCACACAACTAACCAGCAAGTGCACTGGGTCGTCCAAGTAATAAACCTTACGTGAGTAAGGGTCGATCCCACGGAGATTGTTGGTATAAAGCAAGCTATGTTCATCTTGTAGATCTGAGTTAGGCTGATTCAAATGATTATGGAGTTTTCGAAAGTAATAATAAATAAAACATAAAATAAAGATAGAAATACTTATGTAAATCATTGGTGAAAATTCAGATAAGTGTATGGAGATGCTTTGTCCCTGTTGAATCTCTGCAACATACTGCTTTCTTACTTTCAATCCTTCATACTCCTTTCCATGGCAAGCTGTATAGGGCATCACCGTTGTCAATGGCTACTTCCCATCCTCTCAGTAAAAAAGGTCCAAATGCTCTTGTCACAGCACGGCTAATCATCTGTCGGTTCTCGATCATGTTGGAATAGAATCCATTGATTCTTTTGCGTTTGTCATCACGCCCAACAATAGCGAGTTTGAAGCTCGTCACAGTCATTCAATCCCTGAATCCTACTCGGAATACCACAGACAAGGTTTATACCTTCCAGATTCTCAGGAATGGCTGCCAATAATTCTAGCTTATACCACGAAGATTCTGATCAAGGAATCCAAGAGATATGCGCTCGTTCTAAGGTAGGACTGAAGTGGTTGTCAATCACACGTTCATAAGGATGGATGATGATGAGTGTCACAAATCATCACATCCATCAGGTTGAAGTGCAATGGATATGTTGGAACAAGAATAAGTTGAACTGAATAGAAAATAGTAGTAATTGCATTAAAACTCGAGGTACAGTAGAGCTCCACACCCTTAATCTATGGTGTGTAGAAACTCCACCGTTGAAAATACATAAGTGATGAAGGTCCAGGCATGGCCGAATGGCCAGCCCCCATGAATGATCAAAAGACCGAATGGTCAAGAGACTATACTGTCAAAGACCTCTGGTACAAAAGTAAAAAGTTCTATTTATACTAAACTAGTTACTAAGGTTTACAAAAATAAGTAATTGATGCAGAAATCCACTTCCGGGGCCCACTTGGTGTGTGCTTGGGCTGAGCTTGAGCTTTACACGTGCAGAGGCTTCTCTTGGAGTTAAACGCCAAGTTGTAACGTGTCTTTGGCGTTTAACTCTGGTTTATGACGTGTTTCTGGCGTTTGACTCCATAATGCAACATGAAACTGGCGTTGAATAAAGTATCAACTATTATAAAGTATCAACTATTATATATTGCTGGAAAGCTCTGGATGTCTACTTTCCAACGTCATTAAGAACGCGCCATTTGGAGTTCTGTAGCTCCAGAAAATCCATTTCGAGTGCATGGAGGTCAGAATCCAACAGCATTAGCAGTCCTTTGTTAACCTCCTTATCAGAGTTTTGCTCAGGTCCCTCAATTTCAGCCAGAAAATACCTGAAATCACAGAAAAACACACAAACTCATAGTAAAGTCCAGAAATGTGAATTTTACATAAAAACTAATGAAAACATCCCTAAAAGTAGCTAGATCCTACTAAAAACTACCTAAAAACAATGCCAAAAAGCGTATAAATTATCCGCTCATCAGTAACATTCGTGGAGGGGATGTTGGCTGAGATAAGGACGGTAGTACGAAATGCTTATCTCAGGACCGGTGTCGGGAATGGGCAACAAACCTACACATGAGCTCATGGCCTCTATAGGACTAGGCATGCATCATACTTGTTTGTGCATATTTGTTTGTGATTGTGTTTTCTATGATTGTGTGTGCTTGTGATTGAATTCTATGTTTTGTAATTGTTGAGTTGAATTATACATTGTTGACTGTTGTTATTGACTAAGAACATAATAAAGTGAACTTAACTTCTAACCTCGACCCTACTAAGAACTCCCCAGTTCTTATCCCCTATCTCCACCCCTCTCAGCTACAGGTGCGAAGGCTAAGTGCAGAATTACAAGAACATAGAAGATTCTGTTTACAAGTTGAGTTGTTAGATTTTATTTTTCCCTCGTCATTTACTGTTTTGGTTTTTAGAGGGGTAGGAATTGTATTTGAGAATCTTTGAGTAAGTCTATGTATATAATGCTACGTGGATATATATAATTTTGTGATTAAATGATTTAAAGTACCGACTCTTCGTTTTCTTGGTGAAATTTCAGTTCGTATTCACGAAGGCTCAATATTAAATAAAAATAGTATAGAATAAAAAGGTTTAGAGCTAAGTAACGCCTGAGCTTTTAGTACGATCATGATGTGCTAAAAGTTAGGGCGTTATAGGAATCATTCGACAAAAATTCAAAATCTTACTCACTAGTCGCCAATTCTCATAAACAAAATGAGCTATCAGACAAATATATCCTTCAGTGGTAGATGTTGTCCACACATCAGATATCAAACAAATTCTATTAGGTATCCTAGACATCTTCTACTTCAATTTCTCTTTCTCTATTGAATAAATCATTTTAAGATCTGAAACTAAAAGTGTTTCTAGAAGACATTACAATCGTCAGACTAATGTAATTAATCCTTAATACCCTCATACTCAACAAAGCTAAACGCAAGATCATGATTCACTATAGCCTGAGCGAGTTTTTTTCCGATGAACATTCTAATAAATTTTGGTTGGAAGACCCCCTATATCATCATCAAATCTAATACTAAGGAGTATGGATTGACAAGAAACTATATGACGGCTTAGATGAGAAGTCTCGTAACTATTTAGTTTTTGGATTTTTTTCAATTTTGTATTCATGATTACAAAAATTACATTCAGCCTTTTCTATACCATCTCTGTCTTTTCCAATCTTCTTAAAAAATCTCCAAACATTAGATTTTTTATCAGAATCAACACTACCAGAAGCTTGAACAGGAGTCTCAGAAACAATCTCATCATCCATGTTTATAAATTTCTTACGGAATAAGTACTTTTTTCGTCCCCAAGGTCTGGGGTCAAAATCAAAATCGTCCCGGGCCTTTTTTTATTATTAAAATCATCCTCAACGTTTAAAAACGCTTTAAAATCGTCCTTTTCAATTTTTTTGGACCAAATTACCCTCATCATCATCATTCTCCTCTTCACCTTCACCTTCACCACCACCACCACCACAACCACCACCACCACCATCACCACCACCACCACAAACACAAACACAAACACAAACACCATTCTCTCACCCCTCCGGTAACTCCCACCCCCACCCCCTCACCCCTCACCCTCCACCCCTCACCGCCTCCCCCCCACCCCTCACCTCACCCCCCACCCCTCACTGCCTCCCCCTCACCCACTCACCTCACCTCCCACCCTCACCGTAACCCCCCCCACCTCACCCCCCACCCCTCACTGCCTCCCCCTCACCTCACCCCCACCCTCCTCACCGTAACTCCCCCTCCCACCCCTCACCCCTCACCCCACTCCCTCACCGTAACCCCTCTCCCACCCCTCACCCCCTCACCCCTCACTCCACTCGGTCATCATCATCATCATCATCATCAACAACAGATTTCATCAACAACAACAAATTTCATCAAAAATTCAGAAATTCAAATTTTAACCATAACAAATTTCATCAACAACAACAAATTTCATCAAAAATCTAGTTACAGAAGAAGAAGAAAAAGAATAAGAAGAAGCAGAAGGCGGGGGGCTGGACGCAGGGGCGGCGGGGGCTGTGCGCGGGGCGGCGGGGGCTGGACGCGGGGGCTGTGCGCGGGGGCGGCGAGGGCTGGACGTAGAGGCGGCGGCGGCGGGCTGGACGCAGCGGCAGCGGCGGGTTGGACGCAGGGGCGGCGGGGGCTGTGCGCGGGGCGGCGAGGGCTGGATGCGGGGGCGGCGGGGGCTGGAAGCAGGGGCGGCGGCGGACCGGACGCGGGGGCGGCGAGTGCTGGACGCGCGGCGGCGGCAGGCTGGACGCGCAGCGGCGACGGGTTGGGAGTGATGGAGTGATGGAGTGAGGGTTTGTTGGTGGGTGTAGGAGGAAGGAAAATTTTTGGAGGGGGGAGGGGGACGAAGGGGAGGGAAAGAGACGAAGAAATTGGTTTGGGGGAAGGAGAAATGGGTGGGCTTTTTTTTTAATATTATTTTTTTTATTAATAGTTAAGGGTAATTTGGTCCAAAAAAATAGAAAAGGACGATTTTTTAACGTTTTGGAACGTTGAGGATGATTTTAATAAAAAAAAAGGTCGGGGACGATTTTGTTTTTGACCCCAGACCTTAGGGACGAAAAAAGTACTTATCCCATTTCTTAATCATATCAAAATAATATGTATTAAAATTCTACAGCAACAACAACAGCGTTCATTGATTATGAAATACTTGTATTAAAAATTTAAAATTCTACAACAACAACAACTCACTTTATAATCTTTTGCACTAAAATGCACTTTATAATCAACTGATCTAAATAAGAACAAAATATGTTCCTAAATATCTTGCCGAACAAGCCTTTTTCATCCCAAGAATTTAAGAAACAACAAAAAAACTCCAATTTGACATTCAAGAGAATATAATTGTACAAAGAAGGAATAAATCAAGCCTTATTAATCCAAAATATCAACGCATAAATTTTTCCATCTGCATAAAAGACTTTAAAATTCAAAGTTAACTTGATAATTTCCACTTATCAAAGAATCCTATTTCTCTTTTGATTCTCAAAATAAATATTTTCCCTTAAAATGTACAAAATTATAGTGAAGAACTGAAGCTTAATTTTGATGAATCCAAATCAAAGACTAAAATATTATCAAGCAACAAATACAGTGATACCCTCCAATGACAATTGATGCTTCCACAAACGATATTATTGGTTCTAAAGCAATTTCATAATAACAATCAAAAGAAAGCACAAACCGAATATTGGAGGCTCAACAATACTCGGTTCCATTACTACTTGCAAACTAAATATTCCAAATTCAGTTAGCATATTGGTTTCTTCAGAATAAATGCCATGTAAATTACAACAAGCATTCATTTTCTTCTTTAATGGTTTCGTTATGAATAGGGTACCCTGAATCAATGACCAATTTTTTCCTGAATCAACGGCAAACTAATTTGAACTAATCTGAAAATTTCCATTTTGAATTCAAGCAAAAATAAGCAAAATAGAAAGGCAAAAACTCTAAGAGAGGGAGAGAAGAAGAAGAAAGTCACCTTTGGGATTTTGAAGAAGAAAAAAGCGCACGGCGTCAGGGAGGAGGAGGAGCACCGCGCCAAGGAGGAAAAGAAGCACCGCATTCACGTTTGGCTTCACCGAATCACCGCGTCAGGTTTTAGCGCACGAATTTGTCTTCAGTCTTCACGTTCAGCGGAGGTCTCAGGGAGTGAGGGAGGAAGAGGCCGATTCTTGAATAAGGGACTGAATGCAAGCGTACCAGGATAAGGACTTTTAGGGTTTGTAGGGCCAGCCCTGTTTTTTTTTTTGTGTGGGGCTTAATTAGAGCCAGGGCTTATAAAATATGTTTTTATAATTTATGGGACTGTGGGCTAAAATTATTTTAAAGGGTTTAGGGCCAGCCCTAAGGTATTGGGCTCAATTGACATTACTAGTTTCTATCATCATTAGTCACCTATTGTAGTTGAGAACACATTAAATTAACAACAGCAAATTTTATCCATAAATTAAATGTGATGGCAATGCTAATAATTGATTTGGTAATTACCAAGAGAGACTCAACAAAATACAATTCATGGTTTGAACAGAGGATGCAAGACAAGTTTAGATAATAGCTAAAATAAGTCCAGAGAATATTTTGAAAGATGAAAGCCTAACCCAATATCACTATTGGCTCTGTACCCCTGGTTCAGGAGGGAGAAATAGACTGCTACTGGCAGTGATGGCGGACGCAGTGGCCACGGTGAAATGCGACGACACTGTTGGAGTAGTTGGACGCGGGTGGTGCAAATAGGGTTCACGGGCGGACGTGACAGATCGTGATGGAGACGCGACGACTCTGGTGGATCGGAGGAAGTGGACACATAGGGGTCATGGAGGCTCAGGATGTGAGAGATAGTGGCGAGACGTGACGACGTTGGTAGAGGAAGTGGATCCAGGGACGGTAGAATCAGGGTCACAGAGGCCAAGGATGCGATAGACGGTGTTGGAAATAGACAAAAGAGTGAAAGACAAAAGGGATGTGGCGGTATTGGTGAACGGTGGTGAACGGCAATGGTGAAAAAGCTGCTGGCAAAAATTCAGATATGAGAGTGAAGTGTTTCTCTAAGTTGAGGGTCTTTAGTTTTTGAGGGGTTAGGAGTCAGTGGAGGATGAAGAAAAGGAGAAGAAAAAATTTTTATTTTGTATTAATTTTAATAGAATATAATATTTAATCATAATTAATCATGCATGGTTAATGGTACATATATATTAGTATTTATACATAAATAATATTTAATATATCTTTAAAATACATTAAATTTTAACTTTTAAAATTATTTAATTATTAGTTGACTAGAATTAATGATATCATGTCTATATTATATTAGTCTACATATACAGAATATGAATTTTTTTTACAAATCTTGAGATACGAGATCAATCACCAAATTAATGGTCATATGGAAACAATCACCTATAATTTTTAGCGTTTCGGTGCAGTGGAGACCCTGACAACAAAAAATTTGGCTGCATGCATTATTGATGATCCTAACCATGGCGTCGTCCACGCACAACAATAGCATACCCTCTTGTACAAATATCGTGTTTAGACTTTCTGGTATAAAGGTGTACTTTTTGGAAGAGCAGAATTCCATGTACGGTCTGGTAATGGGTTTAAATTTTGTCGTTACGTTGTGGGTAAAGTACTAAGAAGCCCATGAAAATAGGAATTAAAAGACATTAAAGGGTAGCTTCTAAGCTTCGCCTAATATTAGCTCTAGCGGAGAGTGGACAACCAAAGTAGCTGTATTCGTTGGGGTGGCTTAATGGGCTGGCAAAGCAGAAATAGTTGGAGCCCATTAAGTGTAAAAGTGCTGGTCCAGTAGTGCAGGTATGGTGAAACAATTAAGCAAATCAGTAAAACCTAACATAATGTAAAACACACACATCACACCGAAGAGTTCTAGAGAGTGTTGAAGTGACTCACCGTCACTCTATCCCTGTACAAACTCTGCAGTCCTCGCCGGTGTCTTAAAAGATCAGAGTTGCATCGCCATCCAGCGTTATAGTTTGTAAGGAGAAACGTCCTCTGGTCGTCGATTTTGTCGTTGGCGTCGTGCTCTGTTCGACGCCATATTGCCTATATCCGTCTTCTCTCCGTTTCTAGCCCCGTCGTGTCACCGTCGCATGCGTTAATCTTGCCCTAGTCTGGAGCCTCAGGTAATTGTTATAATTATTTGTTGAATTTGATTTATTTTTGTTCTTATTGTGTTTTTATGTGTGTTGATTATGCTTTGTTGATTTCGTATCGGACATTTTATCCTTGAATTATGGAAATTTATTATTGTGTTAAAATTTGAAAAAGAAAGCTGTAAGTCATTCCAATATCTAAACTTGTTTGAACATGATAATGTATAAAACTAAATAAATAAAATCTTTGCTTCAGACTATCGCATGTAGTTCGAATATTGTACGTCTCATATACTTATGACATTTTGAGGAAATCATTAGATTAAGTTTAATAAGTAGTTCTTGGTGCGATTGTGCCCAATTTGGTTAGTCTTTATTCATGGATAGATTTTGTTTGACGTTACCTCTTTGTTTTTGGGATCTTGTAGCCTTATAAATATGATCCAAGATGGAAGATTATTAAGAACGTGTTTGGTTTAGCCTTATGGGAGGAGAAAACCGCCTTTAAATTTCTTGAACACTTAATTGTTGTGTTTCTTAACTTTGTGTATTCTGAATGGCATCCTAAATCAGCAGCCACACACGATGAAAGAAGTTGTTCCTCTACATTTGATTTCTATGGTTCTTATTGGTTCTAATATTTTTTTATAAAAATTTGAAATTTTTGTAATCATTTTTTTGTACTGTGTTTTATATTTTGATATTTTATTTTCTTGTTATTGCATTTTTTATTGTAATGTTATAATATAATTTATTAATCCTATTAAAAAAACAAAGTAAACAAAAAAATTGACTATAGATAATAATAGAGTCATTAGTAGAAAAAGTTGGTAGTGTAAAATAATACTGAATAAAAGAATGGTGAAAGTACTAGAAAAAGTATAGAATCTCTTTTGTTTGATATTATAAAATTTGTCATTATAATTCTTGAGCATCTTTGTTATTCTAATTTTTTTATGATATGTATTGTTGTTCTTATTATCAATGGTAAATTAGACCACAAAAAAATAATCATGAGTGAAAATAGAATCATAAGTAGTGAAAAGTAAGAAGCCAAAATGGTAATAAAAATAAGATTATAGAGAGTACTTAAAAAGAGTACTAGAAAAGAATTATTGATTTATGCATATAGTATTTATATTTTCATTATAAAGTATATTTTTCATTTTTAAGTGTTATGAGAGTAAAAGATTTATGCATACTAAATATTAATTGGTTGTTATAAGAGTAAAAGATTTATGCATACTTGATGAGCGGATAATTTATACGCTTTTTGGTATTATTTTTAGATAGTTTTTAGTATAATCTAGCTACTTTTAGGGATGTTTTCATTAGTTTTTATGCTAATTTTATATTTCTGGACTTTACTATGAGTTTGTGTATTTTTCTGTGATTTTAAGTAATTTCTGGCTGAAATTGAGGGACCTGAGCAAAACTCTGATAAGGAGGCTGACAAAGGACTGCTGATGTTGTTGGATTCTGACCTCCCTGCACTCGAAATAAATGTTTTAGAGCTACAGAACTCCAAATGGCGCGCTCTCAATAGCGTTGGAAAGTAGACATCCAGAGCTTTCCAGCAATATATAATAGTCCATACTTTATTCGGAATTAGATGACGCAAATTGGCACTCAAAGCCAGTTCCATGCTGCATTCTGGAGTCAAACGCCAGAAACACGTAACAAACCAGAGTTGAACGCCAAAAATATATTACAACTTGGCGTTCAACTCCAAAAGAAGCCTCTGCATGTGTAAAGCTCAAGCTCAGCCCAAGCACACACCAAGTGGGCCTTGGAAGTGGATTTCTGCATCAATTACTTACTTCTATAAACCCTAGTAGCTAGTCTAGTATAAATAGGACATTTTACTATTGTACTAGTTTCTTTTTGACCACATAATATCTGGGATTGTATTTTTGATCCTATGATCACGTTTTGGAGGCTGGCCATTCGGCCATGCCTGAACCTTCATCACTTATGTATTTTCAACGGTGGAGTTTCTACACACCATAGATTAAGGGTGTGGAGCTCTGCTGTACCTCGAGTTTTAATGCAATTACTACTATCTTTTATTCAAATTCAATCTTATTTTTGTTCTAAGATACTACTCGTACTTCAACCTGATGGATATGATGATCCGTGACACTCATCATCATCCGTCCCTACGAACGCATGCTTGACAACCACTTCCGCTCTACAAGCGAAAGCTAGAGTGTGTATCTCTTGGATTCCTGATGCACGATGCATGGTTGCCCTCGCCTGACAACCGAGCCTTCCATTCCGTGAGATCAAAGTCTTCGTGGTATAAGCTAGAATTGATGGTGACATTCATGAGAATCCGGAAAGTCTAAACGCCAGAAACATGCTGCAATTCGGCGTTGAACGCCCAACATAAGCATCACTTCGACGTTTAAACGCCAGAATTGTATACAAAGGCATTTTACATGCCTAATTGGTGCAGGGATGTAAATCCTTGACACCTCAAGATCTGTGGACCCCACAGGATCATCCCAGGATCTGTGGACCCCATAGGATCCCCACCTACCTCAACTCACATTCTCTCATCTTCTTTATATTCATCCTCTCTTCCCCATAAACACTCTTCCCCAAAAACCCTTTACCAATCACCTCAATCTCTCTTCCCAAAAACCCTTCACCACTCACATCCATCCACTCTTTCCCATAAACCCTACCTACCTTCAAAATTCAAAATTTCTTTCCCACCCAAGCACACCCTAAATAGCCGAATACAACTCCCTCTCCCCTCCCTATATAAACCCCTCCATCCTTCTTCATTTTCACACAACACAACCCCCTCTTCTACACCTTGGCCGAATACAACTCCACCCACTCTCCTCCATATTTTCTGTTCCTCTTCTTCTTTTCTTTCTTCTTTTGCTCGAGGGCAAGCAATATTCTAAGTTTGGTGTGGTAAAAGCATAGATTTTTGTTTGTCCATAACCACCTATGGCACCTAAGACCGGAGAAACCTCTAAAAAAGGGAAAGGGAAGACAAAAGCTTCCACCTCCGAGTCATGGGAGATGGAGAGATTCATCTCTAAAGCCCATCAAGACCACTTCTATAATGTTGTAGCCAAGAAGAAGGTGATCCCTAAGGTCCCTTTCAAGCTCAATAAAAATGAGTATCCGGAGATCCGACATGAGATCCAAAGAAGAGGTTGGGAAGTTCTAACCAACTCCATTCAACAAGTTGAAATCTTAATGATTCAAGAGTTCTATGCCAATGCATGGATCACTAGGAACCATGATCAAAGTGTGAACCCGAATCCAAAGAACTATCTTGCAATGGTTCGGGGAAATACTTAGATTTTAGTCTGAAAAATGTGAGGTTGGCGTTCAACTTGCCCATGATGCAAGGAGATGCACGCACCTACACTAGAAGGGTCAACTTTGATCAAAGGTTGGACCAAGTCCTTATGGACATATGTGTTGAAGGAGCTCAATGGAAAAGAGACTCCAAAGGCAAGCCGGTTTAACTAAGAAGACTAGACCTCAAGCCTGTGGCTAGAGGATGGTTGGAGTTTATCCAACGCTCCATCATCCCCACTAGCAACCGATCCAAAGTTACTGTGGATCGGGCCATCCTGATTCATAGCATCATGATTGGAGAGGAAGTAGAAGTTCATGAAGTCATCTCCCTTGAATTCTACAAAATAGCTGAAAAGCCCTCTACCTTGGCAATGCTAGTTTTTTCTCATCTTATTTGCCATCTATGTTACTCAGCTGGAGTTATCATAGAAGGAGACATCCCCATTGAGGAGGACAAGCCCATCACTAAGAAAAGGATGGAGCAAACAAGAGAGCCCACTCATGGAACCCAAGAGACGCATGAGGAAGCTCATCACCAAGAAATCCCGGAGATGCCTCAAGGGATGCACTTTCCTCCCAACAACTACTGGGAACAACTCAACACTTCTCTAGAAGATTTGAGTTACAATATGGATCAATTAAGGGTGGAACATCAAGAACACTCCATCATTCTCCATGAAATTAGAGAAGATCAAAGAGCAATGAGGGAGGAACAATAAAGGGAAGGAAGAGACATAGAAGAGCTCAAAGACATTATTGGTCCTTCAAGAAGAAGACGCCACTAAGGTGGACTCATTCCTTGTTCTATTTCTCTATTTTTTTTTTCGATTTTTAAGCTCTATGTTATTTATGTTTGTGTACTTTCCTACATGATCATTAGTATTTAGTTAACTATGTCTCAAGGCTATATATAATTCCATAAATCCTTCACCTCTCTTAAAAGAAAAATGTTTCTAAATTCAAAAGAACAAGAAGTACATGAATTTCAAAATTATCCTTGAATTTAGTTTAATTATATTGATGTGGTGACAATACTTTTTGTTTTTTGAATGAATGCATGAACAGTGCATAATTTTGATCTTGTTGTTTATGAATGTTAAAATTGTTGGCTCTTGAAAGAATGATGAACAAAGAGAATGTTATTGACAATCTGAAAAATCATGAAAATTGATTCTCGAAGCAAGAAAAAGCAGTGAAAAAGCAAAAGCTTGCAAAAAAAATTAGAAAAAAAATTTAGAAAAAAAAGGAAAAACAAACAGAAAAAGCCAATAGCCCTTAAAACCAAAAGGCAAGGGTAAAAAGGATCCAAGGCTTTGAGCATCAATGGATAGGAGGGCCCAAGGAAATAAATCCAGGCCTAAGCGGCTAAATCAAGCCGTCCCTAACCATGTGCTTGTGGCATGCAGGTCCAAGTGAAAAGCTTGAGACTGAGTGGTTAAAGTCGTGATCCAAAGCAAAAAGAGTGTGCTTAAGAACTCTGGACACCTCTAACTGGGGACTTTAGCAAAGCTGAGTCACAATCTGAAAAGGTTCACCCAGCTATGTGTCTGTGGTATTTACGTATTTGGTGGTAATACTGGAAAATAAAGTGCTTAGGGCCACGGCCAAGACTCATAAAAGTAGCTGTGTTCAAGAATCAACATACTTAACTAGGAGAATCAATAACACTATCTAAAATTCTAAGTTCCTATAGATGCCAATCATTCTAAACTTCAAAGGAAAAAGTGAGATGCCAAAACTATTCAGAGGCAAAAAGCTACAAGTCCCGCTCATCTAATTAGAATTAATATTCATTGATATTTTGGGATTTATAGTATATTCTCTTCTTTTTATCCTAATTGATTTTCAGTTGCTTAGGGACAAGTAACAATTTAAGTTTAGTGTTGTGATGAGCGGATAATTTATACGCTTTTTGACATTATTTTTAGATAGTTTTTAGTATAATCTAGCTACTTTTAGGGATTTTTCATTAGTTTTTATGCTAATTTCACATTTCTTGACTTTACTATGAGTTTGTGTGTTTTTCTATGATTTCAGGTAATTTCTGGCTGAAATTGAGGGACCTGAGCAAAACTCTGATAAGGAGGCTGACAAAGGACTGCTGATGCTATTGGATTCCTACCTCCCTGCACTCGAAATGGATTTTCTGGAGCTATAGAACTCTAAATGGCACGCTCTCAACAGCGTTGGAAAATAGACATCCAGAGCTTTTCAGCAATATATAATAGTTCATACTTTATTCGAGATTAGACGATGCAAACTGGCGCTCAACGCCAGTTACATGCTGCATTCTGGAGTCAAACGCCAGAAACACGTCACGAACCAAAGTTGAACACCAAAAACACGTTACAACTTGGCGTTCAACTCCAAAAGAATCCTCTGCACGTGTAAAGCTTAAGCTCAGTCCAAGCACACACCAAGTAGGCCCTGGAAGTGGATTTCTGCATCAATTACTTACTTCTGTAAACCCTTGTAGCTAGTCTAGTATAAATAGGACGTTTTACTATTCTACTAGTGTCTTTTTGACCACATAATATCTGGGATTGTATTTTTGATCCTGTGATCACGTTTTGGGGGCTGGCCAATTGACCATGCCTGAACCTTCATCACTTATGTATTTTCAACGGTGGAGTTTCTACACACCATAGATTAAGGGTGTTGAGCTCTGCTGTACCTTGAGTTTTAATGCAATTACTACTATCTTTTATTCAAATTCAATCTTATTTCTATTCTAAGATACTACTCGTACTTCAACCTGATGGATGTGATGATTCATGACACTCATCATCATCCGTCCCTATGAACGCGTGCCTGACAACCACTTCCGTTCTACAAGCGAAAGCTAGAGTGTGTATCTCTTGGATTCCTGGTGCACGATGCATGGTTGCCCTCGCCTGACAACCGAGCCTTCCATTCTGTGAGATCAGAGTCTTCGTGGTATAAGCTAGAATTGATGGCGGCATTCATGAGAATCCGGAAAGTCTAAACCTTGTCTGTGGTATTCCGAGTAGGATTCTGGGATTGAACGACTGTGACGAGCTTCAAACTCGCGATTGTTGGGCGTGATGACAAATGCAAAAGAATCAAGGGATTCTATTCCAACATGATCGAGAACCGACAGATGATTAGCCGTTCCGTGACAGAGCATTTGGACTTTTTTCACTGAGAGGATGGGATGTAGCCATTGACAACGGTGATGCCCTACATACAGCTTGCCATGGAAATGAGTAAGAAAGATTGGATGAAGGTAGTAGAAAACCAGAGATTCAGAAGGAGTACAGCATCTTCATACGCCTATCTGAAATTCCCATAGATGATCTACATAAGTATATTTATCTTGATTTTCAGTTTATTTATTATTATTATTCAAAAACTCCATAACCATTTATTATCCGCCTGACTGAGATTTACAAGATGACCATAGCTTGCTTCATACCAACAATCTCTGTGGGATCGACCCCTACTCACGTAAGGTTTATTACTTGGACAACCCAGTGCACTTGTTGGTTAGTTGTGTGAGGTTGTGAAGCAAGTGCTAAGTTATAAACGCGCATACCAAGTTGAAGCCATTATTAGAGATCACAATTTCGTCCACCAATACTAAAATAGAATACTAGAGAAAATAGTATATAAAAAATGTAGTAAAAAAAATATAAATAAGATTAAACATACTTAAAAGGATTTATAATTTAATATCACGTTTTTTACTAATTATATATCTAAAAGTGATTTTGACTAATATTATGTAAACAATATTCATTATAGGCAATCAATTTTGGTATAGAGTTGTAAAACATAAGTCATTTTGGCATAGACTCGCTTGTACCAAGAATAAATTCTATAAAATTACTTTCATTCAAATTTTAGTTTAATAGATGCCAATCGAAACACACTAGAATAGACGAAGGATCACTGCCTATCATCGAAGAGTTCACCCTATTTTTTCTATTAGAATCTGGCAGTAGTGGAGGTTCCAAAAGATGCTTGGAAAATACCACCTCATTAAAATTTCAGCAGTATATGTTGAGTAAATTGTTAATGTACGTATATTAATATATAGTCCTATATTTTATTTTTCAATTATAAGTCATATCGAAAATTGTATGTAGTTTGTCATGGGCCATGATTTTTTATATAATAACCTGTTTTGATTAAAATAAATTTTTGGTAATAATTATTTGTTATAGTCTCATTTCCTTTTTGTTTACATTAATTGGAGAGTTTGTTGGTGATAAAACAAAAAATTCAATTCATGTCTGGTTTTGTTTAACTGGTCATTTGGTTTACAATTAGGTTTGTCTTTAATTTGGTGATTCAATTGGGTTCAAATTAGTTAATGTTAACTTTACTAAGGTTAGAGAGGGAGAGAGGAGTGTGAGTTATAATCAATTTTTATATATGTTAAAAATTATTTTTTGTATATAAACCAATTTAAATTGATTTTCTAAATTAAAAAGGTTGTATTTTTATATATTAGTTTAAACTAGTGCAATGCATTATAAATTGGTTTAAATGAATTTCGATATGTGAAAACACTATTTAGTTCAATTTCTAAACCATTTAAAATGAGTCGGTGCAGTTTAAGATGATTTTAAAGAAAATTAACCATGAAAACGTGTAATTGGTATAATGGTGTTGGACATATTGATTTATAAATTAGTTGAATGTATGTTTTTTATTAGTTTGTTAATCCTTAATTTGCTAACTCGTTATGTGTTGATTCGTTTTTCAGTTAAATTAAAAAAAATTTGTCGTATTAGTGAATAGTTTGTTATCTATGTTTGCATCGTTAGTTATGCAACTTATGTCTACAAATTGATGATCGATTATCATTGGTATGTGTGTGAAGACATGAATTTTAATTGATTGGATATAATTTTGTTATATTGGTTTAAGTTAGTGTTCCATGTTTTTGTAGATTGCATGTAGTGTGATGGTAAGTTGGAGTAAGAAGGTGGGTGATCCGTACGTCGGAGAATGTTCAAGGAAAAACTATTCGAGACATTCAGAGGTAGATATTGAGGATGAAGAGGTACGACTGGACTCTTTACGCATGGTATATTGTTGGATGCAGGGATAAATTAGGGTTAGGGATCATTGGAATATGCTTTTGTAAGTTGAATCGTTCATGTATAGATGGACGGTGATGCTAGTGTTTCTTTGTTTTGCCTAACTCGCAGGGTACTGGTGTGTAAAGTTAGTTTCAGGATTCCTTGTTAGAATAATGCTCTATGGAAAATTTTAGTGTCTCAATCGATGAGTAGGATAGCAACGGTGTATGAAGGGGAACGATTTGGATACGTGATTAACTTTTCTCGTTGTTAATGTAAAATTTACTGAATATTTCTTGTGTGCTGCCACAGGAAAATGAGTTGGAGTTTGGAATTGAACCGGAGGACGTAGACAGTGGCCATGCAGACATCGTTGGTCCATACGATGAGTGGTGGAGTAAGTACGAAGCAATTAAAGCAGAGCAAGTGCTTCGGATGGAGTTTAGTAGTACAGAAGAAGCACGTAAGTTCTACAACGATTTTAGTCGAGTAAAGGGTTTTGCGATGAGGCAGTGGAAGAAGATTAAGAATATTTCTGGGAAAATTATTCGGTACACATTTGTTTGCAATAGAGAAGGATTTAGACATAAGAAGTGGTTGGAAAAGAGCGATCGTAAGCGAGAGACAAGGTTGTAACAAGGTGCGACTACCTTGCAAAGATGAGGATTATAAAGAAAAATAAGAATATGTGGTATGTGTCTCGATTCATAGAAGAACACAATCACGAGTTGTTATTGTCAAAGTTTGTTGAGTATCTGAGGTCCCACCAAAAGATTTCTAATTTTGAGAAAGCGCAGTTAAATAGCATGAGGGAAATTGGTATAAGTATCCCCAAAATATATGAATCATTTGCTACATAGGCTGGGGGCTTTAATATGGTTTCTTTCACTAAACAAGACATGTATAATGAGTTGAGGAGGTTACGGTCTATGCAAAATGGATATGTCAATGCCACATTTCGTGATTTGGAGGGCATTGCCCGAGTGGATGAAAAGTTGTTTTGGTGTTACAAGACTAAGACGAGTAAGCAACTTTGCGATTTATTTTGGAGTGATGGAGCTAGCCAAGAAGATTATCGGATATTCAGTGTTGTACATGCTTTTGATGCAATGTATGGGAGAAACAAGTACAACCTACCAATTGTTGTATTTTCTGGGGTTAACCACCACAATCAGACATGTGTTTTTGGTGCTACCATGGTTTCACATGAATCACAGGAGTCGTATAATTGGGTATTGGAGAGGTTTTTGGAATGCATGAAAGGAAAAATACCTAATGTAGTAATTACAGATGGAGATCCGGCAATGCGAATTGCAATCCAAAAAGCTTTTTCTGAGGCCCATCATAGATTGTGTGCGTGGCATTTTTTGAGGAATGCGACGGCAAATATTTCGCAGCCTCGGTGGTGCACGAAATTGTGATCATCAACAATAGCGCCAATAGACTTGGAACTCTCAAACGTGAATCACACTTTGTCACAACTTCGCACAACTAACCAGCAAGTGCACTAGGTCGTCCAAGTAATACCTTACGTGAGTAAGGGTCGATCCCACGGAGATTGTTGGTATGAAGCAAGCTATGGTTATCTTGTAAATCTCAGTTAGGTGGATTCAAATAGTTATAATGGTTTTCGAAAATAAGGATAAATGAACAGAAAATAAAGGTAGAGATACTTATGTAATTCATTGGTGGGAATTTCAGATAAGTGTATGGAGATGCTTTGTCCCTTCTGAATCACTGCTTTCCTACTACCTTCCTCCAATCATTCTTACTCCTTTTCATGGCAAGTTGTATGTTGGGTTTCACCGTTGTCAATGGCTACCTCCCGTCCTCTCAGTGAAAATGGTTCAAATGCTCTGTCACAGCACGGCTAATCATCTGTCAGTTCTCGATCATGTCGGAATAGAATCCAGTGATTAATTCTTTTGTGTCTATCACTACGCCCAACACTCGCGAGTATGAAGCTCGTCACAGTCATTCAATCCTTGAATCCTACTCGGAATACCACAGACAAGGTTTAGACTTTCCAGATTCTCAAGAATACTGCCAATGGATTCTAGCTTATACCATGAAGATTTTGATTAAGGAATCCAAGAGATACACGCTCGTTCTAAGGTAGAACAGAAGTGATTGTCAGTCACGCATCCATAGGTGAGAATGATGATGAGTGTCACAAATCATCACATTCATCATGTTGAAGTGCAATGACTATCTTAGAATAAGAATAAGCTGAATTGAATAGAAGAACAATAGTACTTTGCATTAATACTCGAGGTACAGCAGAGCTCTACACCTTAATCTATGGTGTGTAGAAACTTCACCGTTGAAAATACATAAGTGATCAAGGTCTAGGCATGGCCGAATGGCCAGCCCCCATGGTTTAATAACTAAACATCCAAAGATAGATGCCAAGATGAGAATACAATAGTAAAAAGTCCTATTTATACTAGACTAGCTACTAGGGTTTACAGAAATAATTCTAAGTGCAGAAATCCACTTCCGGGGCCCACTTTGGTGTGTGCTTGGGCTGAGCTTGAGCTTTACACGTGCAGAGGCTTCTCTTGGAGTTGAACACCAAGTTGTAACGTGTTTTTGGCGTAAAACTCTGGTTTGTGACGTGTTTCTGGCGTTTTACTCCAGAATGTAGCATAGAACTGGCGTTGAACACCAGTTTCCATAATCTAAACTCGAATAAAATATGAACTATTATATATTGCTGGAAAGCTCTGGACGTCTACTTTCCAACGCCGTTGAGAGCGTGCCATTTGGAGTTCTGTTGCTCCAGAAAATCCATTTCGAGTGCAGGGAGGTCAGAATCCAACAACATCAGCAGTCCTTTGTCAGCCTGAATCAGATTTTTGCTCAGGTCCCTCAATTTCAGCCAGAAAATATCTGAAATCCCAGGAAAACACACAAACTCATAGTAAAGTCCAGAAATGTGAATTTTGCATAAAAACTAATAAAAAATCCCTAAAAGTAGCTAGATCTTACTAAAAACTACCTAAAAATAATGCCAAAGAGCGTATAAATTATCAGCTCATCACAACACCAAACTTAAATAGTTGCTTGTCCCCAAGCAACTAAAAATCAAATAGGATAAAAAGAAGAGAATATACTATAAATCCCAAAATATCAATGAATATCAGTTCTAATTAGATGGGCGGGACTTGTAGCTTTTTGCTTCTGAACAGTTTTGGCATCTCACTTTATCCTTTAAAGTTTAGAATGATTGGCATCCATAGGAACTCAGAGTTCAGATAGTGTTATTGATTCTCCTAGTTAAGTATGTTAATTCTTGAACACAGCTACTTTTACGAGTCTTGACCGTGGCCCTAAGCACTTTGTTTTCCAATATTACCACCAGATACATAAATGCCACAGACACATGACTGGGTGAACCTTTTCAGATTGTGACTCAGCTTTGCTAAAGTCCCCAGTTAGAGGTGTCCAGAGCTCTTAAGCACACTTTTTTTGCTTTGGATCACGACTTTAACCACTCAGTCTCAAGCTTTTCACTTGGACCTGCATGCCACAAGCACATGGTTAGGAACAGCTTGATTTTGCTACTTAGGCCTGGATTTTATTTCCTTGGGCTCTCCTATCCATTAATGCTCAAAGCCTTGGATCTTTTTTACCCTTGCCTTTTGGTTTTAAGGGCTATTGGCTTTTTCTGCTTGCTTTTTCTTTTTCTTTTATATATACATATTTTGCCACTTTTTCTCTTTTTTTTTTTGGAAGCTTCGTTCTTCACTGCTTTTTCTTGCTTCAAGAATCAATTTTATGATTTTTCAGATCATCAATAACATTTCTCTTTTTCATCATTCTTTCAAGAGCCAACAATTTTAACATTCACAAACAACAAGATAAAAAATATGCACTGTTCAAGCATTCATTCAGAAAACAAAAAGTTTTGTCACCACATCAATGTAATTAAACTAATTTCAAGGATGAATTCGAAACTCATGTACTTGTTGTTCTTTTGAATTAAAAAAAAAATTTTCATTTAAGAAAGGTGAAGGATTCATGGAATTATTTATAGCTTTAAGACATAGACACTAGACACTAATGATCATGTAATAAAGACACAAACATAGACAAACATGAAGCTCAAAAACTGAAAAACAGAAAGATAAGAACAAGGAAGTTAAGGAATGAGTCCACCTTAGTGATGGTGGCGCCTTCTCCAAGAAGGACTAATGGTGTTCTTGAGCTCCTCTATGTCTCTTCCTTGCCTTTGTTGCTCCTCCCTCATAGCTCTTTGATATTCTTTAATCTCATGGAGAATGATGGAGTACTCTTGGTGTTCCACCCTTAATTGGTTCATGTCATGACTCAATCCTTCTAGAGAAGTGTTGAGTTGTTGCCAATAGTTATTTGGAGGAAAATGTATCCCTTGAGACATCTCAGGGATTTCTTGATGATGAGCTTCCTCATGCGTCTCTTGAGATCCATGAATGGGCTCTCTTGTTTGCTCCATCCTCTTCTTAGTGATGGGCTTGTCCTCTTCAATAAGGATATATCCTTCTATGACAACTCCAGCTAAGTAGCATAGATGGCAAATGAGATGAGGAAAAACTAGCCTTTGCCAAGGTGAAGGGCTTTTCAGCTATTTTGTAGAGTTCTAGAGAGATGGCTTCATGGACTTCTACTTCCTCTCCAATCATGATGCTATGGATCATGATGGCCCGATCCACAGTTACTTCAGATCGGTTGCTAGTGGGGATGATGGAGCGTTGGATGAACTCCAACCATCCTCTAGCCAAAGGCTTAAGGTCCAGTCTTCTCAATTGAACCGGTTTGCCTTTTGAGTCTCTTTTCCATTGAGCTCCTTCCACACATATGTCCATGAGGACTTGGTCCAACCTTTGATCAAAGTTGACCCTTCTAGTGTATGGGCATGCATCTTCTTGCATCATAGGCAAGTTGAATGCCAACCTTACATTTTTCGGACTGAAATCTAAGCATTTCCCCCGAACCAGTGTAAGATAATTCTTTGGATTCGGGTTCATACTTTGATCATGGTTCCTAGTGATCCATGCATTGGCATAGAACTCTTGAACCATTAAGATTCTGACTTGTTGAATGGGGTTGGTAAGAACTTCCCAACCTCTTCTTTGGATCTCATGTCGGATCTTCGGATACTCATTTTTCTTGAGCATGAAAGGGACCTCAGAGATCACCTTCTTCTTGGCCACAACTTCATAGAAGTGGTCTTGATGGGCTTTTGAGATGAATCTCTCCATCTCCCATGACTCGGATGTGGAAGGTTTTGTCTTCCATTTCCTCTTTCTAGAGGTTTCTCCGGCCTTAGGTGCCATCAATGTTATGGAAAAACAAAAAAGCTATGCTTTACCACACCAAACTTAGAATGTTGCTCGTCCTCAAGCAAGAGAAGAAAGAATAGAAGAAGAAGATATGGAGGAAAGGGAGAGATGTGTGGGTTTTGGCCAAGGGAGGGAAGAGAGGGTTGTGTTGTGTGAAAATGAAGAAGGATGGAGGGGTTTATATAGTGGAGGGAGATGGAATGGGGTTCAGTCATTTAGGGTGGGTTTGGGTGGGAAAGAGATTTTGAATTTGAAGGTAGGTGGGGTTTATGGGGAAGAGTGGATGGATGTGAGTGGTGAAGAGGTGATGGGGAAGAGAGATTGAGGTGATTGGTGAAGGGTGTATGGGGAAGAGTGTTATTGGATTGGGTGAAGAAGAGAGAAGGTGAGTTGAGGTAGGTGGGGATCCTGTAGGGTCCACAGATCCTGAGGTGATCCTGTGGGGTCCACAAATCCTGAGGTGTCAAGGATTTACCATCCCTGCACCAATTAGGCGTGTAAAATGCCCTCTGTATGCAATCCTGGTGTTTAACGCCAGATTGAAGCTTGTTTTCGGCGTTAAATGCCCAAGTGTAGCATGTTTTTGGCGTTTAACGCCAGCCTGATGCTTGTTGCTGGCGTTAAACGCCAGCTTTCCTCAGGGTGCAATCCTGGCGTTTAAACGCCAGATTGCTGCTTGTTTCTGGCATTTAATGCTAGATTCATGCTCTGTTCTGGCGTTGAATGCCAGCCAGATGCTCCTTACTGGCGTTTAAACACCAGTAAGCTCTTCCTCCAGGGTGTGCTTTATCTTCTGCTATTTTTGATTCTGTTTTTAATTTTTGCAATTATTTTGTGACTCCACATGATCATAAACCTAATAAAACATAAAAGAACAATATAAATATAGATAAATAAGAATTGGGTTGCCTCCCAATAAGCGCTTCTTTAATGTCAATAGCTTTATAGTGAGCTCTCATGGAACTTCACAGATGTTCAAAGCATTGTTGGAACCTCCCAACACCAAACTTAGAGTTTGAATGTGGGGGTTCAATACCAAACTTAGAGTTTGGTTGTGGCCTCCCAACACCAAACTTAGAGTTTGAGTGTGGGGGCTTTGTTTGACCCTGTATTGAGAGAAGATTTTCATGCTTCCTCTCCATGTTTATAGAAGGATAACCTTGAGCTTTAAACACAAGGTAGTCCCCATTCAATTGAAGGACTAGTTCACCTCTGTCAACATCAATCACAGCTCTTGCTATGGCTAGGAAGGGTCTTCCAAGGATGATGCATTTATCCTCATCCTTCCTAGTGTCTAAGATTATGAAATCAGTAGGGATGTAAAGGCCTTTAACCTTTACCAACACGTCCTCTACCAATCCATAAGCTTGTTTTATTGATTTGTATGCCATCTCTAATGAGATTCTTGCAGCTTGTACCTCAAAGATCCACAACTTCTCCATTACAGAGAGTGGCATAAGATTTATACCTGACCCCAGGTCACACAGAGCCTTCTCAAAGGTCATGGTGCCTATGGTACAGGGTATTAAGAATTTACCAGGATCTTTTTTTTTTGAAGTAAAGTTTGCTGAACCCATGTATTTAGTTCAATGATGAGCAAAGGAGGTTTACCTTCCCAAGTCTCATTACCAAACAACTTGGCATTCAGCTTCATGATGGCTCCTAGATATTGAGCAACTTGCTCTTCAGTTACATCTTCATCCTCTTCAGAGGAAGAATAGTTCTCAGAGCTCATGAATGGTAGAAGGAGGTTTAATGGAATCTCTATGGGGTCTCTATATGAGCCTCAAATTCCTTTAGGTCCTCAATAGGGAACTCCTTCTTATTTGGAAGACGTCTCAGGAGGTCTTCCTCACTGGGATTCACGTTCTTCTCCTCCCTTGTGCATTCGGCCACATTGATTAGATCAATGGCCTTGCATTCTCTTTTTGGATTCTCCTCTGTATTGCTTGGGAGAGTACTGGGAGGAGTTTCAGTGACTTTCTTACTCAGCTGACCCACTTGTACCTCCAAATTTCTGATGGAGGACCTTGTTTCATTCATGAAACTTAAAGTGGCCTTAGAAAAATCAGAGACTATGTTTGCTAAGCAAGAGGGGCTCTGCTCATCATTCTCTATCTGTTGCTGAGAAGATGATGGAAAAGGCTTGCTATTGCTAAGCCTGTTTCTTCCACCATTATTAAAACCTTGTTGAGGCTTTTGTTGATCCTTCCATGAGAAATTTGGATGATTTCTCCATGAGGAATTATAGATGTTTCTATAATGTTCACCCATGTAATTTACCTCTGCCATTGCAGGGTTCTCAGGATCATAAGCTTCTTCTTCAGAAGATGCCTCTTTAGTACTGTTGGATGTATTTTGCCATCCATTCAGACTCTAAGAAATCATGTTGACTTACTGAGTCAATATTTTGTTCTGAGCCAATATGGCATTCAGAGTATCAATTTCAACAACTCTCCTCTTCTGGGGCATCCCATTACTCACAGGATTCCTCTCAGAGGTGTACATGAATTGGTTATTTGCAACCATGTCAATGAGTTCCTGAGCTTCTGCAGGCGTTTTCTTTAGGTAAATAGATCCACCTGCAGAATAGTCCAGTGATATTTTAGACAATTCAGATAGACCATCATAGAATATATCCAGGATGGTCCATTCTGAAAGCATGTCAGAAGGACACTTTTTGGTCAGTTGCTTGTATCTCTCCCAAGCTTCATAGAGGGATTCACCTTCTTTCTGTCTGAAGGTTTGAACATCCACTGTAATCTTACTCGGCTTTTGAGAAGGAAAGAACTTGGCCAAGAAGGCCGTGACCAGCTTATCCCAAAAGTTCAGGCTATCTTTAGGTTGAGAGTCCAACCATACTTTAGCTCTGTCTCTTACAACAAAAGGGAAAAGCATAAGCCTGTAGACTTCAGGATCTACTCCATTAGTCTTAACAGTATCACAGATCTGCAAGAATTCAGTTAAGAACTGAAAAGGATGTTCTGATGGAAGTCCATGAAACTTGCAGTTCTGTTGCATTAGAGCAACTAGTTGAGGCTTCAGCTCAAAATTGTTTGCTCCAATAGCAGGGATTGAGATGCTTCTTCCATGTAATTTGGAATTTGGTGCAGTAAAGTCACCAAGCATCTTCCTTGCATTATTGTTGTTATTATTTTCGGCTGCCATATCCTTTTCCTGTTCGAAAATTTCAGTTAGGTCCTCTTCAGAGTACTGTGCTTTAGCTGCTCTTAGCTTCCTCTTCAAGGTCCTTTTAGGTTCAGGATCAGCTTCAACAAGAATGCATTTTTCCTTGTTCCTGTTTATATGAAAGAGAAGAAAACAAAGAAGAGGAATCCTCTATGTCACAGTATAGGGATTCCTTTATGTGAGTAGAAAAAGAGGAGAATAGAGGAAAAAGAAGAAAAAATTCGAACACAGAAGAGAGGAGAGGGTTCGAAATTTTGAGATGAAGAGAATTGTTAGTAAATGAATAAATAAATAGAAAAAGATGAGAGGGAGAGAAATTCAAAAATTATTTTTGAAAAAAGGTTAGTGATTTTCGAAAATTGAGATAAGAAATACAATTAAAATTAAAATTTAAAATAATTAGTTAATTAAAAAGTATTTGAAAAAGGGAGAGGAGTTTTTGAAAATTAGAGAGATAAAATTAGTTAGGTGGTTTTGAAAAAGATAAGAAATAGTAAAACAAACAAAAAGTCAATTAGTTAGTTGAAAAAGATTTGAAAATCAATTTTGAAAATATAAGAAGTTAGAAAAGATTTTTGAAATTGATTTTAAAAAAGATATGATTTGAGAAAATATGTTTTAAAAGATATGATTGAAAAGGATATTTTGGAAAAGATTTGATTTTTAAAATTAAAATTGATTACTTGACTAACAAGAAACTAAAAGATATGATTCTAGAATTTAAAGATTGAACCTTTCTTAACAAGAAAGTAACAAACTTTAAATTTTTGAATCAATCACATTAATTGTTAGTAAAGTTTTCGAAAATTATGAAATAAAAATAAGAAAAAGATTTTAAAAATAAAATTTTGAAAATTTCGAAAATAATAAAAAATGAAAAAGATTTTATTTTTGAAAAAGATTTTGAAAAGATAGGACTTTTTTTAAAAAATTGAAATATTGACTTGGCTAACAAGAAATAACTAACTTTAAAAATTTTTTACTAAGTCAACCCAAAGATTTCGAATTTTTGAGTAAAATAAGGAAAAGATATTTTTTATTTTTCAATTTTTTATGATGAGAGAGAAAAACACAAATATGACCTAAAACATGAAAATTTTGGATCAAAACACATGATGCATGCAAGAACACTATGAATGTCAAGATGAACACCAAGAACACCTTGAAAATCAAGATGAACATCAAGACTTATTTTTGAAAAATTTTCAAGAAAAGAAAAACATGCAAGACACCAAACTTAGAAATTTTCAATGCTTAGACACTATGAATGCAAAAATGCATATGGAAAACAACAAAAAACACAAAACAAGAAAATTTAAAGATCAAACAAGAAGACTTGTCAAGAACAACTTGAAGATCATCAAGAACACATGCATGAATTTTCGAAAAATGCAAAAATTTTTAAAACATGCAATTGACACCAAACTTAAAAATTGACGCTAGACTCAAACAAGAAACACAAAAATATTTTTGATTTTTATGATTTTAGGATTTTTTTGTATTTTTTTTTTCGAAAATTATTTTGGAAAAACGAAAAAGAAGAAAAAATTTTGAAAACTTTTTGAAAAGAAAATTACCTAATCTGAGCAACAAGATGAACCGTCAGTTGTCCAAACTCGAACAATCCCTGGCAACGGTGCCAAAAACTTGGTGCACGAAATTGTGATCATCAACAATGGCGCCAATAGACTTGGAGCTCTCAAACGTGAATCACACTTTGTCACAACTTCACACAACTTACCAGCAAGTGCACTGGGTCGTCCAAGTAATACCTTACGTGAGTAAGGGTCAATCCCACAGAGATTGTTGGTATGAAGCAAGCTATGGTCATCTTGTAAATCTCAGTTAGGCGGATTCAAATGGTTATAATGGTTTTCGAAAATAAGAATAAATGAACAGAAAATAAAGGTAGAGAAACTTATGTAATTTATTGGTGGGAATTTCAGATAAGTGTATGGAGATGATTTGTCCCTTCTGAATCTCTGCTTTCCTACTACCTTCCTCCAATCATTCTTACTCCTTTCCATGGCAAGTTGTATGTTGGGTTTCACCGTTGTCAATGGCTACCTCCCGTCCTCTCAGTGAAAATGGTCTAAATGCTCTGTCACAGCACGGCTAATCATCTGTCAGTTCTCGATCATGTCGGAATAGAATCCAGTGATTCTTTTGCATCTGTCACTATGCCCAACACTCCTGAGTTTGAAGCTCGTCACAGTCATTCAATCCTTGAATCCTACTTGGAATACCACAGACAAGGTTTAGACTTTTCGGATTCTCAAGAATGCTGCCAATGGATTCTAGCTTATACCACGAAGATTCTGATTAAGGAATCCAAGAGATACACGCTCGTTCTAAGGTAGAACGGAAGTGGTTGTCAGTCACGCGTTCATAGGTGAGAATGATGATGAGTGTCATGGATCATCACATTCATCATGTTGAAGTGCAACGAATATCTTAGAATAAGAATAAGCTGAATTGAATATAAGAACAATAGTACTTTGCATTAATACTCGAGGTACAGCAAAGCTCCACACCTTAATCTATGGTGTGTAGAAACTCCACCGTTGAAAATACATAAGTGATCAAGGTCCAGGCATGGCCGAATGGCCAGGCCCCATGGTCTAAGAACTAAACGTCCAAAGATAGATACCAAGATGACAATACAATAGTAAAAAGTCCTGTTTATACTAGACTAGCTACTAGGGTTTACAGAAATAATTCTAAGTGCAGAAATCCACTTCCTGGGCCCACTTTGGTGTGTGCTTGGACTGAGCTTGAACTTTACACGTGCAGAGGCTTCTCTTGGGGTTAAACGCCAAGTTGTAACGTGTTTTTGGCGTTTAATTCTGGTTTGTGACGTGTTTCTGGCGTTTTACTCCAGAATGCAGCATGGAACTGGCCTTGAACGCCAGTTTTCGTCATCTAAACCCGAATAAAATATGGACTATTATATATTGCTGAAAAGCTCTGGATGTCTAATTTCCAATGTCGTTGAGAGCACGCCATTTGGAATTCTTGTAGCTCTAGAAAATCCATTTCGAGTGCAGGGAGGTCAGAATCCAACAACATCAGCAGTCCTTTGTCAGCATGAATCAGATTTTTGCTCAGGTCCCTGAATTTCAGCCAGAAAATACTTGAAATCACAGAAAAACACACAAACTCATAATAAAGTCTAGAAATGTGAATTTTTCATAAAAACTAATAAAAACATCCCTAAAAATAGCTAGATCTTACTAAAAACTACCTAAAAATAATGCCAAAAAGTGTATAAATTATCCGCTCATCACTCGGTTCACTTAGCTGTTTAGACAATGCATGTTGGCTGATATTGACATACATGAGTTTGAGAAGCAGTGGGAGGCTATGTTGGAAGAGTGTGGTGTAAGAGAGGTCGAATGGATCAGGAACTTGTATGCGAAAAAGTACTCTTGGGCAATGGCTTACATTAGGGGTCCCTTTTATGCGTGACTCAGGACTACTTCACGGTGCGAGTCTTTGCATGCCAAGTTAGGGAGGTTTGTGGAGAGTCGTTATGGCATATTGGAGTTATAATAAACTTTTAGTGATGCATTGATTTTTTGCAAGACAACGAGGCTGAGTTGGATTTTAGGTCTTGTTATGGAACACCAGTGCTTCAAACTAAGTTTGTTAAGCTAGAGAAGTTGGCCACATTGAAATTCACTCGTGAGATATTATTTAGAGCTCATGAGTCTTTTAAGTGATCGGTGCGGATCAATATCATTGGGTGCAATAACACATCGAATGGCGATATATTTATAGTTGAGAAATATCGTAAGTCCGGGTTGACTTGGCAAGTATTGTAAGATGGTCAGGGGCAGAAGTTCGGATGTAGTTGCATGAGGATGGAGTCCTTTGGTCTGCCGTACATCCACATACTAGCTGTTTTCGTTAGGCTGAATCTGTGTGCGATTCCAGATAGTTTGGTTCTAAAGAGGTGGTCGAAAATAGCAAAGAGTGAAGCAGATCATTGGTCCATTGTTAATGAAGCTATTGACAAGGGCATTTTATATAAGAGAAGGGTGGCCGCATTCATACATCTATGCACGTGGTTAGCAAAGTTTGCCTGTTTTGACGAGCATGACTTCAAAGTGTATGCAGAGAATTGTGAAAGGACACCTCCATGTTAGAGTCAAAGTACGGTGTGGCTAGGGAATCTAGTGGAGCAAGTTATGTTGGGGGAGAATTTCACAGAATAAATGTTCCTGTGCGTGTGAGGACAAAGGGAACTGGGCATGTGAACATGTCATCGACGATGATGGGGAAGAAGATGTGCAAATGTAGCAATTGTGGTCGTCTTGGACATCGGACAACCCGTTGCATCAGCGCACCAGCGTCATCCGCAATGGACAATAGAAATGGTGCGATAAATGCCGGTGAAAGTGGCAAGGTGAATCCGTATGATGTTATTCTAATTTGTGTAATATGTTTGCTGATTCAAATGTCTTTATCATGGTACACTTAGATCTAGGATTTGTAATCTTAATTTATCTGGGTAATCTCTTTCAGGACGGGGCTGATATCACATGCCATGTGAAGTTGTCTACGACAAAAGACTGACTCTCCAAGTCTTTTATGAGACTTGATGATCCATAAGGTGAATAAATTTCTGGCTGGGTGTGCACATGGTGGCTTTGTTGGGATATGAAGGGGTCAAATGCATAGAATTGTGGAAGTGGATAACTGTAGTTAACCTTCAAAGTAACTGTTGAAGCTAGTGTGTATGTGTTCCTGATGGTTGCAGTAACTTTATATTAATGTTAGTAAAACTCAAGGTAAGCAGGATGTTTAAGGTGAAATTTTTAGTAGGTATCCATTTTTATTATTTTGTCTTGGGACATGTTATGCGGTATATTTGTGGGGTGGCATTTATATTTATGGCGGTTGTGTAAATAACACTGAGTTCATCGTGTTACATGTTGCAGAATTTACTAAGACTTCAAACACTAGTGTCATAATTTTTTAACATTGTTCAACCAGTTTTGGTTCATTAGTTCTTTTGTTTTTGGACAACGTTTTAGTTGATGAGTTGTGAGTGAATATTAGGACATAGGCCTTTTTTTATCCAGGTGTTGAACCTGTGCATGTTTGGTTTTTTCCTTTTTAACATTAATAATAGCGCTCAGGCGAAAACATAATTATGGTGTTTACTATTTGAATATAAAAAATTAGTTACCGTAACGCAATTAATATATAGCATAGGAGGTAAATTTCCTTGTGTCACACTTTAGTTTCATGTGAAAAAAAAAACGATATTATTCATGTGCAGAAAACCATGGCAAAGTGTGGTAATTAAGTTATCGAAAATTTAGCATGTTGGATTATTCAGCTCACGTATGAGGACATGAGAGGTTAGACTTCGATATTTTTCTCATCTCATGTTGGATAACTATGTTCTTTTCCATTATTTGAGTCGGAAAAATTGTATTAAAGATTTCCAAAGATTTGCTAATGCGTTTGAGACTACTAAAGTTGCATGAACAAGACGAGAAACTCATAAAGATTAAATTAATATGGCGTGTCATTAAAGTAGAAAAGTTTAGCATAAGGTGGGTGTATGACAAGGTCATTATCCAACAAAACCAACTAAAATGCATAAAGAGTTTACCTCCATGGTAAGTCACGTACTCTTGGAGGTACTCTCATTACACAAGACACAGACGCCATTTACTACAAACATAAACTTAGGTTCGTAAGCTCCATGAACATAACATTAGCCACTCAAGTTGAGGCCATTTTTCTTTCGATCATAATTGAAATATAATACAAATTGTTAGCCTAGTAAAGCCTTCAACTTATAAAAATAAACATACTTGCTGCTTTAAGGTGAAAGTTAGACCGTGGTGCTCAGAATTTTAAGCCACTCTAATTCACTATTCAGGTCCACAAAAGTTTGGTGTTCATTGGTGGTGGAAAAGAAAATATTAGTTTCCGTTTTCATCCTAACTCTTTCACTTGCTTTTTGTGTAACGAGACCAAAATCGGGAGTTGGCCTAAAGGTCATCCCAAAGGCCTACGCGTAAAACATATTTTACCCATAATATTACGATTTTTGGACGATGAAATGTTGGGAAAAAAATATGGCAAGCCAAGAATGAGGAAAACGAACCTGGGGAATCAAAAAAGTCGGAGAATCTAACTTGGTGGTCGGGGATGCTCTTCTTCCACGCTGAGTCTGCCTTAAAGTGCAACCTGTAGAGGGTGGTTGTGTCGTGGTTGGTGGATGGAAATTGTTAATGTCTGGGAGTGGAAACGGTGATCCGTATACGCTGGTTATGTCCAAAGGCTCTAATTTTGACAATTTTGTAGGGCGTTCTCCGGATGAGATTGAGCTGAAAAGGTCGCATATACGAGTTGTGCACTCGAAATGAGCAACAGATGGGAGATCTACAAAAGCCTATCACGAAACATTGTTAAAGTGATTAACTTAAACGTGTTTGCGAAAGTGATTATATTTTGCAACAAAGTTATTAGTCTTTATCATCAACCAACATTTGCACAAAAAAAGTCATCATGGTTGTGAGGTTAAAAAAACTTTAACGTGTTTCTTGTACCTTATCCATCCTCGGCTGTGTCGAAGGAAGTCCAGAATCGAACTTGCCTAGCCACATTTTTGGAAGGCCCGTCGACCAGCGGGCAGTTTGATTCAGGGTGCCTACGACCTTGGCGGTTGGTTTGGATGGTGGAGGCGTTGAGAGGATTTCATCAATTGTTACGTCACCGTCGAGAGGGGAATCGAGGACAACTAAGTCGTACAAATCGAAACAACCTGACTCTGTCATAAACTTCCCTTTCTCAGCAGTTGTCCGCAAGTTAGTGTAGGTTCCTATACTCTTTCCAACAGGCTGACTTGGGCATGGTGGAGGTGACTTCTGTTGTGGCCCTATCATAGCCGAGACAACAGGATGGCTGCAAACACACCGGAATCCTAGTTCCTTGATGGTGGCATCCATCCGAGCGGAACCACGCACGATAGTCAATAGCCTTTCCTCGCATGACTCGATTTTGATTTCAAAGTTCTGTACAAAAAGTAAGCCACAAATTTTGTTCACTATTTAAAGTACTTCGGTATCTTATGTTATTGTATTAGAATCACATATGTGGACGAGTTTCTGCGAATAAGTAGGGTTTTGGCAAAAATGGTATACTTCATGGGATCTCAAAGTACATATGTTTTTAACATCGCCAAAAACAAACTGAGCATCCAATTATCCAAGTCAAAAAGTGATGGCATAATTTGATTCGCACCTCCACTGTTCGAATGAGGCGTTTTAGCAGAACGTTGGTCTCGTGGAGGTCTTTCTCTGGTCCGACCACCGTGGTTGTGACCGTAGGTGGTTGTGCACAAAAAAAATATTAACTCGGTTACTCACATCGACTGTATATATCTTCCATTTTTTAGACCCAAATGTGCAAGATTTCACGAAAAAAGGAACAAAAAATTCAAAAAACACAGCACCATTGTAGGGTCCAAATACAGGAATGAAAACTTACCACATCAATAGAAAGGTCCAAGTTAATTTGCGGGACGGCAGTTATGGTTTCGATTTTCGACGTCGGCTCCACCCTAAAACAAATAACGCCGAGATGTGGGTCATAAAAAATAACTACACAACTATTATGTAGTTCACTACATAGTATGCATCCCATGAAAACCTATACTGATTAGCACTAACAAATAAAAGCTTCGGATAGGGGAATTAGATGTTGATGCCAACGATGGATTCAGACGAAGGTGTTACTTATCCTGGGGATGGGGATCCTGGGAATCAGTGATAAAAGGAGAGAACTCTTCCATCAAGTCAAACAGAAATCCGAGAACGGACTAGTGTTTGTGTTGCGGGAGAGATGCTTGATCAAGAGAAGAAAAAATACTATTTATAATTGTTGAAGTATATGGGTGACCAAAGTTCATATGATTGTTCTCGAAATTTTATTTTATTTTTAGGGGCATTATGACCTTGGGCCGCGCACTAGCATTAATGCTCTTCAGAGTTGGCTATTATGTTGCATCATAGCTGACACTATACTCTTCGACTTCTCTTGGTGCTACTACTAGTGGAACAACAAGAATTTCTAAAAGGTTATATAAATGTTACACAACACACGCCGTGAGCATGTATAATTAAGCATTATATTCTTTTTAATAAACATGTCCTCTGTTTTTCACTCCAACAATGTCCTTCTTACTAATTCAGATCAAATGTCCATAGAAAGGACGACAAATGTGAAAAAAATAATTCCATTCACATGAAATCCTTCCCATCGTTTTCTAATGACATGATGTACCTGCATGTAACTTATAATTTTTTTTAACAGTACACATAGTTAATGTTTATAAATGTATACGTACATAGTTTCCATAGAGGTTATTAGATTTTTTTACCTTATTAGACATGTGTTTACTTTTTAGTGGACAAATAATACATATTAGAATTTTTTTATTAAACATATAACTTCCACCCGCTTAAATTATTTTGTATCCTAATGAGTACATGTTATTAGTTGACTATGTTTCTTTCCCTTTTACATGTTATATATATTGTATTTTGTACTTATAGCTTATGTGAAAATATCACGGTTTTTATTAAGAAGACATATTGATTAATGTAAATCCACTCATGTAGATCATAAGAAAAATTATGACACAAAATGTTATTTTTCCATAACATGTTTATACGGTGGGATTTAAAAAAAATACTAATTATTTATAAATTGTATGACTAACAAAGTATTCAATACAAAAAAAGATAAGCTTATTCCTCGAACATAGGAGCACATGTGATTCAACTTAAAAAACAATTACACTAAAGATGAATTTATTCTAATTTTGGAAATATAAATGCAGGATTATAATGGTCAACATAAGTTTTAAGAAATCCAGTTTTTTTTATTCGGTTTCAATTGTTCATCCACGACAATAGTGGTTTTAATGTAATTTTTCTAAATTAATATTTAGTTAAAATAGATTGACAACATAAATAAATTACCTAAAACTTTTAAGTAATTAAAGTAACAATTTGTACACATACTTTATAATATTCAACCGTTATATAAATGATAAATAAATAGTTTTTTTACTTTGGTATGAGTATGCAAAATTATTTTTTGAATTATTGATATTAAATTTATAAGTTTAGGTGTATTTTATTCCCCTTCAATTTTTCCTACTCCAAACAACATAAAAAAAGTGTTAAAATTGTTCAACTTAATGCTTATCAACTTCACCCACCACAATGTACATCAATTACGAAGATTCCAAATACACCTATTTCATGACCTGAAGGTAAAAAAATAGCTTCGCTATAAATCAGCACACTGTTTGTTAGCCTGGTCATCAAAAACTTTGTTGCGCTCGAAACCTAACTCATTAGCTTAAATCGCGCGTGAGAGATTAATTTAGCAGGTATAGTGTTGAAACCATCATTGCTACCTCACACACATGCTGTAAAAGATAACACAATCCCTCACTTCTTCCCAAATAGATGATGATAATCAATAAAATCATTCTAACCCTACCGTGTTGTTGCAATCGTACTATCAACTCCAAACTGACTATTTCAATTTTAGCCATATCAAGAGAGAAGCGTAGTCCATCACATCTGATTATATAGTGCAACTTCTGAGCGACGAGTTACGGGATCTTCTCCGGCATTCAATAATCGAAAAGATCAACATTGTTTTTGCTTGCTTCAATGACCATCTATTGTTGCATCTAATCCCCACGGTACATACATTCACAAGGTGCAACATGTGTTGTTATCTCTGATGTGCACTGTTGAGCATTTATTTGCCGTGTCATCTTGGAATTCGGAGTAGTCACATTGAGCCCGGAAATCGTATGATGAAATTTTGAAAAAGATATGATATAAAAATAAGATAAAAAGATATGATTAAAATTAAAATTGATTACTTTACTAACAAGAAACTAAAAGATAAGATTCTAGAATTTAAAGACTGAACCTTTTTTAACAAGAAAGTAACAAACTTTAAATTTTTGAATCAATCATATTAATTGTTAGCATAATTTTTGAAAATTTGAAATAAAATTAAGAAAAAGATTTTGAAAAATAGTTTTAAATTTTTGAAATTCATAAGATAAAAGTAAAAGATTTGATTTTTGAAAAAGTTTTGGAAAAAGAAAAAAACAACGATAAGAAAAAAACAAAGATAAGATTTTTAAAATTTGAAACTTTGACTTGACTTACAAGAAACAACTAATTTTAAAAATTTTTTTGACTAAGTCAACCCAAATTTTCGAAATTTTGAGAGAAAAAAGGAAAAGATATTTTTTATTTTTGAATTTTTAATTATGAGAGAGAAAAACATAAAAAATGACTCACAACATGAAAATTATGAATCAAAACACATGATGCATGCAAGAACACTATGAATGTCAAGATGAACACCAAGAACACTTTGAAGATCATGATGAACATCAAGAACATATTTTTGATAATTTTTTATGCAAAGAAAACATGCAAGACACCAAACATAGAAATCTTTAATGCTTAGACAATATGAATGCAAAGATGCACATGAAAAATAATAAAAGACACAAAGCAAGAAAACATCAAGATCAAACAAGAAGACTTACCAAGAACAACTTGAAGATCATGAAGAAAACTATGAATGCATGAATTTTCGAAAATTGCAAGAACAATATGAATATGTAATTGACACCAAACTTAAAACATGACACAAGACTCAAACAAGAAACACAAAAATATTTTTGATTTTTATAATTTTATTATTTTTTTGGATTTTATTTTATATTTTTCGAAAAACATATAAGAAAAAGGAAGTAATGAATTCAAAGTCCTCAATCAAAATCTCAGGAATTATACCAGGTTAGTCTAAAGCTTGATGGCCAGCCAAGCTTCAGCATACCATTTTGAAACTCTAGAATTCATTCTTAAAAACTTTGAAGGATTTTTCGAAAATAGAGGGAGAAAATCTTTGAAAAATATTTTTGAAAACTTTTTGAAAAGAAAATAAAAAAGAAAATTACCTAATCTGAGCAACAAGATGAACCGTCAGTTGTCCATACTCGAACAATCCCCGGCAACGGCGCCAAAAACTTGGTGGACGAAATTGTGATTCATACTTAAATTGTTGTTCGAAATTGATTCCCAGGTAATGGCTCCAAAAACTTGGTGCTCAATACCATGGTCTAAACATAATTTCACAACTTCGTTCAACTAACCAGCAAGTGTACTGGGTCGTGCAAGTAATAAACCTTACGTGAGTAAGGGTCGATCCCACAGAGATTGTTGGTATGAAGCAAGCTATGGTCATCTTGTAAATCTCAGTCAGGCAGATAATAAATGGTTATGGAGTTTTCGAATAATAATAATAAATAAACTGAAAATAAAGATAAAAATACTTATGTAGATCATCGATGGAAATTTCAGATAGGCGTATGAAGATGATGTGCTCCTTCTGAATCTCTGCTTTCCTACTGCCTTCATCCAATCCTTCTCACTCCTTTCCATGGCAAGCTGTATGTAGGGCATCACCGTTGTCAATGGCTACATCCCATCCTCTCAGTGAAAAAGGTCCAAATGCTCTGTCACGGCACGGCTAATCATCTGTCGGTTCTCGATCATGTCGGAATAGAATCCCTTTATTCTTTTGCGTTTGTCATCATGCCCAATAATCGCGAGTTTAAAGCTCGTCACAGTCATTCAATCCCGGAATCCTACTCAGAATACCACAGACAAGGTTTAGACTTTCCGGATTCTCATGAATGCCGCCATCAATTCTAGCTTATACCACGAAGACTCTGATCTCACGGAATGGAAGGCTCGGTTGTCAGGCGAGGGCAACCATGTGTCGTGCATCAGGAATCCAAGAGATACACACTCTAGCTTTCGCTTGTAGAACGGAAGTGGTTGTCAGGCACGCGTTCATAGGGACGGATGATGATGAGTGTCACGGATCATCACATCCATCAGGTTGAAGTACGAGTAGTATCTTAGAATAGAAATAAGATTGAAATTGAATAAAAGATGGTAGTAATTGCATTAAAACTCGAGGTACAGCAGAGCTCCATACCCTTAATCTATGGTGTGTAGAAACTCCACCGTTGAAAATACATAAGTGATGAAGGTTCAGGCATGGCCGAATAGCCAGCCCCCAAAACGTGATCAATAGTCTCCTAAGATGAATAATGGAATAAAACCGAGACCAAAGATGTAACGTGGTCAAAAGACACTTAATACAATAGTAAAATGTCCTATTTATACTAGACTAGCTACTAGGGTTTACAGAAGTAAGTAATTAATGCAGAAATCCACTTCTGGGGCCTACTTGGTGTGTGCTTGGGCTGAGCTTGAGCTTTACACGTGCAGAGGCTTCTTTTGGAGTTGAACGCCAAGTTGTAACGTGTTTTTGGCGTTCAACTCTGGTTTGTGACGTGTTTCTGGCGTTTGACTCCAGAATACATCGTAGAACTGGCGTTGAGCGCCAGTTTGCGTTGCCTAATCCTGAATAAAGTATGGACTATTATATATTGCTGGAAAGCTCTGGATGACTACTTTCCAACGCCGTTGAGAGAGCGCCATTTGGAGTTCTGTAGCTCAAAAAAATCTATTTCAAGTGCAGGAAAGTCAGAATCCAACAACATCAGCAGTCCTTTGTCAGCCTTTTATCAAAGTTTTGCTCAGGTCCCTCAATTTCAGCCAGAAATTACCTGAAATCACAGAAAAATACACAAACTTGTAGTAAAGTCCAGAAATGTGAATTTAGCATAAAAACTAATGAAAACATCCCTAAAAATAGCTAGATTATACTAAAAACTATCTAAAAACAATGCCAAAAAGCATATAAATTATCCGCTCTTCAGTAAGCCACGATTTTCTCTTCGAAATTCCAACCCTTGTTTTCGAGTTTCATGGACAAAATGTTGAGATTTTGGACTCTTTGATGTTATAGGACCCAACTCTCTTGAATGAGAGAATTAATCTTGTCTCCTTGGACCTTGGGTGTGGTAAGATTCTCAACCCTAGTGTAATTTGTTGTTCTATGATGTTTGGGTATTGAGATGTTATGTATGGGTATGGTGATTGTGGCTTAGGTTGTGTATATGTGAATATTGGAGCTTGATTGAGACTTTAAAAAGCTTGAAAAGGGATTTGGTGGTAAAAATCTATTCTTGGAGGTGTTGAGACCTAGAGAGCTTGTGGACAAGTGGTTTGGAAGTGCTCCGGTTGAGTTTGGAAAATCTGCTAAGGTATGGTCTCGATTTCTCGTATCTAAAATGTAATTTGGTGGAAAATACTTAGGCTAGAGGCCCTAAGATAGGCATTGAATTGTTGATGTTGTTGAATGGTTGAGATATATGATGTGGTCATATATGTGATTATGATTATTGATGCCTTGATGATATGATGTATGAGCAATATGCATGTTGTGATATATGCTTGATGATTGATTGAGGTTAAATTGTGGGTGAAATCATGTTGATGGTGAGTATGATTTTGGTTATGTTCAATGATGGTTAATTGGAAATGGTGTTGTTAAAAATTGGCATGAGGGAGAGTATACGATACGTAAATGTGTTTGAGTTTGAGCCACTTGGGTGAAGTGGGTTAAGATGATGGGATGGTGTTTTTGTGAATTATGGTAAAGTGTTAATGTGTGAGTTGAGGAGGCTTGATGTTGCATTTGGTATATTTTGATTGATTTCAAAGAAAATGGATGAAATTGGCATGTTTTAATTGATTTTGAAAAGAGTTGAAAGTGGCTTGTTTTGAAAATGGCACTTTGTGGTTTTGTATGAAAATATGATTTATGGGCATACTTTGATGGGACATAACATGGACTCTGAATCCCCGTTTTATGCCAAATTTGTTTAGAAATAAAATTGGATTCGGGATGTCCATGACGTTCGAAGAACGGGTGAAAAACGATTTAAAATGAGGAACTTATGTCCGTCAAAAGATTGGGGGTTGAACCTGTAAATTCTGCAGCTTTTAACTTAGAAAAATTTTTAGCAAAATGACCACCCACGCGTAGACGTGCTTGACACGTGCGTGTCGTTCTTCAGAAAATACCATCTATGCGTGCGCATGGCTCACGCGTACGCGTCAATGTGCTGAAATGGTTCCCCAGCCATTTTCCTGAGAGTTGTGCCAAAGTTGTGCCGATTTTGTGCATGGGGAACAAACGCACCCACGCGTACGCGTGGCTGATGCGTACACGTCGTTTGGATGTTTTTCAACCCACGCGTCCGCGTAAAAGACGCGCACGCGTGGCCTTGTTTGCTTTTCAAAGTTAATTTTTGAGTTTTAAAAGCCAAATTTCATACTTCTAAGCCTCCAATCTCACCACTTGTGTCTTAAATCATTATGATATGCCTAGCAATGAGAAAAAGAGCTCGGGAATGTGGTAACTTGCGAGTGAAGCAAGGGAAAAATGGATGATCAATGAGGATCAAAGATGATTATATGAGATGCGGAGGATGGAGGTGGAAGTGCTGTATGTGCCATGAGCCGATGGGCCAACTTGTTTATGAATTGGCTGGTTATAGACTTAACCGTGAGTCGGATGGCTGGATTATTGCCGTGTTATGGCGGAGCCATGATTATGGCTAAGTATAAATACATATATGCTGTTGAATGAATTATGAATGCTGCACTTCCACTATCTGAGACACGAGTTTCCTTGGAAGAAAGCAGTGGCTAGCCACCACGTGCTCCAGGTGGAGACTCGACACTCTTTTGACCCTATGTCGTCAGGGTGGCCGGACACTGTGAAAGCCCCGGATGAGCTCGCCCCCGTGAATATTCACCAGTGAAGGTGATGGATATGGATAATGATTATGATCACGATTATATTGAGTATAACTCGAGCTTGGGAGACACGACAGAGGGACAGTCCAATGGTTAGCTACCAGGACTTGTCGAGTTGGCTATATAACCGACAGATGATATCGTCAGCCATTAGGGACAGGCATTCATCATATGCATATTATGTGAATTGTTTGAGACTGCCTATTTGACTGCATATTACTTGCTACTTGTCTAAATGCCTTATCTGTTCCTATTTGTATATCTCTTGTTTGATATAACTGTGTTTGCTATATTATACTCTTGCTGGTGGTTGAGAGGTCTGAAGGAATTGGAAAGGGAAGTATTAGTTAGACTGAAGGATCTTTAGTTAGTTGCCACTTATGGTTTAGCTTGTTTATAAGCTTTGATTTATCTAGAGGAAGATCTAGGATTGCCTTCGGCTTTCCTCTAATATTACATGTTATATATGTGGGGACTGTTACCATGCTGGGAACCTCTGGTTCTCACCCATGCGGATTTTGTGGTTTTCAGATGCAGGACGTGAGGTTTCTCGCTGAGGCATACTGGAGACTTCCGGATTAGCGAAGATCCTTTATTCTCGGGACTCTGTCTTGGTTTTATGTTTTCTCTTGGATAATTTTATCTCTATTAAATAATACAAACTGTGATGACTCCTCTTATAGGAGGTTTTGGAGAATAGGTTTTCTGTATTTGTGTCCCTTTGGGTTTCCTTTGGGGTTTCCTTATCTTATTATATGTATATATTGCTATGCTCGGACCGGTTATCTTCGCAACTGAATTTTGAGTTTTGATATTCCCGTTTTTGACACTCTTTCGTATATATATAATCTCGCGTTAGTTTATCCTTGTTCGCTACGTTACCGATCGGAGTGTTGCACTTTTCGAGTTACGATTTTTATTGTACCCCTTTTCTTCAAAGGCTCCTAGTTATAATCATCATTCATACTACTATACGTACTAAATTTTTATTTTAGAGGTTGTAATACCTTGCCATCTCTGAATTATGACTTAAGCATAAGACTCTGTATGGTAGGGTGTTACATAAAATATCTATTTCTCTCTTTGAAATTCAAAGCTAAAACTAAAACTAAGTGAAAATTGGAAGTGTCCTCAGTCTCAGCTACACCCCTGCCTCTAGTATGCGTTTTTAGGCTTAAAATTGGGTCCAAATCAGCCCAGAAATCATCCCCATCGAGTTCTGATAAGTGCGGCACGTGACTCTCTGTCATGCGTACGCATTGCCCACGCGTACACATCGCTGGACTTCTGTGCTTGTCACACGTACGCGTTGGTCACGCGAGCATCGCTACAAAACGCTTCAAGTCACGCGCACGCTTTGGTTTCTTGTGTTCTTTCCACTTTAACATGCTTCATCTTCATCCTTTAAGCCATTCATGTTCTGTAAACTTGAAAGCACTTAACAAACACATCATGGCATTGAATGGTAATAAGGGAGAATTAAAAATTAATAATTTTAAAGCTTAGGAAGCATGTTTTCAATCATAGCACAAAATTAGGAAGGAAAAGAAAAACATACAATTTACATGAATATGTGTGAGAATAGTTGACAAAACCCACTAAATGTAGTCCAAAATATATCATAAAATAGTGGCTTATCACTGATATGACATTAGATAAACTAATCTAGCAAGATAAACATTACTACTACTAAGTAAACAATATAATAACCAACTCAAAGATGACCAGAAAGAGAATGGAAGTAAATTACATAGCAACTGTTGGGGTGGACTCCATAGCAATGCAAACGATCTAGGAATCGTCCAACACCTCGTTGAACATTTCAACCTGGTTCATTAGGTCCTCCTTCTCCTCCTCCAACCTCTTGATTCGCTGTCTAAGAGAATCAATCTCATTGCTAACCGCTTCCTCAGCATTTTGCTACATTCGATCCAAAATGCGATAGTTGTAGTCAAGGATCGAATGACCAGTTGCATTCAACAACTTCTCCAACATTATGAACGATGCCTCTTACTGACCACCACGCATGTTTGACGTTATGGGCTCGCAGGCTACCAGATCCAGACCCAATGACTTATCACGGAGAATGATCATATACTCGAACATGACACAACTCTCCGTTGATCCTGTCTCCTGATGCACATACATAGGATCTCCGATACCGAAGAATAAACATGCTCGGAGTAGCATCAATTCCATGTCCTCAACATGAACAAAACCTAACTGCTGTTTCCTCGCCACTGTGTCGCCACCACTGCCGTCGGCTCTGCTACTGCTACCTCTTTGGTTGACATTGAGTGGGAAAAAAATAACCCTCTCTAGTAACCACGAGGGCTTTGGTGACTGAGACCCCCCAATCCTCCTATGCCTTGAACGACTACCGTCTCTCCTTAACGGTTCACCGCGCATCCACTGCTCTGCCTCGGCCCGCACATTAAAACCTTTGTATTCGTTGCCACTGAAACCTTCAACTTGCTTCCTGCAATCTTCCCATTTGTCGTATACTCCAGGAACGAATCCCTTTCTCACAGCATAGTAAGAAAATCTCCCTAACTCCATTAAACCACCGAAGCAAGCTTTTAATGGAGAAACACCCTTTTACCAACACACAACACCTTTTATCAGAATTTCCTTCATAACTTAAATGATCCTTTCGCCTCTAATTATCTATACAGTGAAAATACGTATTGTCACTTCAAAACGTCTCATCCTATCTTCCCATTAATCTAACTTACTAGTTTCCAATGCCAGCGATTTGACATCTTACTATGATCATTTCGCCTCTAATTATCTATACAATGAAAATACGCATTGTCACTTCAAAATGTCTCATCTTATCTTTCCATTAATCTAACTTACTAGTTTCCAATGCCAGCGATTTGACATCTTACTAGACTCCACTTTTACCAAAATCACCTTGCCAAAACTATGTTCAAAGAATTTCAATGATAGATATTAGTATCTTAATATATATTAGAATATTGGGAATTTTTAGCGGACCCTTTCATAAATATGGGATTAGTACCCTTTTATTATTTGATCAATTGTTATTGGAAGAATTTATTTATCAAATTAACTTTTTAATCTTTTTAACTTAAAATAAATTACCAAGTGTGCCTTTGAATTAAAGTTTATAAATGAGACTTTTTATAAAATACATTTTTGAAACTTAATTGTTGTGAACACGAAATTTGTTTTAGCGTAATTTATATTTACCCATTTTTATTTTAAAATGCATTATAGAAAAACAAATATTGTTTTATTACTTATAGTATTTAAAATCGCTTTTGGATGACCGTTATTAAAAAAAGATAGCAACTCAAATAATTTTTTTCACATAATCCTATCACTTATCTATATTTGAACAGACCTTATTAACTCATTCTATAATAAAATTAATATTTACCCATCAAATTAAAAATATTATATCAAAAATACCAACATATATTTTATATTTAAAAAGAATTATGTCTAAACTAATACTTTAACGCATTAATGTAGATAATTATTAAATTAAAGGTTAAACACCAATGAAATACAATAAAATAAAATCTTACACATACCCAGATAAAAATTAGGGAAAAAATGAACCAAGTCAGATAAAAATAACAAAAAGCTTCCTAAAAATCAAATGTAAAAAAGAATGTAGTAAATGAAAAAAAATTCCATGCGACCCAAAAAAAAGAATTTGAAAAAATATTAACATACATCACAAATCAGAATAATAAAACAAAAATAACATAAAAATTAATTATCATATAAATACAATCAAAAATAAAAAAATTATTAAAAAAGCTGCTGCAAATTTTATAATCTCAAAATCTAAAATTATTCTACAATTTTTCTAATACTCTTAGTTACTCTTTCATTTAGTATTACTTTTAACAATATACCTTCATTATTTATGACTCTTTTATTACTTATAATTTATTTTTAATTAATTAAAATGGTTATGATTTAAAATTTCAAAACAAAATATAAAACTATGACATACTGCATTTGAAAAACTAACCATTCTAATTTAAATTTTATACATATGAAAGTACTACTAGTAGTAAATCTTTAACCAACAATAAACAACCTTTTAAGATATAGTCATAATTAATTCTATATTTATTTACATAAAAAGATAAAAAAACTATTTTTATTCATTACGTTCAGTAAAAAATCAAATTCAAATTAAATTAGGTAGATAAATCTGCTACAGGTCCATAGTAAAAAATCGCGCTGTTATCACCCAACCTGATATACTAACAGTATTTCAGAAATATCTCAAGCTGTGATTATCTAATTAACTTAGTTTGTGATTTGTTTGAAAGCTAACTCAATTATCTATAAATTTGTGTCTAATAGCTATTTGCAAATTTCAAACGTAGAAAATGTTATAAGGCTTGCAAAGTAATGATTCAGAGTGGACATTTCACATAAACGCAAATTAGATTTTCCTAACACAATCTGTACATACCTAAGAGCTGTTTGAGTCCTTCCTTTCTCGTTCTATTTTCTTTTCTCTATACAAGGTATTCTTGGTAACCTATCCTCTCTACCATCTATTATCTCTATAAATCGTCATTCATATACTTTCTCCATTATAAGAAAAATCATTATCTCTTCTCACTTCCTTACTCTCACTCTAAATATCCTGCCAAAGTATTCACAACGTCCACTCATATATTGTTCAAGAAGATATCCTTTTCGAATTATGCAAACTACAGAATATAGAAATTCTTTGTATCCAGTCAACGATTCATACATACATCAAAATATACACAAAGTCTAAGTCATAAAAAAAGTTTCTCTTCGCTAACAAATCGCATTTATTTGCATCAGAATACATATAGGAGCTTCACTCGAGGTAGGGGATTTTATGCTAATTCTTGTGTCATATTTTAAATGTTTTTTTAATATAAGTGTTAGCAGTATATGCCATGATATAACGTCTCTTTCCTTCATATGCATTAGGCATTATAATAACAATCTTACATGAATTAAAGTAATGAGGGAATTATCCTTCGATAAGGAAAGGTGACCCCCAAATGCAAGATACTCGATATGATCCTTCGGTAAAAGAAGGTGATCGAATCAACATGATCGTATGGTAAGAAAAGATCGTCCGCAACCTTTAATGATAAAAACCATCTTTAAGGGGAAGGGGTCTTCCATTATTTTTATAAAGTAATATATCTTTTTTGACATAACTCCCTTGTTTGTTAGCATGTCCATTTTTTTATGTTAGTGCCTTTAGATCCACTTATATTTTTCAACTAGCAACCATTCTAATAAAAATTAATAATTCAGTAATTTTACATATATAAATTATTTTATACAAAGATTTCATATTATTTTAAAAATTTCGTAAGATTTTGAATATCTACAACCAATATAATTCAAATAATGCTTAATCTTATTTAACATTAGGGTGTTACAAGGAAATTACCTTTTATAAAAAAATGAAGTAATATTATTAAATTTTAAATGCATTTTGATACATCTTAAAAAAAAAGTATTTTTATTAAGAAAAATATTTTTTTTAAAAGCCAATAGTACCCTACCTTAGAAGGAACATGGAGCAAAACATGTTCAATATTTCAATTGTAAGACCCAGAATCTTTGAAAAGTATTATTATGATCAAGTCTCAAATCATATAGTTATTTATAGCCTTAATTTCAGAGATTATTTTATTAAGGATAATTAAGGCAAGTTTTGATTTATTGAACTTGAGATAAGTTATGATTATTATCTAATTTTACAATTATTGGATTATTTTCTATATTTAAAGTATAAGGTTGATAGTTATGAAACAATAAGGATTTTATATGATTTGGATTAGATAAGTAATATTTTGATATATTAATACTGCTGTTTTAAAAAAAAATAGAGAAATTAATTATGTTATTTATAATTTTCGGTTTTGGGCATTTTATTGAAAATAATTTGTAAAATTGATGAGCAAATAGTATTTTTCTATACACAATTAGTGTTGGATTTAATTTGGGTTTCAATTACTATATTATCCCTATTTTTGAGTGAAATTACAAAAAGTACCCCTAACCCTAAGTTTCAAAAATGAAACACTAGCCCTATACCCAGCAGCCGCCACCTTTCTTCTTCCCCTCAGCAGCTGCAACCCCTCTTTCCCAAGCAGACACACACGCGCAGCTTCCCCCACAACCCAGCAGCTGCGCAGCCCTATCCTAGCCACTACACACAGTTTTCTATCTCTCTTTCCATGAACGGAAAACAATAGAAGCAGAAAGGGAAGTGGGGTGTAGGATAAACGGAAGAAGGGGAGGAGAGGAAGAAGGACTTGACGTTGGCCAGGGGGAGGAGAGTGTTGCCGCCACTACGTCGCGCCTTGCCGTCGTGCCTCACGCCTCGCCGTCGTCGTCCTCGCAGGCATGAAGGAAACCCTTGATGCCACTGCTGCCCGTGAATCCGACGCCGTCGCGAGTCAGAATTCAGGCGAGAGAGAAGGTCGCGAAGGAGTGGGAACCGCGCCGTTCTGCCTCGCCATCGCCACTGAAGCCGCACCCAGCCTAGCCGCGCCGCCGTCCCTGCGCTGTCGCAGAGCAGATCTAAGGCGAGGGATAGGACCGCGATGGGGGAAAGAATCGCGCCACCCAGTCACCGGTGTTGTCGCGAGGAAGAGAGGGAGAGCCCGCCGGAGGAGAACCGTGGCGGAACTGTCTCTGCCGCTGCACCCAACTGCTGTTGGGAGCCTTGTCGCCACTCATAGGGGTGTGCCGGTAAACCTCTGCCACCGAAAACGCCGCTGCCGTCAGAAACGCCGCTGCCGTCGCCGGAAGGCTTTGTCGGTAAGGATTTTAAGCTGGTTCTCATTTCCGTTGAGTTTCTGGGAACCTCATTGTCCCTACATGTTGTTCAGGTCACCGCTGTCGCTTGAAGTGGCTGCCGGGCTGCCGCCGAACCGGTTCAGAGATCGCCGCTGTTTCGGTTCAACCATTCTTCCTCGATCTTGGTAAGCGTTTTGGTTTGCGAAGCCTTTTGTCGCTGCTCAGATAATTTAGGCTGAGGTGTTGTGGTGCTATTTGTCACAGGGTGGTGTATCGATGCTTGCGTGTCGTGCTCGGAGTTTGCGACTGCTTTGTTTCGCTAGTTCAGTAAGTAAATTATGTCTCGAATAGCCTCGCGTTAGTGTTTGGTTGTGTTTGGTTAATGAATATGAGTTTTGGTAACGTGAGATAGAGTCCTGAATATTATATGTTGCGAATAGTGTTGCGAATGTGGCTGGGAGCTGGGGTTTTGGTTGCCGTCAATTCGGGTTGAGGCAGAAAGGACTTGATGAGGCGTTTGGATTATGGAATTGCGTTTTGAGGTAGGGGCGCTTTCCAAAAACTGTGTTTTATGTATTGGAATTATTACATATGGATACTGATGCGAGATATTGTGTATTTGGTGATTGTATATGCCTTATGTATTATTTGATTGACTCGAATGATTATGGATGTTGATTTGACTGAATTGTTGTACGGCTTGTGAAATGTAATGTTTTGAAGTTGATTCTTTAAAGATTTGAAATCTGAGTTTAATCCGTTGAGGATTGATTTGGTTTGAGTTAATTATTTTGATGATTTGAAAAGTCGAATGTACTTTTGAATTCAGCCTGGTTTACTTTAATTGACTTGGTTTTGGACAAATGATTTATTATTGAGCCATTTCTTTAAAGTTTTGGAAATGAGTTAAAACGCTTAATATTGAGTTGATTTTGAAATGGTTTCCTTGAGATATGCCACTGAGGCAGTTGTTGGATTTAGCTTACTTTGAATTGATTTCTGGTTTTGAGCTGTTGAAAAGGAATGAGAAATGGTTTAGTTGGGACCCGAACCGGGTGGCAAAAGTCCAAGTTTTAGGGGAGGTGCTGTCGAAATTTCTACAAAAATCCTACTCTTGTTTGTAAAGTTATTTAAAAAGGGTTGGATTTTGAGGAATTGTATTAATTGATTTATTAAGAGGATATTTATGTTTTCAAGCTTAATTTATTTAATGAACTTTATGCGTTGAGTTCGGCTTATTCAGAAATGAACTATTTTTACCGTTTGAATCACTGAAGTAAAGAATGATGCTCTAATATTGGTTTTAATATAAAAAGGAGCTTTCGGTGATTTTTAAAAGAATCTAGACTTTTGATTGAGTAATTAAGTTTGAGGCATTTTGGAAGAGTTAGAAAAATGGGTTCCAAAAAGAAACCTGAAAGTGGTTTGATTCAAATGAACCGGTCCCGTTTCAAATGAGTTGATTTTGGACCGGGTTGGAACTTGTGATTTTGTATGGCCGGTTTTATAGTAAATTCAGTTTTATTTACTTGGACCGAGAATCTATGATTTTAAGAGTTTCAATGAATTTTAAGGAATTTATATAAGTTGACCTTCCCTAAAGACTCGGGACTCTGGCGAGAAACTTTTGTTATAAAATCCCATTGTTGGATGGGTGATTTTGAATGTTCCCAAAATGAATCTTTAACTTTCCATGGTTTTGGAAGTTTTGGAAAGAGAATGTTGAGAGTGGCTTTATTTTAAAAAGGGAACTCACTTTTAGAAAATTTGGCTTATGAGCCTGAGATGATTTGAGAAATGAGATCCTTTAAAGCCAAGACTGAAAAGAGTTGAAATTTGATCTCAAAGTGAAATGGCTTGAGAAAAGTGATTTATGGCTTAAATGCCGGTTTTATGAATTTGATGATGTTGAATATGGAAGTGCTTTTTTGTTATGGGCCGGAAAGGCTGTGTATGATTATGAATATTGGCTGGTTCTGGATTGAACCGTGAGCCGGAATAGTTGTGTATGATATTGTTTTATGGCTGATTGCCGAATGAGTTGTGGGTCGTATGGCTGACTATGAATTATGAATTTAAGCCGGATGGCTGAGATGGATGTTGATCCATGGTTGGAACTAAATGAATATATGCTTGAGATACCTGGGTAGTAGCAAGGGTTGTGGTTCGTCCCACTTGCTCCAGGTTAGAGACTGTGACGCCTGGGTAGTAGCGGTAGTAGTGGTGATTCCACTCGCTCCAGGTTGAGCTGTTAAACACCCGCCTGGGTAGTAGCCGCAGTAGTGGTTATTCCACTGGCTCTGGGTTGAGCGGGTAGTAGCAAGGGGGTTGTAGCTCAAACTTACTTGCTCCGCGATGGGTGTTTCTATCCATGGTTAGCTACCAGGACGTGTCGGGTTGGCTATATAACCGACAGATGATATCATCAGCCACTAGGGACAGGCATGCATCATATGCATCTATGTGACATTGTTTGGGTATGCATATTGTACTTGGTTTGCCTATGTGATTAACTGCTAATTGTTCTACTTGCAATAACTGTTTGTTTGTGTTTGCATCTTCCTACTTGTGTTTGCATCTGGAACTCTATTGGATTGTGGTTGGATTGTTTGGGCCTAGGGCCATGGTTGAATGAGATGGACCGATGGTTGATTTCGGTTTTGTGGTTCTGGTTTGGAATAAGACATGAAAGGTTATTTTGGTTCAGTATAGATGAACCTTTTTGAAATGCTTTGATGTTTTGAGAATTGAACAGTTCCTCTTTCAGAAAAGATTTCTGACTTTACTTTATTTGTAAACTGCTGTTTTTGAAAAGAGGCATAAGATGGTTATTAATCACTGGTACGGTTTATCTTCATGTATCCTATTACAGTAATTCCCAAAAACCCTCTACTGAGAACCCTTTCGAGGATGATGTTCTCACCCCCTACATTTTTCCCCTTTCAGGATTTGGGCGCAGAAGTTATGAAGAGTTTAATTATTTGTTATTGAGATGCTTTGTAGTGCTTTAGATTATTATTTTTGTACCATCGCCTTTATCTTGATATATTCTGTGAGAGGGATAGGAATTGTATCTGGATAATGTTTGTAATATTATTTATATATATGTATGTATACATATATGGATGTACTCTTTATGAGTTTCTGTAAGTTGTATGGTATGTATGGACGTACGTTGTATGGCGAAAGTATTTTTGGGAATGGTATTGCGGTTTAAAGTTTTTAAACAGGCTCATATTTTAGTATTAAATAGTATAAGTGTCGTCGTAATGTCCGAGCTATCAGAGTTGCGCAGCCGGAAGCGTGAGCTTTGGTAGTTAGGGTGTTACATTATGGTATCAGAGCAGTCCTTCCTGTAGAGCCTGAGGAATGGACCAATTATGCTTCAGTTGCATACTCTGAACGTTTGTCATGTATTAGGTCTTGTCGAATGACGAGAATTAGAGCCTTATGCACATGACGATCTATTGATTAACGCTGTTAGTCTTGCATTGCATAATTCTTGGTATTAAGTTTGGCCGGCTTAATACTAGTGAATTATATACATGAAAGCACTAATGGGTTATCGTAGATAATATGCGAGTTTTGAGCAAAGCGAATCGCAGGTTTTGGGAACGTTGGAAACTATTTCTTGAGGCTATTCAGTTGTGTGTTTTGGATTTTGTTCGAGTCGACCTGTTCTTTCATAGCCTGACTTGAAGTTCTTGTTTGCTACTCCTCTTGAAAAGTAATTTGATGTTTCCGCTCTGTTTCTCTATTCATACGCAATCTTGTTTGATCTTAAGTGCATATGGTTGCTTAAAATCCTTGTTGCATCTATCTTCCTCTCTTTGAATTCTTCTTGATTCATGTATTCTTCGATATGGCTTTGAACTTGTCCTAATGCGCTGTGCATTTTTAACTCCGGGATTTCGAGTCCATTCTTAGAGAAATTGTTGATTCGGTTTTTCTCTTATTTGACAGTGATGACAGCCAGTTTTGAGACTTTTATGAAAATTGCTGTTGAATAGATGTATACTTATATATATATATGAAACTTTGAAGATTTCTTACACAGTTTGACAACTATTTATTTCTAATACCTCGCCTGTACTTTTACTGGTTTACGGAACTTCATTTACTTTAAAATTACAGTTTGACTTTCTAGTAATTTAACTATAGTTCCAATGTACATCTTCGTTTGATTATGTATTTGGGGTGTTTTTCAAAATTCTGGAAAGAAAGGGGATTTCTCGCTTTTATCCCGGTTGACTTTCGTTTGATAAACTTTACTTAATTCATTTTGAATTGAGTTTGATTCAGCATGTTATAGGGTTTATGCCATTATTGTTCTTTTGAAAATGTTGGACTCATAGCTTTCTTCTTATGAACGGACTCGTTTCTTCTTAAGCTTTTCACCTCTATGAATGTCATACGTAATTCTGTTTTTAACTAATCTTTTACATCTTGTGAAATTATCATTAATCTTGGTTTGTCCTTTCTTGTGAATCTCATCCATATGTGAGTCAGTTTGATTTGTTTCAAATTAGTGCATTGTTTATTCTCTCATTTTCTCTACGAGAGTTTTTAGTTAAAGATTTATCCTTGAGAAATTACTAATGATTGAGTTGTCTTTTCCTTATGACTTTTGTATTCTTTTGGATCAATTGAAAGCTTGTTTGATGACTCATGCCTAGTGAATCTTGTTTGAACAACTTTGGTTTAAGATCCTTTTTTGTCTGGCTTGACTCCTTTTCAAGTACATCCTAATATCCTTGAATATCCTTTTGAAATGGTGATTTCAACTATACTTTTGGAGTCTTGTTTTGAATTTTTAAAGAAGTTTTGAATTCTCTTTGAAGAAATTCTAAGCTGAATCTATTCCCTGTTACTTGATTGAGAGTGAAACCATTATTCGACTTTGACGAAATTGTTCTTAAAGTTGGCATTCGCTATTTTAAATGAGGTTTTGAAAAGTTTCCTTGTTTAGTGGAAACCGATTCGTTTGTAACGCACCACTTAATTCCTTTACCAAATTGTAAGCAAATTTTTACTTCGGAGTTTCTTTTCTAAAAAGAGTTTAACTTCCTCTTTTGTACTTGCTATAAATGTTATACACACTTGTTTGAATATAAAATTTTGAGAATTATGAACAAGTATTTGATTACTTCCGAGTTTTTATGAACTGCTTTTGGTTAAGTTGTGCATCTAATTATCTTTCTAAAATATTTGAGGAAATATTTTAGCTCTTAGCCAAAGTTGTGTGCATTTTGTTTTTGAAACTCTACATAATCTACTTCAACATGAAATTGTATTGAAGTAAAGCCACATTTATGCTTTTGTTACTCTCTTGAAGGATGTTTGTTGTTTAACTTCTCTTTCAGACTACGAAGTGATATTTTTATAAGTTTCCGATTCTTTTAAGAACAATGTATTCGAAAGTATAGTAATTATGCTCTTGAGTTCTGTGAGCTTGGCTTGGGTCTGAGATATTCTTTTCTGTAACCTCTTATTTCTTCGACTCATCTTGAAATTGTTTCAAACTAATGCGCTGATTCTCCTTCCTATTGATCCTATTGAATTTCCTTGATTCAAGGGTTATCTTGAAGTTGTCAATCGAATTGAGTCTAGCAAACTTCATTGCTTGAGTGTCCTTGTTTATTTAGAATTGGATACATTCTCTCAAATCTTTGAGTATTATCCTTGACATTTGACTCTCCTTTTTAAATCTTGTATCCTTCTGAGTAGACTCGAGAATTGTTTTGATATCACGTGCGACTTGTAGACGTAGTAACGCGATACGTTAGTTCTCTAAGACGTGATGCGTATACGGAAGTTGAGGCGGTAGGTGTGCAACGTATGAGTTGTGGGCGTTTTGTTCCTTGCGAACGGATTTGTGGTTGTCAGGCTTATAATCGAAATTGGGGTTTGTAAAGTGCTTGATGGAGTTGGAAAGTTGAAACTTTGAGGTTGATATGAGATTAGTGTGCGGAGGTTAAGCACGTCGTTTTAACTCCATCCTATTTTATAGCCTTTGATACTTTGCCCTTCTATCACATGATTGACCCATGTTATCTTTTGCATTGAGCCTACCTTGTAACGTTTGCTTTGCAATCACACTCCTACCTTTACATCCTTATGCTTATGACAATCAAAGTATTTGAAAATCGTATATATGATTATATTTTGAGATATTTTTGCTTCTTCCTTGAATGTGTTCAAGGGTGAACTGTTATGGAATTTCTTTCATTTTATATCAATTTTCGAGGGCGAAAATTTTTATAAGGTGAGTAGAATGTAAGACCCAGAATCTTTGAAAAGTCTTATTATGATCAAGTCTCAAATCATATAGTTATTTATAGCCTTAATTTCAGAGATTATTTTATTAAGGATAATTAAGGCAAGTTTTGATTTATTAAACTTGAGATAAGTTATGATTATTATCTAATTTTACAATTATTGGATTATTTTCTATATTTAAAGTATAAGGTTGATAGTTATGAAACAATAAGGATTTTATATGATTTGGATTAGATAAGTAATATTTTGATATATTAATACTGCTGTTTTAAAAAAAATAGAGAAATTAATTATGTTATTTATAATTTTCGGTTTTGGGCATTTTATTGAAAATAATTTGTAAAATTGATGAGCAAATAGTATTTTTCTATACACAATTAGTGTTGGATTTAATTTGGGTTTCAATTACTATATTATCCCTATTTTTGAGTGAAATTACAAAAAGTACCCCTAACCCTAAGTTTCAAAAATGAAACACTAGCCCTATACCCAGCAGCCGCCACCTTTCTTCTTCCCCTCAGCAGCTGCAACCCCTCTTTCCCAAGCAGACACACACGCGCAGCTTCCCCCACAACCCAGCAGCTGCGCAGCCCTATCCTAGCCACTACACACAGTTTTCTATCTCTCTTTCCATGAACGAAAAACAATAGAAGCAGAAAGGGAAGTGGGGTGTAGGATAAACGGAAGAAGGGGAGGAGAGGAAGAAGGACTTGACGCAGGCCAGGGGGAGGAGAGTGTTGCCGCCACTACGTCGCGCCTTGCCGTCGTGCCTCACGCCTCGCCGTCGTCGTCCTCGCAGGCATGAAGGAAACCCTTGATGCCACTGCTGCCCGTGAATCCGACGCCGTCGCGGGTCAGAACTCAGGCGAGAGAGAAGGTCGCGAAGGAGGTGGGAACCGCGCCGTTCTGCCTCGCCATCGCCACTGAAGCCGCACCCAGCCTAGCCGCGCCGCCGTCCCTGCGCTGTCGCAGAGCAGATCTAAGGCGAGGGATAGGACCGCGATGGGGGAAAGAATCGCGCCACCCAGTCGCCGGTGTTGTCGCGAGGAAGAGAGGGAGAGCCCGCCGGAGGAGAACCGTGGTGGAACTGTCTCTGCCGCTGCACCCAACTGCTGTTGGGAGCCTTGTCGCCACTCATGGGGGTGTGCCGGTAAACCTCTGCCACCGGAAATGCCGCTGCCGTCGGAAACGCCGCTGCCGTCGCCGGAAGGCTTTGTCGGTAAGGATTTTAAGCTGGTTCTCATTTCCGTTGAGTTTCTGGGAACCTCATTGTCCCTACATGTTGTTCAGGTCACCGCTGTCGCTTGAAGTGGCTGCCGGGCTGCCGCCGAACCGGTTCAGAGATCGCCGCTGTTTCGGTTCAACCATTCTTCCTCGATCTTGGTAAGCGTTTTGGTTTGCGAAGCCTTTTGTCGCTGCTCAGATAATTTAGGCTGAGGTGTTGTGGTGCTATTTGTCACAGGGTGGTGTATCGATGCTTGCGTGTCGTGCTCGGAGTTTGCGACTGCTTTGTTTCGCTAGTTCAGTAAGTAAATTATGTCTCGAATAGCCTCGCGTTAGTGTTTGGTTGTGTTTGGTTAATGAATATGAGTTTTGGTAACGTGAGATCGAGTCCTGATTATTATATGTTGCGAATAGTGTTGCAAATGTGACTGGGAGCTGGGGTTTTGGTTGCCGTCAATTCGGGTTGAGGCAGAAAGGACTTGATGAGGCGTTTGGATTATGGAATTGCGTTTTGAGGTAGGGGTGCTTTCCAAAAACTGTGTTTTATGTATTGGAATTATTACATATGGATACTGATGCGAGATATTGTGTATTTGGTGATTGTATCTGCCTTATGTATTATTTGATTGACTCGAATGATTATGGATGTTGATTTGACTGAATTGTTGTACGGCTTGTGAAATGTAATGTTTTGAAGTTGATTCTTTAAAGATTTGAAATCTGAGTTTAATCCGTTGAGGATTGATTTGGTTTGAGTTAATTGTTTTGATGATTTGAAAAGTCGAATGTACTTTTGAATTCAGCCTGGTTTACTTTAATTGACTTGGTTTTGGACAAATGATTTATTATTGAGCCATTTCTTTAAAGTTTTGGAAATGAGTTAAAACGCTTAATATTGAGTTGATTTTGAAATGGTTTCCTTGAGATATGCCACTGAGGCAGTTGTTGGATTTAGCTTACTTTGAATTGATTTCTGGTTTTGAGCTGTTGAAAAGGAATGAGAAATGGTTTAGTTGGGACCCGAACCGGGTGGCAAAAGTCCAAGTTTTAGGGGAGGTGCTGTCGAAATTTCTACAAAAATCCTACTCTTGTTTGTAAAGTTATTTAAAAAGGGTTGGATTTTGAGGAAGTGTATTAATTGATTTATTAAGAGGATATTTATGTTTTCAAGCTTAATTTATTTAATGAACTTTATGCGTTGAGTTCGGCTTATTCAGAAATGAACTATTTTTACCGTTTGAATCACTGAAGTAAAGAATGATGCTCTAATATTGGTTTTAATATAAAAAGGAGCTTTCGGTGATTTTTAAAAGAATCTAGACTTTTGATTGAGTAATTAAGTTTGAGGCATTTTGGAAGAGTTAGAAAAATGGGTTCCAAAAAGAAACCTGAAAGTGGTTTGATTCAAATGAACCGGTCCCGTTTCAAATGAGTTGATTTTTGGACCGGGTTGGAACTTGTGATTTTGTATGGCCGGTTTTATAGTAAATTCAGTTTTATTTACTTGGACCGAGAATCTATGATTTTAAGAGTTTCAATGAATTTTAAGGAATTTATATAAGTTGACCTTCCCTAAAGACTCGGGACTCTGGCGAGAAACTTTTGTTATAAAATCCCATTGTTGGATGGGTGATTTTGAATGTTCCCAAAATGAATCTTTAACTTTCCATGGTTTTGGAAGTTTTGGAAAGAGAATGTTGAGAGTGGCTTTATTTTAAAAAGGGAACTCACTTTTAGAAAATTTGGCTTATGAGCCTGAGATGATTTGAGAAATGAGATCCTTTAAAGCCAAGACTGAAAAGAGTTGAAATTTGATCTCAAAGTGAAATGGCTTGAGAAAAGTGATTTATGGCTTAAATGCCGGTTTTATGAATTTGATGATGTTGAATATGGAAGTGCTTTTTTGTTATGGGCCGGAAAGGCTGTGTATGATTATAAATATTGGCTGGTTCTGGATTGAACCGTGAGCCGGAATAGTTGTGTATGATATTATTTTATGGCTGATTGCCGAATGAGTTGTGGGCCGTATGGCTGACTATGAATTATGAATTTAAGCCGGATGGCTGAGATGGATGTTGATCCATGGTTGGAACTAAATGAATATATGCTTGAGATACCTGGGTAGTAGCAAGGGTTGTGGTTCGTCCCACTTGCTCCAGGTTAGAGACTGTGACGCCTGGGTAGTAGCGGTAGTAGTGGTGATTCCACTCGCTCCAGGTTGAGCTGTTAAACACCCGCCTGGGTAGTAGCCGCAGTAGTGGTTATTCCACTGGCTCTGGGTTGAGCGGGTAGTAGCAAGGGGGTTGTAGCTCAAACTTACTTGCTCCGCGATGGGTGTTTCTGTCCATGGTTAGCTACCAGGACGTGTCGGGTTGGCTATATAACCGACAGATGATATCATCAGCCACTAGGGACAGGCATGCATCATATGCATCTATGTGACATTGTTTGGGTATGCATATTGTACTTGGTTTGCCTATGTGATTAACTGCTAATTGTTCTACTTGCAATAACTGTTTGTTTGTGTTTGCATCTTCCTACTTGTGTTTGCATCTGGAACTCTATTGGATTGTGGTGGATTGGTTGTGGTTGGATTGTTTGGGCCTAGGGCCATGGTTGAATGAGATGGACCGATGGTTGATTTCGGTTTTGTGGTTCTGGTTTGGAATAAGACATGAAAGGTTATTTTGGTTCAGTATAGATGAACCTTTTTGAAATGCTTTGATGTTTTGAGAATTGAACAGTTCCTCTTTCAGAAAAGATTTCTGACTTTACTTTATTTGTAAACTGCTGTTTTTGAAAAGAGGCATAAGATGGTTATTAATCACTGGTACGGTTTATCTTCATGTATCCTATTACAGTAATTCCCAAAAACCCTCTACTGAGAACCCTTTCGAGGATGATGTTCTCACCCCCTACATTTTTCCCCTTTCAGGATTTGGGCGCAGAAGTTATGAAGAGTTTAATTATTTGTTATTGAGATGCTTTGTAGTGCTTTAGATTATTATTTTTGTACCATCGCCTTTATCTTGATATATTCTGTGAGAGGGATAGGAATTGTATCTGGATAATGTTTGTAATATTATTTATATATATGTATGTATACATATATGGATGTACTCTTTATGAGTTTCTGTAAGTTGTATGGTATGTATGGACGTACGTTGTATGGCGAAAGTATTTTTGGGAATGGTATTGCGGTTTAAAGTTTTTAAACAGGCTCATATTTTAGTATTAAATAGTATAAGTGTCGTCGTAATGTCCGAGCTATCAGAGTTGCGCAGCCGGAAGCGTGAGCTTTGGTAGTTAGGGTGTTACATCAATTTTTTTATAAACTCTATCCAAATGTGAAATCATTTCTATCTATTAAAATATTTCTTTTAAACAATAATTAAAAATACTTTTTTTTTATACCAATCCAAACTTAGTCTTACTGAGTTTAACATAAAATTAAAATATTTACAAATTATGTATATTTCCTAAAACTTAATGCTTTAATTATATCTTTACACTATATATCTTAATTTTGCGCTAAATAAGTAACTATGTAATTCTATAAATATGTATAGATAAACAGTTTTAAACAGTTTTCTGAATAGTATGCATTACATTTAAACTTATATTTGTATTAATAAAAGAAGTGATCTATCAACAAATCAATTGGTCACAACAATGATATATGACTATTAAGTACATAAATACCGAATATTTTTGAAGTAATTTTTAATATCTTAATATTAATAAACCTTAATTTGTTGGATAAATAAATAATTTTATAATAACATAATATAAATATTAAACACAAACTTACGAAAATTGGTATTAATTTATACATCTTAAATATAAAATTTAGTAACTAAGTTTATACCATTACTAAATTCTCAAATTTTAACTCTATCTCAAAATGTTCTATAAAGCATAAATCCTTAATAAATAAGTGATTCTATAATATTATAAGTTTAATTACAAAAGAATTATTTGAGATAAATCCAACAAATATTTGTTAAATAAAAAAAATGTGATATATATGTATGTATGTATGTGTGTGTAATAATATATCGTTACACCTAAACCTTTAACCCTAATCATAAGTCTTTCACATTTACATTTATCTTATGAATAATTAATTAAGTAATATTATGTACAATTTACAAAATATATCAAAATAAAAACGATAACTATGTCATAGCGTAGTTATAATCAAAATAAGTAATCATAATTACATATACATTGAATATTGTTAGAAGGGCACGTAAAAATATAATAATGAATATATCTATTACTTACTATGTAATTATCCAAACAATATAAACAATACATTTATTTTATTTATTAATTAAAAAGCTTACAAAGGACTAATTTTTATATCCGTTTATTAATATATTTAACAAAAAAATATTAACTGTTTCATTTAATAATATTATAATTCAAATAAAATTAATTCACTTTAACATACCCACGCCATACAAATATGGCCTGTCTTTTCTATTGTTAGCATATGAAAAATAGGTTAATAACTAAATTTATTTTTAAAAGATTACCAATTTTTTAAATTAGTTTTCAAATATTTTTTTTAGTCATATTAATTCTTAAAAGATAAAACGTAAGTTAAATTGGTCCTTCCGTTAGTTAGATGATGACGTGGCACCAAATGACCGGTTGACGTGTCAAGTTAGTGACATCTAACACACCACATATCACTTAATATGTAAGAAAGATGTTTATAATCAAAATAGTCCCTGAAAGTCCAAACGTAAGTTATTTTCATCACTAAAATTTAAAAAATTAATCAAATTAGTCCTTATATAATTTTTTTATTTTTTCATAATATTAAATTTAAAATATTTTTTATAGTACTAATTTTAATATTATTTTTAGACTTTAATAAATAAAATTCTCTTTACATAAAATAATAAAAATAGTTAAATTATTATAAAAATTATTTTGCCATTTATATTTTAAAGTTTTGCATTTTTAAATTGTAAGTTTTTTATAGTAAAACTTTTTTTAAATGAGTTTATCAAATTATTGTTGATTATATATTTAAAAATTTAATATTTTAAATTTTATTAAATAATATAATAATTATTTTAAAATTTTAATTTTTTAAAATTTTAATTTATATTATTATTTAATTTATATGATAGAACTCAAAAAAAATTTAATATTCCACTATAATTGCCATCGAAAGGACTTTACTTTCACAAAACTATAACTTGATGAAGAAAATATATATATATTACCAATAAACACTTTTAGTTTAGTCTTTAGATGAATTTTTTTTTAAATATATACCATTATGTCATGATCATCAGCAAAGTTTCTTGTAATAGATAATGATGAGATTAATTAATTTACTCAAAGGGAGTTAACATAGTGAAAGTGGACTAATGAAGAGTCATAACATAAATGTAGGACAAATAGAAAAATAATACTAATTACCTATCATTAAAAAAAATTTGTGTTAAGGCTGTTAGCAGTATACCTTTGTAGAAATGTGACAGAAGATCATTCATATCTTCATAACATCATCAACAACTCGCATCCAAAGCTTAAACACTTAGTTAAGAACTTACAAGAAAACAGCTTCAGCCAATCGACTTCTAAATATCTTTAATTTAATTTATATTATTTTAATTTTAAATTAAACAACAATATAAATTAAAATTTTAAAAAATTTAAAATATTTAAATTTTAAAATAACTACTATATTATTTAGTGAAATTTAAAATATTAAATTTTTAAATATATATATAATCAACAATAATTTGATAAACTCATTTAAATAAAAAAAATTTATTATAAAAAACTTACAATTTAAAAATGTAAATACAAATGAAAAAATAATTTTATAATAATTTAACTATTTTTATTATTTTATATAAAGAGAATTTTGTTTATTAAGGTTTAAAAATAATATTAAAATTAGTACTATAAACAAATATTTTAAATTTAATATTATGAAAAAAATTATATAAGAACTAATTTGATTAATTTTTAAAATTTTAAGGATGAAAATGATTTACGTTTGGACTTTCAGGGACTATTTTGATTATAAATATCTTTCTTACATGTTAAGTGACATGTGGCATGCTAGGTGTCACTGACCTGATACATCAACCAATCATATGGTGACACGTGGCACTTAATGTGACACATCATCATCTAACTAACGGAAGGACTAATTTGACTTACATTTTATCTTTCAAGGACTAATATGACTAAAAAAATTATTTGAGAACTAATTTAAAGAATCAGTTATCTTTCAGGGACGAATTTAGCTATTAACCCTGTGAAAAATCCATAACATCATTACTCAATACATTATTTCTTCTAAACTAGCGAGAATAAGATTTTTTTTTCAACTATTTTTTTAACAATCAGAATTTTCCTTTCCTGATCCACTACTATCTCACTCACTAACTTTACCCAATAAACCGATACTTCTTTTTATGGCTTTAGGCCTTCTACCAAAAGAAAGAAGTTTGTTATTATCCAAGAGATAGAAGCCCACTTAGTTATTATTTTAAAAACTTGGATCGGCTATACACATTAGCCACGAAACCGTGCCTTGGCTCTGGCTTCACAGCCACCAACAATTCAGCTGCACTCATGTCCCTATGCGTCACGGACCAAGCATTCTCTCAGTATAAGGGAACTACAGGTTGCGAGCTCTCCATCAATAAATAGAACTAGAGAGCATCCTAATATTCTTAAACAAATTACAGCCATTCATATTATTTTATTTTACGTCTCAACGGATCACATGATTGGAATTTCAGACTTCCAAGGCCATACCTGAAAGTTTTCCAATTAGATAATGGCATAATGTATTTGTTTTTAGAGTTTAGTCAACCTATGTCCTAAAATTTATTACAAAAAACTTCTATATCCATGTAAAAATTACATGGATGGTATCCAAGTACCTTCTATTCCACGCCCCACACACTCGTTTGTTTTACACGTGCCTCATATAGCGTATATAATGTAATCCTTATTTTACGTGATCAACCTTTCTCAACCTAAACCTTTCCATATAACATAAATCTTTTTCGCGCTCTTCTTCTTGTTCTTCTTCTTCTTCAACCTAATTAAATTCGTTGTTCTCCTTTATTTGCGTTTTTCTTCTCTACATTATGAATCTGGATTGACTTCAACATAATTAGCTTTGTTGTTTATCTTCTTCTTCATTTTCTTCTTTGATCTGTACTTCTGAATTGAAACAATGAATGAATCAACTTCAAATCGGTTGAATGAGTGAGATTTGGATAATTCTTCCGAAACGTATCAATTTGATGAGGTTTGGATTATTGAATTTTGAATCTAATTCAATAGAATGAAATTGCTAATTTTATTTGAAGTGAATTGAATGGACTGAGGTGATCTATATTTGAATTGAATTGAATTGAATTGATAATATGTAACTGTGAGTAACTGTGAGTAACTATGAGTAACTTTTCGGTTCGGTAAGTACTAAAGAGTTGATTCACCGTGTGCATGTGTCTGGTTTGGTATTCAGAAAGGAGTCAAAAAAAAATTAGACGAATATATTCTGTTTTGTTCCCTAAGCACTATATATTTGTTTCACCGTAATTAAAATTTCAGTTAACCATAATTAAGATTTCGGTTTACCATGCAGACCAGCTGTGTTGTGGATGAAAAATTTGTCCCAAAGGTGGAAATGATTTTCAAGACACTAGAAGAAGCTGGAAAGTTCTACAAACATTATTCTATACTTGCCAATTTTTCTACGAAAATAAGGAACACGACTCGGGACGGAGACAAGATTAGAATCAACTAATTGTATGCACCAAAGAGGGGAGGTGAAAATCCAAGATATCTCCAACTTTGAAGACAAACCCTTCAGCTGGGTTAAATTGTCCGGCTAGAATTTACATACACATTATGAAGGATGTTAGTCTTTGGATAATTCCTAAAGTTGTTTTGAATCACTCACATCCTCGTTGTCCAAACCAGGTTAGCATATTCGTGCATCGCACCATCGAAATCCACGAGGAAGCCAGAATCAGACCGAGCAAAACTTACCAATCATTTGTGGCAGCAGCTGGCAGCCACCGTGAACTAGGTTTTATAGAAAAAGATGTTAGAAATTACATCACAAGGGAAGTACGAAATATTTCTGAAGAAGACGATGCCAAAGAATTTGGGAAGTACCTAGTAAGAATGAAAGAGAAGAACCAAAATTTCTTCTTTGAGCTCAACCTTAAAGGAGATCACTGCATTAAACATGCATTCTGGGCTGATGCAAGAAACAGGGCTGCATTTGATTATTTTGGAGATGTGGTTTCATTTGACACCACCTATAACACAAACCGGTATTCGGTTCATTTAAATATATTTTGAAGTTCAATGCGTTTATATGTTTCGGTTCACCACCGTCTGCTTGTTATTTATGCAGGTACAATTTGGTTTTAGGTTCTTTTGTGGGCGTGAATCACCACGGCTAGTCGACACTTCTTGGATGCGCACTGATGAAAAATGAGGACATCCAATCATTCAAATGGCTATTTGAGTGTTGGCTACGTTGCATGGAAGGGAAGGCACCAAAAGGTATTCTTACCGATCAATGCGCATCGATTCAAATGGCAATTGAGCTGTGCATGCCAACAACAATTCACCGCTGGTGCATCTGGCACATTATGAAGAAGATCCCAAGCAAATTAAATGGCTACAAGGGACACAACAAAATTGAACAAGAGATGAGCTATGTTGTTTGTAACTCATACATAAAAGAAGCATTTGACAGAAACTGGATCGATTTCCTCAAAAAGTACGGCCTCGGAGGCAACAAGTGGCTTTCAGGTAATTGAGAATTCAATTCGAATTATTTTCATGCTCATATCTTTTTTTTCCAAAGCAGGTACTGTTTTCAGTTAACCACACCTTTTGGGTTCGGTTTGGTTTGCATAGATGTATGAGGATCGGCATATATGGATTTCAGTCTACTTGGATCACCACTTTTGGACCGAGATGAGAAGCACACAAAGGAGCAAGAGCATGCATTCATTTTTCAATAAGTTCATCACACAGAATAGCTCCTTAAGACAATTCGTGAAGCAATACGCACAATTGCGTAGCAAGCAGAGAGAGAATTCGATGCTGCAGATTTTCACACCGTAATACTGTGCGCAACAAAATTAGCAATAGAGGCACAGTTTCAGCATGTATATATCCATGAGAAGTTCAAGGAAGTTCAAGCTCAATTTAGAGGAAAAGTGAACTGTATCACAAGATCAATGCATTTCACCCTAGGTTTCACAACATATGAAGTCATAGAGCAGGTTTCCAATTCCATATTCAACAAATTTGTAATCACCTACGACGCAGTATCACGAGATGTAAAGCATCATTGCTTGCAGTTTGAGTCTAGAGGCATATTGTGCCGCCATTCCTTAAGTGTCCTAAGCTTTGAGCGAGTCGATAACGTGGCACCGAAATACATACTGGACAGCTAAAGCAAGAACATAAAGAGGAGGTACACACACACCAAGAGCAGTCAAGATGAACCACTACTAGAGTCAAGAAGTAAGAGATTTGACGAATTGGTGTTTCGGTCACACAATATATGTGAATTTGCATCCGAGTCTGAAGAGTTCACTGGAATTCTGCACCGAGTATTTGACAAGGTCATGGCGGAGATGGAAGAATATCAAGAGAGAAGCAAAGGAAAAAGTTTGTTAACCCATGAAGAAGCGACATTAAGCAATGTGAATGACCTTCAAAGCCCACCACGTGTCAAAACAAGAGGTCGGCCCAAGAACAGTCTTGGATCAAACCTGGAAAAAAAGATCTCAAATGCCATGAAGAAAATAAAAAGGCAGCTCCAAGCGAGATAAAATTGACTTGCTTTTAATTAGTTAAAAATTCAATTGTTTATTTTGCTAATATACAATTAATTATGTCTTTTGTAGTTGAACCTTTTAGACTCCGAATCATCAATTCAGTAAAGATCCACTCTTTATAATGTGCCAGATATGAATTATCCAAGAGATGATTCTACAAGTTTTAGATTTTATTAATGTAAATTTTTGTTTACCCATGAACAAATTTCGGTTTACCATGGTTATAGCAGGGTTAATTTCTGAATGTTGTTAGTCTTTAATGAATAGTCACTTTTTTGTAAAATTCTATATTGATATATGCTATTTTTTTATTCCTCTAGTGTATTAATTTCTAAGTTGAATAATTAGAATTTGTTTTAAGAAACGGGAATCAAGTGTAGTTCTAGTTACATTTTTCGTGTGATTAATTAAATAAAAATTATTAAAAAATCTAAAAGAGTAACATAATTATTTTTTAACTTACATTGGTAGAGTTTTAAAACTCTTTCTTGGATGGATTTTCAGGGTTTTGGGTTTTAGGTTTACAGTTTTAGGGTTTAGTGTTTAGGCTTCAAGGTTCAGGGGTTCAGGGGTTCAGGGTTTAGGGTCTAGGGTTTAGGGTTCAGGGTTCAGGGTTTAGGGTTTAGAGTTTAAGGGTTTAACGGTTCAGGGTTTAGAGTTTAGGGTTTTAGGGGTTCAGGGTTTAAGGTTTTAGGGGTTTAGGGTTTATGGGTTCAGGGTTCTGGGTTTAGTGTTTAGGGTTTAGGGTTTAGTGGTTCAGGATTCAGGGTTTAGGGGTTCAGTCTATTTCCAACTTTCGGTTCGCCCAGTGTATTAATTTTGGTTCACCGTGTTCAAGGTTAAGGGTTGAGGATTTAGGGTTTAGGATTAGGGGTTTAAGGTTTAGGGGTTCAGGGTTTAGGGTTTAGGATTTAAGGTTTTAGGGGTTCAGGCTTTAGGGTTTAGGGTTTAGGGTTCAGGGTTCAGGGTTTTATGGGTTTAGGGGTTTAGGGGTTAGTTTTGGGTTTTAGTGTTTAGGGTTTTAGGGTTTTGGGTTTTAAGGTTTTAGGGTTTATGGGTTCAGGGTTCAGGGTTTTATGGGTTTAGGGGTTTAGGGGTTAGTTTTGGGTTTTAGTGTTTAGGGTTTTAGGGTTTATGGGTTCAGGGTTCAATGTTCAGGGTTCTGGTTTTAGTGTTTAGGGTTTAAGGTTTAGGGTTTAGGGGTTCAGTGTGTTTCCAACTTTCGGTTCTCCCATTGTATTAATTTCGGTTCACTGTGTTCTTTTGGAGCTCGTAATGTATTGGTAAATACAGTGATTGCAATCATTGAGAATCTGGAATAAAACAGCAGCCACACAGTTCCAACAGACATATAAATTAACATCTCAGATGAGTAATCCATCTTAAATCAAATATAAATATTAACATTAACATTTAGATTTATATTCACATATATACATTTGAAGTAAGCATTTTTTACTTTTTAAACAAGTTAAACAAAATATTGTTAATTACAAACAGCCAATCATAGTATATGCTATTTACTATCTAAATCCTCATATGTGAATTTACAATAAGGGCTGGAAAGGGCAGCAGATGGCTTTGGGAGTCTTATTGCTTCAGATTCCCAAATCACTTGATCTCTAATTTTGTTCATTTCATGCAATAGAATGTGCGGACCATATTAGTACCTGAAGCTATCAATTTCTCCCTATATTTCAATTGAAAGTAATTAGTTACATAAGAAATGAACCCAACTAAAATCAGAAAAGAAAGAAGTTTATAAACTTAGAAAGTATTTACTTGTGTCCATGCTTTATATTTATATCTCTTCTTGCTTTTGATCTTTTGTGGATCAATTGTTTCGAGCCATTTCATGATGTATATTCCACAATCATAGCTAAGCAAGAATTGAGTATAATACGATTAATAATATAGAAAATAAAACATATTAAAAATAGCACTATAGAAGAGAAATATTCTTACTTTGTACATTGACCATTTAGTAGGATATACTCTGCTTCTACTCCCAGTCCATCCTCTATTAAGGGTTCTGCCCCAGCATAAACCCTCATCTGAGAAATTATTAATCCCTTAAAGGTTTGCAAAAATTGAAAAAATAAATCAATAACACTCAACCGAACTCATTTCATGTACTGAATAATTTGAATAATTTACAAGACAATAACTTACAACAAATTTGTTCAGTTTCTTCCTTGAATCAGGTATATTTTCTGGCAGCTTATTGATAGGATAAAGCACATAGAATTTCTTTTTTTTTTTGACATCTGCAATCCACAACCACCAATGGGCTCCATTGTAAATTGGCACAAATAGCTGAAGTTTGAAAAATTATAGAATATTTCAGTCAAAACAATAGCAAACAAGAGAATTATCAAAGAATTTTTAGAAATTACAACTTCAAATGGATGCGATGCAAGTTTTCTTTTGTCAAGAAACTAGCGGTGGTGGGCATACTGCTCAATATCAAATCTGTAGGCCTTGTTTGTCCTCTTATCAATGTAGGACTCGCCATGTGTTCCCAACATAAAATTCTACAAAATGAATATCAGTTAAATCACATTTCCACCGAACCCAACACAATTCATATGCTAAATAAAATGTGAAAAATATTCAATCATCAAGAGAAAAGTTTTCTTCATGCAAAAGAACTCAACAAAACACATAATAATCAGGTGAATCATTATTAGTAACATTCCCACCGAACCGAAAAGTAATCAGCATTGAATAATAAATTTAGCTTACCACAATATCCAGTGGCGCAATGTATATTTGTTCCTGATACCACCGAACTTTTATTTCGTTGAGAATCATGCTGTGTATACTAACCACCTACAGGATGAAAATTTATGAGATATACTATATAAGAGCGTTTAGAAAAATCATTAACGTTATTTCAACTGGCAAAGAATTTACCGATGCATGCACGTGTTCTTTGGGCATTAGAGACATAAAATATTCTCTTAACCCCTCGTAAAGTGCCTCATGTTTCAAGATAAATATTCATCCAATGATAACACTTTTTAATCAAATCGTTCGTGATTTTTATCTTTTTCTTCGGGGTTTTGAACTTCAGCTGCTGGTAAGGATGGCTCTGAAGTTGTTGCTTCAGCAAACTTTAATGTTGCTGTCACTCCAGCATCTACCACCGCCTCTTCCAGGATTTCAAGCTGTGAAACACTCAGTTGAGAGGGCTGACTTGGTTGAGATGCTGGTAGACTTATCCCAAGGTTAAAGGAAGGCCTTCCATCTTCCCTTTTCCTAAGTTGAGCAGCACTGCAAGATGATAGATATTAAAAAAAGATATTAAACAAAAATGATATTAATCATTATGGTGAACCGAAATCCAAACATACAGTGAACCGAAATGATATTAAACAAAAATGATATTAAAGAAAAGCAAGTAACATACCTATCAAATGATGACACGATTAGAGTTTCTTGTTTTGATTGCCTTGCCACCAGAAGTTTTTGGGATTGTTCTTCATCAGAAACTTCATAGACATTGTCATCTTTGAAAAACTCTTCAATAATAGAACTTGTAAGAGACCCCGTAATACCCTGCTTTTTGGGTTCTGGAGGGCAGCTATAAGAAACAGAAGAGAGTCCAAAGACAACAACACGTTGAATTCATTTCTGGTTTCAACTGAACCATAATTAAACCATGTATAAGCAGTAAACATTATCGATATTTATATAAGCAGTAAAACTTACACATCAACAGGTCCTTCTTGTTCGGATTGTTGCGCTGTTGGTTCTTCGCAGGGCTGTTCCAGAGGTCTGCTACATTAAATAGTAAATATTTCTATAATTGTCGCAAACTATTATCATATTTAATAATGATATTTAACAGAATGACATTAATCATTATAGTGAACCAAAATCCAAACTTATAGTGAACCTAAATCCGAACTTACAGTGAACTAAAATTATATTAAACAAAAGTGATATTAAAGAATTTTATGCTTACACATTAACAGGTGCTTCTTGTTCTGATTGTTGTGGCACCGGAGGTTCTTAGGATTGTTGCTGTTGTTCTTTGGTAGAGCTGTTGCATTAAATAGAAAACAGTTCCATAACAATCCAGAATTACTATCCTATACCATTAAAATTAATAAAAAGAATTTTTATGTGAAACTTACTCTTCATTAGAAACTTCGTAGACCTAGTCATCTTTGAATATGTCTTCAATTGCAGAACTTGTAAGAGACACTGTAACACCCTGCTTTTCTAGTTCTAGAGGGCACCTATAATAAATAGAAAAGAGTCCAAAGACAAGAACACATTGAATTCATTTTTGTTTTCAACTAAACCATAATTAAACCATGTATAAGTAGTAAACATTGAACAAGATTCATGTGGTGAATAAATATTTATTAACTTACTCATTATTAGAAGTTTGCTATGTTTCATTTTGTGTAGGGACATAGATGAAGTCATCCCTGATCAACTCTTCCTGAATTGAACTTGGAAGAGACAATGCAATAGGAGGTCTAAGGAATGTAAATAAGGATAAAGTTAATGTTGAATAATCAGAATTTGTTTTGAAAAATAGGAATTTGCATATTGAAAAACTCACACTTCCAAAGGTTAAGAACGAGTTTCTTGTTGAAACTCAACGATTTGAGCTCAAAATCAGGTGTAGCTCTAGTGACATTTAAACACATTTTCCTTGTGATTAATTAAAACAAAAATTATTAACTAAATTTAAAAGAGTAACATAAACATTTTTAACTTACACTGATGGAGTTTTAAAAGTCTTTCTTGGGAAGATTTCTTTTTTCTAAAATATTTGACTAGACGTTTTGGGGTATTTTTCTTAAAAAAGATAACAAATTAAAATTAGAAACCAAAATTAAAAGCAGAGGTCTAGAAATACATTAAATTCATTTTTGGTTAACCACCGAACCGAAAGAACAATATGCAGTGAACCAATTTACCTGGTATTGCTCGCGGCATTCACAGAAGGTGTAGAGCTTCCTTGAGTCTATAAGAGTTGCTCGCTATCCAGATTTACAGTCGGCACTCTAAGGAAGATAAATAAATACTAGTAATTGAATCTAGAGGAATTAGAAAAGGTTGTAGCAAAAGTAAGCAAAGAAAGAAAAGGAACTCGGGAATAATAAACTGAATCTTACATTTGAGAGAATTTCTGTTGTGCATTTGGAGAGTCAAACTGATCCAGAGCAATGTTTGTTGACTGAGCTCCATCTTTTATTTTTTTTTATCTCTTTTCTCTTATCGTCTCCAATACTCGTTTTCTTCTTTCCACAGCATTGTCTTTTGCTTGTTCAGTTCTAAAAGTTCATAAAATAAGTATCAAAGAACATAATACATAAGTATCAATAAAAGAAAATATGATTCAAGAAACTTACTCCTTCTCAGATTGGGTTTGTGTTTTTGCCACCCTTTGCGGTTGTTTTCTTTATATTACCGGTGTTTTCTCGATTTCATTTTCTTTGGAATACAGACAAACACATCGAATTTATACCGGAGACAAGACACTAACAATGAAGTCAACCAAACAGACAGACACCACCGAACCGAACTAACTTAAAGTGCTAAAACAAAAATTAGAAGCTCACCAAACCGAAATTAATTCATTTGCTGAACAAAAGGTGATACATATGCAATTGATGAGCGGATATTTTATACGCTTTTTGGAGGTAATTTCATGTAGATTTTAGTATATTTTAGTTAGTTTTTAGTATAATTTTATTAGTTTTTAGACAAAATCCATATTTCTGGACTTTACTATGAGTTTGTGTGTTTTTCTGTAATTTCAGGTATTTTCTGACTAAAATTAAGGGAGCTGAGCAAAAATCTGATTTAGGCTGAAAAAGGACTGCTGATGCTGTTGGATTCTGACCTCCCTGCACTCGGAATGAATTTTTTCGAGCTACAGAAGTTCCATTGGCGCGCTCTCAATTGGGTTGGAAGGTAGACATCCAGGGGTTTCCAGCAATATATAATAGTCCATACTTTACGCGAAAATAGATGACGTAAACTGGCGTTCAACGCCAGTTCCATGTTGCAGTTTGGTGTTCAGCGCCAAAAACAGGTTGCAAGTTGGAGTTCAACGCTAGAAACAGGTTACAACCTGGCATTCAACTCCAGAAATAGCCCAGGCACGTGAGAAGCTTAAGTCTCAGCCCCAGCACACACCAAGTGGGCTCCAGAAGTGGATTTCTGCACTCGTCATCTTAGTTTACTCATTTTCTGTAAACCTAGGCTACTAGTTTAGTATTTAAACAACTTTTAGAGACTTATTTTGTATCTCATGACATTTTTAGATCTGAATTTTGTACCTTTTGATGGCATGAGTCTCTAAACTTCATTGTTGTGGGTGAGGAGCTCTGCAGCGTCTCAATGACTTAATGCAATTATTTCTGTTTTCCATTCAAACATGCTTGTTCCTATCTAAGATGTCCATTCGCGCTTCACTATGAAGAAGGTGATGATCCGTGATACTCATCACCTTCCTCAATCTATGAACGTGTACCTGACAACCACCTCCGTTCTACATTAGATTGAATGAGTATATCTTAGATTCCTTAATCAGAATCTTCGTGGTATAAGCTATAATCCATTGGTAGCATCCTTGAGAATCCGGAGAGTCTAAACCTTGTCTGTGGTATTCCGAGTAGGATTCTGGGATTGGATGACTGTGACGAGCTTCAAACTCGCGAATGTTGGGCGTAGTGACAGACGCAAAAGGATCAAGGGATCTTATTCCGACATGATCGAGAACCGACAGATGATTAGCCGTGCTGTGACAGAGCATTTGGACCATTTTCACTGAGAGGATGGGAAGTAGCCATTGACAACGGTGATGCCCTACATACAGCTTGCCATGGAAGGAGCCTTGTATTTATGAAAGTGAGAAAGCATTATGTTGCAGGAATTCAGAGGACAAAGCATCTCCAAAACTCCAACATATTCTCCATTACTGCATAATAAGTATTTATTTCATGCTCTTTTACTTTTTACAATTAAAACTAAAAATTATTATTGATATTATATCCTGACTAAGAATAATAAGATAGCCATAACTTGCTTCAAGCCAACAATCTCCGTGGGATTCGACCCTTACTCACGTAAGGTATTACTTGGACGACCCAGTGCACTTGCTGGTTAGTTGTGCGAAGCTGTGAGAAATAGTCCATTAATATTGGCATACACAATTTCGTGCACCAAATTTTTGGCGTCGTTGCCGGGGATTGTTTGAGTTTGAACAACTAACGGTGATTCTTGTTACTTAGATTAGGAAAAATTTGTCTTTTTAGTTTAGAGTTACTAGGATTGCATCTTCTATTATTCCTTTTAAATTTATTTCAAAAAATATCATTTTTCTTTAATTGAATTTTCATTTTTTTTATGAGTTTAGTGTCATGTTCTAAGTTTGGTGTCAATTGCATGCTTTTCTTTGTCTTTCAATTTTCGAATTGCATGTTCTTTATTTTTTTCTTGATCTTCAAATTGTTCTTGTCAATTTTTCTTGTTTGATCTTAGGTTTGTCTTGTTCTGTGAGTTTTCGTGTTTTCCTTGTACTTTTTCAAAATATTAGTTTTCAAAAATATTTCTTTTATACAATATTAAAACACGTTACATTTATAGCTCAGTTGGCTAGGGCGTTGGCTTATGTTCTTGGCAATTGGGTATCTTCTTTTTAAAACTTTTTTTTTCAAAAATAATTTTTCTTTGATTAAATCTTGTGCCAAACTTTAAGTTTGGTGTTCTCTTGTTAATTTTCTTTAATTTTCGAAAATTTATATTTGGTTTTCTAAAAATTTTAAGTTTGGTGTTCTTTCTTTTGTTCTTGCTGTTCTTGTGAGTCTTCAAAGTGTTCTTGAGTCTTCTTTGTGTTTTGATCTTAAAATTTTTAAGTTTGGTGTTCCTTGGTGTTTTTCCTCCAAAATTTTCGAAAACAAGGAGCATTAGATCTAAAAATTTTAAATCTTAGGTCTTTTGTGTGTTTTTCTCTTTCATCATAAAATTCAAAAAAATAAAAAAAATATTTTTTCCTTTAATTTCTCATAATTTTCGAATTACTTGGGTTGACTTGGTCAAAATTTTTCAAATCATATCTTTTTCAAAAATATCCTAACCACTTTCTCTCTCCTCCTTTTTTCAAAATCTTCATAAAATATTTTCAAATTTTTTATTTTTTATTTTATATTTTTTTTTATTTTTCGTTCTTTGTTTTGGTTTTTATTTTATTCTATTTTATTATTTCGAAAATAATTTTTTTATATAATAAAATAAATAAAATAAATCCACATCATCTCCCTTTCTCCATCATGGACCTAAGTGGAAATGAACAATCCAGAAGGACTAGGGTCATATGCTAACCCCACTACTGCTTCATACGGGAGTAGTATCTGTATACCCTCCATCGGAGTCAGTAGCTTTGAGTTGAACCCTCAGCTTATTATCATGGTACAGCAAAGTTGCCAGTATTCCGGTCTTCCACAGGAAGAACCTACAGAGTTTCTGGCACAGTTTTTACAAATTGCTGACATAGTACATGATAAGAAAATAGATCAGGATGTCTACAGATTATTACTGTTTTCATTTGCTGTAAAAGACCAAGCTAAGAGGTGGTTAAATAACCAACCTAAGGACAACATAAAGACATGGAAACAGTTGTTAGAAAAATTCCTGAATCACTATTTTCCTCCAAAACGGATGACACAGCTAAGGCTGAGCATCCAAGGCTTCAAACAAGGAGATAATGAATTCCTTTATGATGCTTGGGAAAGATACAGAGAGATGCTAAGAAAATGCCCCTCTGAAATATTTTCAGAGAGGGTGCAGTTAGACATCTTTTATTATGGGCTTACAGAGAAAGCTCAGATTTCTCTAGACCACTCATCTGGTGGATCAATACACATGAGAAAGACAATTGAAGAAGCTCAAAAGCTCATTGATACAGTTGCCAGAAATCAGCATCTGTATCTAAGCAGTGAACTGGTGCACGAAATTGAGATCATCAATGGCGCCATCAACATGGTACGCTCAATTGCAATCTCAACTCTTTATCACAACTTCGCACAACTAACCAGCAAGTGCACTGGGTCGTCCAAGTAATAAACCTTACGCGAGTAAGGGTCGATCCCACAGAGAATGTTGGTATGAAGCAAGCTATGGTCATCTTGTAAATCTCAGTCAAGCGGATTCAAATGGTTATGAGGATTAATGATTAAAACATAAATAAAACGTAAAATAAAGATAGAGATACTTATGTAATTCATTGGTGAGAATTTCAGATAAGCGTATGGAGATGCTTTGTCCCTTCCGTCTCTCTGCTTTCCTACTGTCTTCATCCAATCCTTCTTACTCCTTTCCATGGCAAGCTGTATGTTGGGCATCACCGTTGTCAATGGCTACATTCCCATCCTCTCAGTGAAAATGTTCAACGCGCTCTGTCACAGCACGGCTATTCATCTATCGGTTCTCGATCATGTCGTAATAGAATCCAGTGATTCTTTTGCGTCTGTCACTAACACCCCACAATCGCGAGTTTGAAGCTCGTCACAGTCATTCAATCCCTGAATCCTACTCAGAATACCACAGACAAGGTTTAGACCTTCCGGATTCTCAAGAATGGCCGCCAATGGATTCTAGCTTATACCATGAAGATTCTGATTAAGGAATCCAAGAGATATCCACTCAATCTAAGTTAGAACGGAGGTGGTTGTCAGGCACACGTTCATAGGTGAGAATGATGATGAGTGTCACGGATCATCTCATTCATCAAGTTGAGAAACAAGTGATATCTTAGAATAAGAATAAGCTGAATTGAATAGAAGAACGATAGTAATTGCATTAATACTCGAGGTACAGCAGAGCTCCACACCTTAATCTATGGTGTCTAGAAACTCTACCGTTGAAAATACATAAGAACAAGGTCTAGGCATGGCCGAATGGCCAGCCTCCCAAAGAGGGTTCAATCATAAAAACATGATCAAAAGATGATCCGAAGATTGAAAAATCCTTAAATACAATAGCAAAAGGTCCTATTTATAGAGAACTAGTAGCCTAGGGTTTACAGAAATGAGTAAATGACGTAAAAATCCACTTCCGGGCCCACTTGGTGTGTGCTTGGGCTGAGCATTGAAGCTTCCATGTGTAGAGACTTTTCTTGGAGTTAAACGTCAGCTTTTATGCCAGTTTGGGCGTTTAACTCCCACGTTTGTGCCAGTTCCGGCGTCTAACGCCGGGAATTCTGAAGCTGATTTGGAACGCCTATTTGGGCTATAAAATCTCGAGCAAAGTATGAACTATTATATATTTCTGGAAAGTCCTAGATGTCTACTTTCCAACGCAATTGAGAGCATGCCAATTGGGTTTCTGTAACTCCAGAAAATTTACTTTGAGTGCAGGGAGGTTAGAATCCAACAGCATCTGCAGCCCTTTTTAGCCTCTGAATCAGATTTTTGATCAAGTCCCTCAATTTCAGCCAGAAAATACCTGAAATCACAGAAAAACACACAAACTCATAGTAAAGTCTAGAAAAGTGAATTTTAAATAAAAACTAATAAAAATATAATAAAAACTAACTAAAATATACTAAAAGCATACTAAAAATAATGCCAAAAATCATATAAATTATCCGCTCATCACAACACCAAACTTAAATTGTTGCTTGTCCGCAAGCAACTGAAAATCAAATAGGATAAAAAGAAAAGAATATACGATGAATTCCAAAAACATCTATGAAGATCAGTATTAATTAGATGAGCGGAGCTTTTAGCTTTTTGCCTCTGAACAGTTTTGGCATCTCACTTTATCCTTTGAAGTTCAGAATGATTGGCTTCTATAGGAACTCAGAATCCGGATAGTGTTGTTGATTCTCCTAGTTAAGTATGATGATTCTTGAACACAGCTACTTTATGAGTCTTGGCCGTGGCCCAAAGCACTCTGTTTTCCAGTATCACCACCGGATACATCCATACCACAGACACATAACTAGGTGAACCTTTTCAGATTGTGACTCAGCTTTGCTAGAGTCCCCAATTAGAGGTGTCCAGGGTTCTTAAGCACACTCTTTTTGCTTTGGATCACGACTTTAACCGCTCAGTCTCAAGTTTTTACTTGACACCTTCACGCCACAAGCACATGGTTAGGGACAGCTTGGTTTAGCCGCTTAGGCCAGGATGTTATTCCTGTAGGCCCTCCTATCCACTGATGCTCAAAGCCTTAGATCCTTTTTATTATCCTTGCCTTTTGGTTTAAAGGGCTATTGGCTTTTTCTGCTTGCTCTTTTTTTTTGAATTCACTGCTTTTTCTTGCTTCAAGAATAATTTTTATGATTTTTTTAGATCCTCAGTAACATGTCTCCTTTTTCATCATTCTTTCAAGAGCCAACAATTTTAACATTCATGAACAACAAATTCAAAAGACATATGCACTGTTCAAGCATACATTCAGAAATCAAAAGTATTGCCACCACATCAAAATAATTAATCTATTATAAAATTCAAAATTCATGTAATTCTTCTCTTTTTCAATTAAGAACATTTTTAAAGAAAGGTGATGGATTCATAGGACATTCATAACTTTAAGGCATAGACACTAAGACACTAATGATCATAAGACACAAACATAAATAAAACATAAAGCATAATTTTCGAAAAACAGAAAAATAAAGAACAAGGAGATTAAAGAACGGGTCCACCTTAGTGATGGCGGCTTGTTCTTCCTCTTGAAGATCTTATGGAGTGCTTGAGCTCCTCAATGTTTCTTCCTTGCCTTTGTCCTCTCTCATGATTCTTTGATCTTCTCTAATTTCATGGAGGAGGATGGAATGTTCTTGGTACTCCACCCTTATTTGTCCCATGTTGGAACTCAATTCTCCTAGGGAGGTGTTGATTTGCTCCCAATAGTTTTGTGGAGGAAAGTGCATCCCTTGAGGCATCTCAGGGATTTCATGATGAAGAATTTCCTCATGTCCATGAGTGGGATCTCTTGTTTGCTCCATCCTCTTCTTAGTGATGGGCTTGTCCTCATCAATGAGGATGTCTCCCTCTATGTTAATTCCAACTGAATAACAGAGGTGACAAATGAGATGAGGGAAGGCTAACCTTGCAAAGGTAGAGGACTTGTCCGCTACCTTATAAAGTTCTTGGGATATAACCTCATGAACTTCTACTTCCTCTCCAATCATGATGCTATGAATCATGATAGCTCGGTCTATAGTAGCTTCGGACCGGTTCCTAGTGGGAATGATTGAGCGTTGGATAAATTCCAACCATCCCCTAGCTACGGGCTTGAGGTCATGCCTTCTCAGTTGAACCGGCTTCTCTCTTGAATCTCTCTTCCATTGAGTGCCCTCTTCACAAATGTCTATGAGGACTTGGTCCAACCTTTGATCAAAGTTGACCCTTCTAGTGTAGGGGTGTTCATCTCCTTGCATCATGGGCAAGTTGAATAGCAACCTTACATTTTCCGGACTAAAATCTAAGCATTTCCCCCGAACCATTGTACGCCAATTCTTTGGGTCCGGGTTCACACTTTGATCATGGTTCTTGGTGATCCATGCATTAGCATAGAACTCTTGAACCATTAAGATTCTGACTTGTTGAATGGGGTTAGTAAGAACTTCCCAACCTCTTCTTCGGATCTCGTGTCGGATCTCTGGATATTCACTCTTTTTGAGTTTGAAAGGGACCTCGGGGATCACCTTCTTCATGGCCACAACTTCATAGAAGTGGTCTTGATGCACCCTTGAGATGAATCTCTCCATCTCCCATGACTCGGAGGTGGAAGCTTTTGCCTTCCCTTTCCTCTTTCTAGAGGTTTCTCCGACCTTAGGTGCCATAAATGGTTGTGGAAAAACAAAAAGCAATGCTTTTACCACACCAAACTTAGAAGGTTTGCTTGTCCTCGAGCAAAAGAGGAAAGAAAAGAGTAGAAGAAGAGGAAATAGAGGAGATGGAGGGGGCTTTTGTGGTTCGGCTGAGGGGGAGAAGTAGTGTTTAGGTTGTGTGAAAATGAAGGAGTGAAGTAGGGTTTATATAGGAGTGGAGAGAGGGGTAGGGTTCGGCCATTATGGGTGGGTTTGGGAGGGAAAGTGGTTTGAATTTAGATGGTGGGGTAGGTGAGGATCCTGTGGGGTCCACAGATCCTGAGGTGTCAAGGATAGCTCATCCCTGCACAAAGTGGCGTATAAACCGCCCTTTCTGCCAATCCTAGCATTAAACGCCGGGCTGCTGCCCTTTTCTGGCGTTAAACGCCAGTCTGGTGCCCCTTTCTGCCGTTAAACGCCCAGAATGGTGCAGACTGGGCGTTAAACGCCCATTTGCTGCCCTTACTGACGTTTAAACGCTAACAAGCTTTTCCTCCAGGGTGTGCTATTTTTCTTTCTGTTTTTCATTCTATTTTTACTTTTTCAATTATTTTTGTGACTTCACATGATAATCAACCCATAGAAAACATAAAATAACAATGGAAAATAGATAAATATAACATTGGGTTGCCTCCCAACAAGCGCTTCTTTAATGTCAGTAGCTTGACAGTGGGCCCTCATGGAGCCTCACAGATGTTCAGAGTAATGTTGGAACCTCCCAACACCAAACTTAGAGTTTGAATGTGGGGGTTCAACACCAAACTTAGAATTTGGTTGTGGCCTCCCAACACCAAACTTAGAGTTTGACTGTGGGGGCTCTGTTTGATTCTGTTTTGAGAGAAGCTCTTCATGCTTCCTCTCCATGGTTACAGAGGCATATCCTTGAGCCTTAAACACAAAAGATTCTTTATTCACTTGAATGATCAATTCTCCTCTGTCAACATCAATCACAGCCTTTGCTGTGGCTAGGAAGGGTCTGCCAAGGATGATGGATTCATCCATGCACTTCCCAGTCTCTAGGACTATGAAATCAACAGGACTGTAATGGTTTTCAATCTTTACCAGAACATCCTCTACAAGTCCATAAGCTTATTTTCTTGAATTGTCTGCCATCTCTAGTGAGATTCTTGCAGCTTGTACCTCAAAGATCCCTAGCTTCTCCATTACAGAGAGAGGCATGAGGTTTATGCTTGACCCTAGGTCACACAAAGACTTCTCGAAGGTCATGGTGCCTAATGTACAAGGTATTGAGAACTTCCCAGGGTCCTGTCTCTTTTGAGGTAATCTCTGCCTAGTCAAGTCATCCAGTTCTTTGGTGAGCAAAGGGGGTTCGTCATCCCATGTCTTATTACCAAATAACTTGTCATTTAGCTTCATGATTGCTCCAAGGTACTTAGCAACTTGCTCTTCAGTGACATCTTTGTCCTCTTCAGAGGAAGAATACTCATCAGAGCTCATGAATGACAGAAGTAAATCCAATGGAGTTGGCATCTAACGCCACTCCAGCTTCCACCCCTGGCATTCAAATGCCAGTGGGAGATCAGACACATACAAGTGCTGATAGCAACCCCTCTAAAAAGGCTTCTCAACCCAAATATGTAGGTAATAAACCTGCAGCAACTAAGGTTGAGGAATACAAAGCTAAAATGCCTTATCCTCAGAAACTCCGCCAAGCGGAACAGGATAAGCAATTTGCCCGCTTTGCAGACTATCCCGGGACTCTTGAAATAAAGATTCTGTTTGCAGAGGCACTTGAGCAAATACCCTCTTATGCTAAGTTCATGAAAGAGATCTTAAGTCATAAGAAGGATTGGAGGGAAACTAAAAAAGTTTACCTCACTGAAGAATCCAGTGCAGTCATTTTGAAAAGCTTACCTGAGAAGCTTAAAGATCCCAGAAGCTTTATGATACCATGCACATTAGAAGGTACTTTTACCAAGCAAGCTCTATGTGATCTTGGGGCAAGTATCAACCTAATACCTGCATCTACTATCAAAAAGCTTGGGTTGACTGATGAAGTCAAACCAACTCGGATATGTCTCTAACTTGCTGATGGTTCCATTAAACACCCATCAGACGTGATTGAAGACATGATTGTCAAAGTTGGGCCATTTGCCTTTCCCACTGACTTTGTGGTGCTGGAAATGGAAGAGCACAAGAGTACAACTCTCATTCTAGGAAGACCTTTCCTAGCAACTGGCCGAACCCTTATTGACGTCCAAAAAGGGGAAGTAACCCTGAGAGTCAATGAGGATAAGTTTAAGTTGAATGTTGTCAAAGCTATGCAGCACCCAGACACCCCAAATGACTGCATGAGCATTGATACTATTGATTCTCTGGTAAAAGAGGTCAATATGACTGAGAGTCTCGAATCAGAGCTAGAGGATATCTTTAAAGATGTTCAGCCTGATCTGGAGGAACCAGAGAGAATAATAGAACCTCGGAAAATCCCTCAGGGAGAGAAAAAACCTCCCAAACCCAAGCACAAACCATTACCATCATCCTTGAAATATGCATTTCTGGGAGAAGGTGATACCTTTCCTGTAATCATAAGCTCTACCTTAGAGCCACAGGAAGAGGAAGCACTAATTCAAGTGCTAAGGACACACCAGACAGCTCTTGGGTGGTCCATCAGTGATCTTAAGGGCATTAGCCTAGCCAGATGCATGCACAAGATCCTATTGGAGGGTGACGCTAAGCCAGTGGTTCAACCACAGAGGCGGCTGAATCCAACCATGAAGGAGGTGGTGCAGAAGGAGGTCACTAAATTACTAGAGGCTAGGATTATTTATCCCATTTCTGATAGCCCCTGGTAAGCCCTGTTCAAGTCGTCCCTAAGAAGGGTGGCATGACAGTGGTTCATAATGAAAAAAATGAACTGGTTCCTACAAGAATAATTACAGGATGGCGTATGTGTATTAATTATAGAAGGCTCAATACAGCCACCAGAAAGGATCATTTTCCTTTACCATTCATAGACCAGATGCTAGAAAGACTAGCAGGTCATGAATACTACTGCTTCCTGGATGGATATTCAGGTTATAATCAAATTGCAGTAGACCCCCAGGATCAAGAGAAAACAACATTCACATGTCCATCCGGAGTATTTGCATATAGAAGGATGCCATTTGGCCTGTGCAATGCACCTGCAACTTTTTAAAGGTGCATGCTCTCAATTTTCTCTGATATGGTGGAAAAATTTCTGGAAGTCTTCATGGATGACTTTTCAGTATTTGGAGACTCATTCAGCTCCTGTCTTGACCATCTAGCACTTGTTCTAAAGAGGTGCCAAGAGACTAACCTGGTTTTAAACTGGGAGAAATGTCACTTTATGGTGACTGAAGGAATTGTCCTTGGGCCAAGATTTCGAATAAGAGAATAAAGGTGGATCAAGCTAAGGTAGAGGTAATTGAAAAATTACCACCACCTGCCAATGTTAAGGCAATCAGAAGCTTTCTGGGGCATGCAGGATTCTATAGGAGGTTTATAAAAGATTTTTCAAAAATCGCCAAACCTCTAAGTAATCTACTAGCTGCTGACACGCCATTTATCTTTGATAAGGAGTGTCTGCATGTGTTTGAGATTCTGAAAGCTAAGCTGGTCACAGCACCAGTCATCTCTGCACCAAACTGAACATTACCATTTGAACTGATGTGTGATGCCAGTGACCATGCCATTGGTGCAGTGTTGGGACAAAGGCATGACAAGCTTCTACACGTCATTTACTATGCCAGTCGTGTTTTAAATGACGCACAGAAGAACTACATAACCACAGAAAAAGAGTTACTTGCAGTGGTTTACGCCATTGACAAGTTCAGATCTTTTTTAGTAGGATCAAAAGTGATTGTGTACACTAACCATGCTGCTCTTAAATATCTACTCACAAAGCAGGATTCAAAACCTAGACTCATAAGATGGGTGTCGCTTCTGCAAGAGTTTGATATAGAAATAAGAGACAGAAAAGAGACAGAGAATCAAGTAGCAGATCACCTGTCCCGAATAGAACCAGTAGAAGGGGCGTCCCTCCCTCTTACTGAGATCTCTGAAAACTTTCCAGATGAGCAACTCTTTGCCATCCAAGAAGTGCCATGGTTTGTAGACATTGTAAACTACAAGGCAGTGAGATTCATACCCAAAGAGTACAAAGAAATTGATCACGGATGCAAATTACTATCTTTGGGATGAACCATATCTCTTCAAAAGATGTGCAGATGGAGTAATCCGTAGATGTGTGCCTAAAGAAGAAGCACAGAAGATCCTCTGGCACTGCCATGGATCACAGTATGGAGGACATTTTGGAAGTGAGCGAACAGCCACAAGAGTCCTCCAATGTGGCTTCTATTGGCCTACTCTCTATAAAGACTCCCGAGTGTTTATACTTAATTGTGACAGTAGCCAAAGATCTGACAATCTGTCTCACAGTTATGCCATGCCTCAACAAGGGATCTTGGAGATTGAGTTGTTTGATGTATGGGGTATTGACTTCATGGGGCCTTTTCCACCATCATACTCAAACACTTATATTCTGGTGGTAGTGGATTATGTATCCAAATAGGTGGAAGCTATTGCAACACCCACTAACGATAGTAAGACAGTGCTGAAATTCCTCCTGAAACACATCTTCAACAAGTTTGGTATCCCTAGAGTACTAATCAGTGATGGGGGCACTCATTTCTGCAATAAACAGCGTTACTCTGCTTTGGTTCGATATGGAGTTAGCCACAGGGTAGCTACTCTATCTCATCCACAGACAAATGGGTAAGCTGAAGTCTCTAATAGAGAACTTAAAAGAATCCTCGAACGGACTGTGATCAACCGTAGAAAGGATTGGGCAAGAAGCTTGGATGATGCTCTGTGGGCATACAGAACAGCATTCAAGACTCCTATAGGAACTTTTCCATACCAGCTTGTGTATGAAAAAGCCTGTCACTTGCCAGTGGAACTGGAACATAAGGCCTATTGGGCAACCAGATTTCTAAACCTTGATGCCAGGTTAGCTGGAGAAAAACGATTGCTCCAGTTAAATGAGCTAGAGAAGTTCAGACTCAATGCTTTCGAGAATGCAAAAATTTACAAAGAGAAAGCAAAAAGATGGCAGGATAAGAAACTGTCATCCAGAGTTTTTGAACCAGGGCAGAAAGTTCTGCTGTTTAATTCTAGGCTCAGATTATTCCCCGAAAAATTGAAATCCCGGTGGAGAGGTCCATATGTGATTACAAGTGTATCACCATATGGATACGTGGAGCTTCAAGATAATGATTCTAACAAAAAGTTCATTGTTAATGGACAGAGAGTTAAACATTATCTTGAAAGCAATTTTGAGCAAGAATGCTCAAAACTGAGACTTGATTAAAGCTCAGTAATAGTCCAGCTAAAGACAATAAAGAAGTGCTTGCTGGGAGGCAACCCAGCCATTTACAAAGCCATTAATTAATTGATTTTTATAGGTTTATGTCAATTATCTTCAAGGTAAAATAGCAATTTCTTGAATTCACAGAGTTACAGAAGGATTCGCAGGATAAAATAGCAAAAAGGAAACTCATTGGTGCGAAAAAGCCAGTAAGAGTTGTTTTGGGCGTTGAACGCCCAAAAGAAGCATCTACTGGGTGTTCAACGCCAGTAAGGATAGCCATCTGGGCGTTAAACGCCAGAAAGAAGCATCTTCTGGGAATTGAACGCCAGAAAGAAGCACCTTCTGGGCGTTTAACGCCAGATTTACAGCATCCTGGGCGTTCAGAAAAACGCCCAGTGACAAAGGAGTTACTGGCGTTTAACGCCAGCTAAAAGCAACTGCTGGGCACTGAACGCCCAGGAGAAGCTGCAAATGGGCGTTAAACGCCCAAAACATGCAGCGTTTAGGCGTTTAATGCCAGGATTATGGGGAGGAGGTAAAATCATTTTTACTTCACAATTTTTTAATTTTCATATTTCAATTCATGATTTCTTGCATAAACATGTTACAAACTCTCATTCTTCAATTCCAAAAATTTTAATCCTAATTTCTAAAATTCCTTTTTCAAAAATATCAAATGTATCTTAATTCATAAACATAAATCCTTTTTCAAATCCCATCCAACTTCTTTTCAAATTTTTTTTTCAAAACTCAATTATCTTTTCAAATTAATCCCAAATCTTTTTTCTAAAATTCATATTTATCTTTTTCAAATATCTTCTATATCTTTTCAAATTTCAATTATATCTTTTTCCTATCATATTTATCTTTTACAATTCATATCTTCTATCTTATCTTTCTTCAAAATTTTCGAAAAAAACCCACCCCCTCCCTTTAAATCCTCATTCGGCCTCTCTCCTCTCCCCAACAATTCGAAAACTAGCTCTCCTTCTATCCCTCTCCTTTCTTTTCTTTTGCTTGAGGACAAGCAACCCTCTAAGTTTGGTGTATTTATCCGTGATCACTAAACCACACCCACTAAGATCATGGCTCCTAAAGGAAAATAATCCACTCCAAGAGGCAAGAAAGAGAGTATTCCAAAACTGCTTTGGAATCAAGGGAAGTTCTTAACCAAAGAATATTCAGACCATTACTACAAAATAATGGGTCTAAGGTCAGTGATCCCGGAAGTTAAATTCGATCTGAAAGAAGATGAATATCCGGAGATCCAAGAGCAAATTCGAAACAGGAGCTGGGAAATCCTAGCTAATCCTGAAACAAAGGTGGGAAGAAACATGGTTCAGGAATTCTACGCTAATCTGTGGCAAACAGACATGCAGAGAATATCTGGAACTGCCCTCTATGACTATCGGACTTTGGTCAGAGGAAAGATTGTTCACATCCACCCTGACAAAATCAGGGAGATCTTTAAGCTACCTCAGCTGAAAGATGACCCAGACTCCTTTAATAGGAGAATGATGAGAACAAATAAAGGCCTGGACAAGATTCTAGAGGACATATGCCTCCCTGGAACCAGGTGGACCACCAGCACCAAGGGCGACCCAAATCAACTCAAGAGAGAAGATCTCAAACTAGTCGCCAGAGGCTAGCTGGACTTCATTGGGCGTTCTATACTGCCCACTAGCAACCGCTCTAAGGTCACCATTAAAAGAGCAGTGATGATCCACTGCATTATGTTGGGAAGAGAAATGGAAGTTCATCAGCTGATTTCGTGTTAACTTTACATAATTGCAAACAAGAACTCCAAAGATGCTAAATTGGCTTATCCAAGCTTAATATCTATGCTATGTAAAGATGCTGGAGTAAAGATGGGAATAACTGAGTATATCTCAGTTGAGCGACCAATCACCAAAATATCAATGGAAAAACAACAAGTGCAGGATGACCCCATCAAGAGGAGAGCACAGGAATTCCTCCCAGAAATCCCTCAGTTTGAATACTGGGAGCATCTTGAAGCATCGGTTACCAAGTTGCAAGAAGCTACGGACCAAATAAAGGAAGAACAGAATAATCAAAATAGCATGCTTTGCAAATTGCTTAGGGAACAAGAAGAGCAAAGGCGTGACTTGAAGGAACTGAAGCGTCAAAAATTATCTCTTGAAAGACCAAGCACCCTAATTAAGGTTGTTGAGTCCTAATCTTAGCTTTAACTCTGTGATAGTTGTTCTTACAGGAATTTACCTTAGAAGTTATATAGGAGTAGTAGTAATTAGTATATCTATTTTGATTTTATTTCCAATTAAGCTATAATTTATTTTTCTCATCATCATCAAACATGAATAAATAGTAGATTTTTAGAATAAAGAGGCAATTTAATTTTTTTCGAGTTCTTAATAAGGAAAATTCTAATTATTTATAGGTGGTGGCAATGCTTTTTGTCTTCTGAATGAATGCTTGAACAGTGCATATTTTTTATATTGAATTTTATGAATGTTAAAATTGTTGGCTCCTGAAAGAATGATGAACAAGAGAAATATTATTGCTGATCTGAAAAATTATAAAACTGATTCTTGAAGCAAGAAAAAGCAGTAAAAAAAAAGCAAAAGAAGTAGAAAAAGCCAATAGCCCTTTAAACCAAAAGGCAAGGGTGAAAAGGATCCAAGGCTTTGAGCATCAATGGATAGGAGGGCCCAAGGAAATAAATCCAGGCCAAAGCGGCTAAAGCAAGCTGTCCCTAACCATGTGCTTGTGGCATGCAGGTCCAAGTGAAAAGCTTGAGACTGAGTGGTTAAAGTCGTGATCCAAAGTAAAAGAGTGTGCTTAAGAACTCTGGACACCTCTAATTGGGGACTCTAGCAAAGCTAAGTCACAATCTGAAAAGGTTCACCTAGTTATGTGTCTGTGGCATTTATGTATCCGGTGGTAATACTGGAAAACAAAGTGCTTAGGGCCACGGCCAAGACTCATAAAGTAACTGTGTTCAAGAATTAACATACTAAACTAGGAGAATCAATAATACTATCTGAACTCTGAGTTCCTATGGATGCCAATCATTCTGAATTTCAAAGGATAAAGTGAGATGCCAAAACTGTTCAGAAGCAAAAAGCTACTCGTCCCGCTCATCTAATTAGAATCTGAGCTTCACTTAAAACTCTGAGATATTATTACTTCTTAATTTCTTTTTATCCTATTTTATTTATCTAGTTGCTTGGGGACAAGCAACAGTTTAAGTTTGGTGTTGTGATTAGCAGATATTTTATACGCTTTTTGGGGGTAATTTCATGTAGATTTTAGTATATTTTAGTTAGTTTTTAATATAATTTTATTAGTTTTTAGGCAAAATTCATATTTCTGGACTTTACTATGAGTTTGTGTGTTTTTCTATAATTTCAGGTATTTTCTGGCTGAAATTTAGGGAGCTGAGCAAAAATATGATTTAGGCTGAAAAAGGACTGCTGATGCTGTTGGATTCTGACCTCCCTGCACTCGGAATGGATTTTTTGGAGCTACAGCAATCCAATTGGCACGCTCTTAATTGGGTTGGAAAGTAGACATCCAGGGCTTTCCAGAAATATATAATAGTTCATACTTTGCACGAAACTAGACAACGTAAACGGGCGTTCAACGCCAATTCCATGTTGCAGTTTGGCGTTCAGCGCCAGAAACAGGTTGCAAGTTGGAGTTCAACGCCAGAAACAGGTTACAACCTGGTGTTCAACTCCAGAAACAGCCCAAGCACATGAGAAGCTTAAGTCTCAGCCCCAGCACACACCAAGTGGGCCCCCAGAAGTGGATTTTTGCACTCGTCATCTTAGTTTACTCATTTTCTGTAAACCTAGGCTACTAGTTTAGTATTTAAACAACTTTTAGAGACTTATTTTGTATCTCATGACATTTTTAGATCTGAATTTTGTACCTTTTGACAGCATGAGTCTCTAAACTCCATTGTTGGAGGTGAGGAGCTCTGCAGCGTCTCGATGACTTAATGCAATTATTTCTGTTTTCCATTCAAACATGCTTGTTTCTATCTAAGATGTCCATTCGCGCTTCACTATGAAGAAGGTGATGATCCGTGACACTCATCACCTTCCTCAATCCATGAACGTGTGCCTGACAACCACCTCCGTTCTACATTAGATTGAATGAGTATCTCTTAGATTCCTTAATCAGAATCTTCGTGGTATAAGCTAGAATCCATTGGTAGCATTCTTGAGAATCCGAAAAGTCTAAACCTTGTCTGTGGTATTCTGAGTAGGATTCTGGGATTGGATGACTGTGACGAGCTTTAAACTCGTGAGTGTTGGGCGTAGTAACAGACGTAAAAGGATCAAGGGATCTTATTCCGACATGATCGAGAACCGACAGATGATTAGCCGTGCTGTGACAGAGCATTTGGACCATTTTTACTGAGAGGATGGGAAGTATCCATTGACAACGGTGATGCCCTACATACAGCTTGCCATGGAAGGAGCCTTGCATTTATGAAAGTGAGAAAGCATTATGTTGCAGGAATTCAGAGGACAAAGCATCTCCAAAACTCTAACATATTCTCCATTACTGCATAATAAGTATTTATTTCATGCTCTTTTACCTTTTACAATTAAAACTAAAAATTATTATTGATATTATATCCTGACTAAGAATAATAAGATAACCATAGCTTGCTTCAAGCCAACAATCTCTGTGGGATTCGACCCTTACTCACGTAAGGTATTACTTGGACGACCCAATGCACTTGCTGGTTAGTTGTGCGAAGCTGTGAGAAATAGTCCATTAATATTGGCATACACAATTTCGTGCACCAGCAATCAACAAAACGTCTCACAGAAATTACGCAATACTTACTCGCTTTCAGATTCGCTTGTGCTCTCTGAATCTATCGGCATGGGCTTTGGTTTTTTTGGTTTATTTTTTAACTACTTTCGGTGGTTGTTTTTTTTTTTTCTTTGTTCAGATTTTTTTTATTTCTTCTTCTCTGCAATACATAAGAACAAGCGCATAAGAAAAAATTTAAGCAAATACAAATTAAATGAAATCAATATGAAAATTAAAGGGATGAGTACTTTTTTCGTCCCAAGGTCTGGGGTCAAAATCAATTTTGTCCCTAATCTTTTCTTGTTATTAAAATCATCCTCAACGTTACAAAACGTTATAAAATCGTCCTTTTCTATTTTTTTGGACCAAATTACCCTTAACTATTAATAACAATAATATTAAAAAAAACAAAACCCTACCCCACCCACACCCAGCATCTCTTTGTCTCTCCCCTCACCCCAAACCCACCCACAATTTCCCTTCCTCCTACTCTTTGACCCTCCACCCCAAATCTCATCACATCCCATTATCATCATCATCCGTTCCCATCTTTCATCTTCTTCTTCTCATATTTTCTTTCTTCTTCATCTTCTTCTTCTTCTCATTCACAACAACAAAATAAATAAAAAATTTAGCAACAACATCAATCACAAAATAAATCAACAATCCAACATCAATAATCACAAAATTAGCAACAATCCATCATCAATCATGTATATGTTCTTCAAAAATTAAGAAAAGAAAAAAGAAAAATAGGAAGAACGAAAAACAGAGAAAGAGAAGGAAGCTTTGGCCACCTCCATCACACCACTGCCTTGATCTTTTTTTTCTTTTCTCACTCTTCCTTTCCTCACTACCATCACCACTGCCACCATAGCCAAATCATCATCATGCAATTACTATAATCAGAAGCAATTACTAATTTACTATAATCAGAAGTAGTATCACCAATAATAAATTAACAACAACAATTATTTAGGGTGAATTAACAATGGTGAAGCAACAACAAAATCAAAAATAGAAGCAGAAGTAGAAGCAGAAGGCAGAAAGCAAAATTAGAAAAGTAGAAGCAACAACAAGGCTTGATGGCAACGGGACCTCACTCCAGCGGCGGCGACGAGACAGGGCTCGGTTTCTTCCTTTGGAGGCGCCGAACCCGCGGACAACTGCCACTGATGACGATGTGAGGAGCAGAGCCACCGTCGGTGATTTTGCAGCGCAGAAGGGAAAAGGCAGGGAGAACTCGAACAGCAAACAGCGGAGGATTGGGAGCTGGACAGCAGCGGCGGTGCCTCCATGCAAGCTTGCAATGGCCGGTCGCTGCGGGTTGGTGGTGCACGAAATTGCAATCACACTTTTGCAATCCACACAACTAACCAGCAAGTGCACTGGGTCGTCCAAGTAATACCTTACGTGAGTAAGGGTCGAATCCCACGGAGATTGTTGGCTTGAAGCAAGCTATAGTTATCTTGTTGATCTTAGTCAGGATGCCAATAGGGTTCTTTCGTTTTAATTGTAAAAAGTCAAAGGGCATAAAATAAATATTTATTATGCAATAATGGAGAATATGTTGGAGTTTTGGAGATGCTTTGTCTTTTTTATTTCAGCTTTTCTCTTGTACTCCTCTTTACACACGCAAGGCTCCTTCAATGGTAAGCTGTATGTAGGGTGTCACCGTTGTCAATGGCTACTTCCCATCCTCTCAGTGAAAATGGTCCAAATGCTCTGTCACAGCACAGCTAATCATCTATTGGTTCTCCATCATGCCAGAATAGAATCCATTGATTCTTTTGCGTCTGCCACTACGCCCAACAATCACGAGTTTGAAGCTCATCACAGCCATTCAATTCTTGAATCCTACTCGGAATATTACAGATAAGGTTTAGACTTTCCGGATTCTCAAGAATACCGCCATCAATTCTAGCTTATACCACGAAGATTCTGATTACGGAATCTAAGAGATACTCATTCAATCTAATATAGAACGGAGGTGGTTGTCAGGCACACGTTCATGGATTGAGGAATGTGATGAGTGTCACGGATCATCACCTTCTTCATAGTGAAGCACGAATGAACATCTTAGATAGGAACAAGCGTGTTTGAATGGAAAATAGAGATAATTGCATTAATTCATCGAGACGCTGTAGAGCTCCTCACCCCCAACAATGGGATTTAGAGACTCATGTCGTCAAAGAGTATAAAATTCAGATCTAAAAATGTCATGAGATACAAAATAAGTCTCTAAAAGTTGTTTAAATACTAAACTAGTAACCTAGGTTTACAGAAAATGAGTAAACAAAGATGGATAGTGCAGAAATCCACTTCTGGGGCCCACTTGGTGTGTGCTGGGGCTGAGACTTAAGCTTCTCACGTGCCTGGGCTGTTTCTGGAGTTGAACGCCAGGTTGTCACCTGTTTCTGGCGTTGAACTCCAACTTGCAACCTGTTTCTAGCGCTGAACGCCAGACTGCAACATAGAACTGGCGTTGAATGCCAGTTTACGTCATCTATCGTCGCGCAAAGTATAGACTATTATATATTTCTGGAAAGCCCTGGATGTCTACTTTCCATCCCAATTGAGAGCGTGCCAATTGATCTTCTGTAGCTCCAGAAAATCCATTCCGAGTGCAGAGAGGTCAGAATCCAACAGCATCAGCAATCCTTTTTCAGCCTAAATTAGATTTTTGCTCAGCTCCCTCAATTTCAGCCAGAAAAATACCTGAAATCATAGAAAAACACACAAACTCATAGTAAAGTCTAGAAATAGAATTTTTGCCTAAAAACTAATAAAAATCTACTGAAAACCAACTAAAACATACTAAAATCTACATGAAATTACCCCCAAAAAGTGTATAAAATATCTGCTCATCACAACACCGAACTTAAATTATTGCTTGTCCTCAAGCAACTAGATAAATAAAGTAGGATAAAAAAAATTAAGAAGCAATAATATTTCAGAGTTTCAAGTAAAGCTCAGATTCTAATTAGATGAGCGGGACTAGTAGCTTTTTGCTTCTAAACAGTTTTGGCATCTCACTTTATCCTTTGAAATCCAGAATGATTGGCATCCATAGGAACTTATAATTCAGATAGTATTATTGATTCTCCTAGTTTAGTATTTTGATTCTTGAACACAGTTACTTGATGAGTCTTGGTCGTGGCCCTAAGCACTTTGTTTTCCAGTATTACCACCGGATACATAAATGCCACAGACACATAACTGGGTGAACCTTTTCAGATTGTGACTTAGCTTTGCTACAGTCCCCAATTAGAGGTGTCCAGAGTTCTTAAGCACACTCTTTTGCTTTGGATCACGATTTTAACCACTCAGTCTCAAGCTTTTCACTTGGACCTGCATGCCACAAGCACATGGTTAGGGACAGCTTGATTTAGCCACTTAGGCCTGGATTTATTTCCTTGGGCCCTCCTATCCATTAATGCTCAAAGCCTTGGATCCTTTTCACCCTTGCCTTTTGGTTTTAAGGATTATTGGCTTTTCTTTTTCTTTATCCAATGATTCCCTTTTTTTTTGCCACTTTTTTTTTCACTGCTTTTTCTTGCTTCAAGAATCAATTTCATGATTTTTCAGATCATCAATAATATTTCTCTTGTTCATCATTCTTTCAAAAGCCAACAATTTTAACATTCATGAAATTCAATATAAAAAATATGCACTGTTCAAGCATTCATTCAGAAGATAAAAAGTATTGCCACCACATCTAAATAATTAGAATTTTCCTTAATAAAAAATCGAAAAATATTGCCTCTTTATTCTAAAAATCTACTATTTTATTCATGTTTGATGATGATGAGAAAAAAATAAATTATAGCTTAATTGGAGATGAAATTAAAATAGAGATACTAATTACTACTACTAATATATAACTTCTAAGGTAAATTCCTAATAAGAACAATTATCACAGAGTTAAGTTTAAGATTAGGACTCAACAACCTTTGGTTTGGGAGATGATGGGTGCTCCTTCAACTTGTGGGGTGTCTGGTCCTTCAAGAGACAGCTTCTGGCGCTTCAGCTCCTGTATCTCCAGATATTCATCTTCTTTCAGATCGAATTTAACTTCCGGGATCACTGATCTCAGACCCATTATTTTGTGGTAATGGTCTGCATGTTCTTTGGTTAAAAACTTCACTTAATTCCACAGTGGTTTTGGAATATTCTCTTTCTTGCCTCTTGAAGTAGTTTGTTTTCCCTTAGGTGCAATGATCTTGACGAGTTTTAGCTCAGTGATCACAAAAAAACACACCAAACTTAGAGGTTTGCTTGTCCTCAAGCAAAAGAAAGGAAAGAAGAGGAATAGAAGGAGGGGCAATTTCGAAAATTCAAAAGATATGATGAGATTTTAAAATGGATAACTTTGAATTCAAAAAGATAATATGATAAGTTTGAAAAAAAATTCAGAAGAAATTAAAAAGATTTGAAAAGAATTCAAAAAGATAATTGAGTTTTGAAAAAGGTGTGAAAAGATATAGAAGAAAAATTAAGAAACATGTTTAGGATAAAAAAAATTTGGAATTGAAGTTGAAAGATGAGAGTTTGTAATATGTTTATGCAGGAAATCATGAATTGAAACATGAAAATTGGAAACAATTTGAAGTGAAAACGAATTTACCTCCTCCCCACCATCCTGGCGTTAAACGCCCAAACGCTGCATGTTTTCGGCGTTTAACGCCCGTTGCAGCTTCTCCTGGCCGTTCAACGCCCAGCTGTTGTTTCTAGCTGGCGTTGAACGCCAGGAACTCCTTTGTCACTGGGCATTTTTCTGAACGCCCAAGACGCTATAAATCTGGCGTTCAACGCCCAAAAGATGCTTCTTTCTGGCGTTCAACGCCCAGATGGCTATCCTTACTGGCGTTGAACACCCAGTGAGTGCTTCTTTTGGGTGTTCAGCGCCCAAAACAGCTCTTGCTTGCTTTTTTTCACACTAGTGAGCATCTTTTTGCTGTTTTATCCTCTGAATCCTTCTGTAACTCTGTGAACTCAGGCAATTGCTATTTTACCTTGACATAAACCTGTAAAAATCAATTAATTAACAAATAAGCCTTGTAAATGGCTGGGTTGTCTCCCAGCAAGCGCTTCTTTATTGTCTTTAGCTGGACTATTACTGAGCTTTAATCAAGTCTCAGTTTTGAGCATTCTTGCTCAAAATTGTTTTCAAGGTAATGTTTAACTCTCTGTCCATTAACAATGAACTTTTTGTTAGAATCATTATCCTGAAGCTCCACGTATCTATATGGTGACACACTTGTAATCACATATGGACCTCTCCACCGGGATTTTAATTTCCCGGGGAATAATCTGAGCCTAGAATTAAATAGCTGAACTTTTTGCCCTGGCTCAAAGACTCTAGATGATAATTTCTTATCATGCCATCATTTTACTTTCTCTTTGTAAATTTTTGCATTTTCAAAAGCATTAAGTCTGAATTCCTCTAGCTCATTTAACTGGTGCAATCGTTTTTCTCCAGCTAACTTGACATCAAGGTTTAGGAATCTGGTTGCCCAATAGGCCTTGTGTTCCAGTTCCACTGGCAAGTGACAGGCTTTTCCATACACCAGCTGGTATGAAAAAGTTCCTATAGGTGTCTTGAATGCTGTTCTGTATGCCCACAGAGCATCATCCAAGCTTCTTGCCCAATCCCTTCTACGGTTAATCACAGTCCGTTCCAGGATTCTTTTAAGTTTTCTATTAGAGACTTCAGCTTGCCCATTTGTCTGTGGATGATATGGAGTGGCCACCCTGTGGCTAACTCTATATCGAACCAAAGCAGAGTAAAGCTGTTTATTGCAGAAATGAGTGCCCCCATCACTGATTAGTACTCTAGGGATACCAAATCTGCTGAAGATGTGTTTCAGGAGGAATTTCAGCACTGTCTTAGTATCATTAGTGGGTGTTGCTATAGCTTCTACCCATTTGGATACATAATCCACTGCCACCAGAATATAAGTGTTTGAGTATGATGGTGGGAATGGCCCCATGAAGTCAATACCCCATACATCAAACAACTCAATCTCCAAGATCCCTTGTTGAGGCATGGCATAACTGTGAGGCAGATTGCCAGATCTTTGGTAACTGTCACAATTAAGTACAAACACTCAGGAGTCTTTATAGAGAGTAGGCCAGTAGAAGCCACATTGGAGGACTCTTGTGGCTGTTCGCTCACTTCCGAAATGTCCTCCATACTGTGATCCATGGCAGTGCCAGAGGATCTTCTGTGCTTCTTTTTTAGGCACACATCTACGGATTACTCCGTCTGCACATCTCTTGAAGAGATATGGTTCATCCCAAAGATAGTACTTTGCATCCGTGATTAATTTCTTTGTTTGCTGCCTACTGTACTCTTTGGGTATGAATCTTACTGCTTTGTAGTTTGCAATGTCTGCAAACCATGGCACTTCCTGGATGGCAAAGAGTTGCTCATCTGGAAAGTTTTCTGAGATCTCAGTAAGAGGGAGGGACGCCCTTTCTATTGGTTCTATTCGGGACAGGTGATCTGCTACTTGATTCTCTGTCCCTTTTCTGTCTCTTATTTCTATATCAAACTCTTGCAGAAGCAACACCCATCTTATGAGTCTGGGTTTTGAATCCTGCTTTGTGATTAGATATTTAAGAGCAGCATGGTTAGTGTACACAATCACTTTTGATCCTACTAAAAAAGATCTGAACTTGTCAATGGCGTAAACCACTGCAAGTAACTTTTTTCTGTGGTTGTGTAGTTCTTTTGTGCGTCATTTAGAACACGACTGGCATAATAAATGACGTGCAGAAGCTTGTTATGCCTTTGTCCCAACACTGCACCAATGGCATGGTCACTGGCATCACACATTAATTCAAATGGTAATGTCCAGTCTGGTGTAGAGATGACTGGTGCTGTGACTAGCTTAGCTTTCAGAGTTTCAAATGCCTGCAGACACTCTTTATCAAAGATAAATGGCGTGTCAGCAGCTAGCAGATTACTCAGAGGTTTGGCGATTTTTGAAAAATCCTTTATAAACCTCCTATAAAATCCTGCATGCCCCAGAAAGCTTCTGATTGCCTTAACATTGGCAGGTGGTAGTAATTTTTTAATTACCTCTACCTTAGCTTGATCCACTTCTATTCCCTTGTTCGATATTTTGTGCCCAAGGAGAATTCTTTCAGTCACCATAAAGTGACATTTCTCCCAGTTTAAAACCAGGTTAGTCTCTTGGCACCTCTTTAGAACAAGTGCTAGATGGTCAAGACAGGAGCTGAATGAGTCTCCAAATACTGAAAAGTCATCCATGAAGACTTCCAGAAATTTTTCCACCATATCAGAGAAAATTGAGAGCATGCACCTTTGAAAGGTTGCAGGTGCATTACACAGACCAAATGGCATCCTTCTGTATGCAAATACTCCAGATGGACATGTGAATGCTGTTTTCTCTTGATCCTGGGGATCTACTGCAATTTGATTATAACCTGAATATCCATCTAGGAAGCAGTAGTATTCATGACCTGCTAGTCTTTCTAGCATCTGGTCTATGAAGGGTAAAGGAAAATGATCCTTTCTGGTAGCTGTATTGAGCCTTCTATAATCAATACACATACGCCACCTTGTAACTGTTCTTGTAGGAACCAGTTCATTTTTTCATTATGAACCATTGTCATGCCACCCTTCTTAGGGACGACTTGGACAGGGCTTACCCAGGGGCTATCAGAAATAGGATAAATAATCCCAGCCTCTAGTAATTTAGTGACCTTCTTCTGCACCACCTCCTTCATGGCTGGATTTAGCCACCTCTGTGGTTGAACCACTGGCTTAGCGTCACCCTCCAATAGGATTTTGTGCATGCATCTGGCTGGGCTAATGCCCTTAAGATCACTGATGGACCACCCAAGGGCTGTCTTGTGTGTCCTTAGCACTTGAATTAGTGCTTCCTCTTCCTATGGCTCTAAGGTAGAGCTTATGATCACAGGGAAGGTATGACCTTCTCCCAGAAATGTATATTTCAGGGATGGTGGTAATGGTTTGAGCTCGGGTTTAGGAGGTTTCTCCTCTTCCTGAGGGACTTTCAGAGGTTCTATTATTCTCTCTGATTCCTCTAGATCAGGCTGAACATCTTTAAAGATATCCTCTAGCTCTGATTCGAGACTCTCAGTCATATTGACCTCTTTTACCAAAGAGTCAATAATATCAATGCTCATGCAGTCATTTGGGGTGTCTGGATGCTGCATAGCTTTGACAACATTCAACTTGAACTCATCCTCATTGACTCTCAGGGTCACTTCCCCTTTTTGGACGTCAATGAGGGTTTGTCCAATTGCTAAGAAAGGTCTTCCTAGAATGAGAGTTGCACTCTTGTGTTCCTCCATTTCCAACACCACAAAGTCAGTGGGAAAGGCAAATGGCCCAACCTTGACAATCATGTCTTCAATTACGCCTGATGGGTATTTAATGGAGCCATCAGCAAGTTGGAGACATATCCGGGTTGGTTTAACTTCATCAGTCAACCCAAGCTTTTTGATAGTAGCTGCAGGTATTAGGTTAATACTTGCTCCAAGATCACATAGAGCTTGCTTGGTACAAGTACCTTCTAATGTGCATGGTATCATAAAGCTCCCGGGATCTTTAAGCTTCTCAAGTAAGCTTTTCAGAATGACTGCACTGCATTCTTCAATGAGGTAGACTTTTTCAGTTTCCCTCCAATCCTTCTTATGACTTAAGATCTCTTTCATGAACTTAGCATAAGAGGGTATTTGCTCAAGTGCCTCTGCAAACGAAATCTTTATTTTAAGAGTCCTGAGGTAGTCTGCAAAGCGAGCAAATTGCTTATCTTGTTTCGCTTGGCGGAGTTTCTGAGGATAAGGCATTTTGGCTTTGTATTCATCAACCTTAATTGTTGTAGGTTTATTACCTACAGATGTGGGTTGAGAAGCCTTTTTAGAGGGGTTGTGATGAGCGGATAATTTGTACGCTTTTTGGCATTGTTTTTAGTATGTTTTTAGTAGTTTGAGTTGAGTTTTTAGTATATTTTTATTAGTTTTTAGTTAAAATTCACTTTTCTGGACTTTACTATGAGTTTGTGTGTTTTTCTGTAATTTCAGGTATTTTCTGGCTGAAATTGAGGGACCTGAGCAAAAATCTGATCCAGAGACTGAAAAGGACTGTAGATGCTGTTGGATTCTGATCTCCCTGCACTCGAAGTGGATTTTCTGGAGCTAAAGAAGCCCAATTGGCGCGCTCTCAACGGCGTTGGAAAGTAGACATCCTGGGCTTTCTAGCAATATATGATAGTCCATACTTTGCCCAAGATTTGATGGCCCAAACCGGCGTTCAAAGTCACCTTCAGAATTTCCAGCGTTAAACGCCGGAACTGGCACCAAAATGGGAGTTAAACGCCCAAACTGGCATAAAAGCTGGCGTTTAACTCCAAGAAGAGTCTCTACACGAAAAATGCTTCATTGCTCAGCCCAAGCACACACCAAGTGGGCCCGGAAGTGGATTTTTATGTCATTTACTCATCTTTGTAATCCTTAGGCTACTAGTTCCCTATAAGTAGGACCTTTTACTATTGTATTTTTCATCTTGAGATCTTTGAATCTTTTGATCACTGGGAGGCTGGCCTCACGGCCATGCCTAGACCTTGTTCTTATGTATTTTCAATGGTGGAGTTTCTACACACCATAGATTAAGGTGTGGAGCTCTGCTGTACCTCGAGTATTAATGCAATTACTATTATTCTTCTATTCAATTCCGCTTGTTCTTTGTCCAAGATATCACTCGCTCTTCAACTTGATGAATGTGATGATCCGCGACACTCATCATCATTCTCACCTATGAACAAAGTGACTGACAACCACTTTTGTTCTACAAGCATACAAGGCTCTAGTGTTTATCTCTTAGGTTCCTGATGCACGATGCATGGTTGATCGCCTGACAACCGAGTGCTCGCCTGACAACCGAGCCAGCCATTCCGTGAGATCAGAGTCTTCGTGGTATAGGCAAGAACTGATGGCGGCATTCAAGAGAATCCGGAAGGTCTAACCTTGTCTGTGGTATTCTGAGTAGGATTCAATGATTGAATGACTGTGACGTGCTTCAAACTCCTAGCAGGCGGGGCGTTAGTGACAGACGCAAAGAATCACTGGATTCTATTCCGGCCTGACCGAGAACCGACAGCTGGATAGCCGTGCCGTGACAGGGTGCGTTGAACATTTCCACTGAGAGGATGGGAGGTAGCCACTGACAACGGTGAAACCCTTGCATAAGCTTGCCATGGAAAGGAGTAAGAAGGATTGGATGAAGACAGTAGGAAAGCAGAGAGACGGAAGGGAAAGCATCTTCATACGCTTATCTGAAGCTCTCAACGATATACATAAGTATCTCTATCTTTATCTTTATGTTTTATTCATATATCATATATACCCATTGAGTCTGCCTGACTAAGATTTACAAGGTGACCATAGCTTGCTTCATACCAACAATCTCCGTGGGATCGACCCTTACTCGCGTAAGGTTTATTACTTGGACGACCCAGTGCACTTGCTGGTTAGTTGTGCGGAGTTGTGATAGAGAGTTGAGATTACAATGAGCCCACCAAGTTTTTGGCGCCATTGATGATCACAATTTCGTGCACCAAGTTTTTGGCGCCGTTGCCGGGGATTGTTCTGTGTATGGACAACTGACGGTTCATCTTGTTGCTTAGATTAGGTATTTTTCTTCAGAGTTCTTAAGAATGAATTCTAGTATTTCATGATGATCTATTAAAATCTGGCTGGCTGAGAAGCCATGTCTAATCTTATTGGACCGAGGTTTCAACTGATCATCACAATAGCTTGTTGATTTCTATCAATCTTGCTATTGGAGCAATGATCTGCTAAGGCTTGGCTGGCCATTGGCCATGTCTAGTGTTTTGGACCGAAGCTTTCTTTGAAAGCTTGGCTGGCTGTGAAGCCATGTCTAATTCCTGGACCGGAGTCTTAGACTAACATTGCAATGATTCCTGGAATCCAAATTGAGAATTCTGAAACTTTTATTTTCTAGTTTCATATAATTTTCGAAAAAGCACAAAAAAATTATAAAAAATCATAAAAACCAAAAATATTTTATGTTTCTTGTTTGAGTCTAGTGTCTAATTTTAAGTTTGGTGTCTTGCATGCATTGTTTATTTGATCTTGGTTCTATTTTCAAGTCAATAGTACAGGGAACTGAAGATTCAAAACATGCAGCAGAGGAATTACACAGAAAAAGCTGGGCGTTCAAAACGCCCAGTGAAGAAGGACAGACTGGCGTTTAAACGCCAACCAGGGTACCTGGTTGGGCGTTTAACGCCCAAAAGGGTAGAGTTTTGGGCGTTAAACGCCAGAATGTGCACCATTCTGGGCGTTTAACGCCAGGATGGCACAAGGGGGAGGATTTTGTTTTCGAATCAATTTTTTTTTCAAGTTTTCAAAGTTTTTCAAAATCAAATCTTTTTCAAATCAAATCTTTTCAATCAAATGTTTTCAAAATCAATTTCTTTCCTTTTCAAAGATACTGCTAACAATTAATGATTTGATTGAACATTTCAAGTATGTGCCTTTTCTGTTGAGAAAGGTTTAATGTTTGAATCATATCTTTCTTGTTAGGCAAGTCATTAATTTTTAAAATCAAATCTTTTTAAAATTGTTTTCAAATCATATCTTCTCAATCACGTATTTTTTAAAACCAATCATATCTTCTTAACCTCATCTTTTTCAAAATAGTTTTCAATCAAATCTTTTTGACTTCTAATTTCAAAATCTTTTTCAAAAATTACTTGATTTCTTTCCCACTCTTGATTTTCGAAAATCAATTAATGTTTTTCAAAATGTTTTCAAATTCTTTTACTTAATTTTCAAAAATCATCTTCCCTCCTCTCACATCCTTCTATTTATGGACTAACACTATTCCTCAATGCACAATTCGAACTCCATCTTTCTTGATAAGTTCGAATTTTCTACCTCTGTCTTCTATTTTTTTTTCCTCTGACACCTCAAGGAATCTCTATACTGTGACATAGAGGATTCCACACTTTCTTGTTCTCTTCTCTTTCATATGAGCAGGAACAAAGACAAAGGCATTCTTGTTGAAGCTGACCCTGAACCTGAAAGGACCTTGAAGCGAAAGCTAAGAGAAGCTAAGGCACAAATCTCAGTAGAGGACCTAACAGAAATCTTCAAAGAAGAAGAAGACATGGCAGCTGAAAACAACAACAATGCCAACAATGCAAGGAAGGTGCTAGGTGACTTTACTGCACCTACTCCCGATTTCTATGGGAGAAGCATCTCTATCCCTGCCATTGGAGCAAACAACTTTGAGCTTAAGCCTCAATTAGTTTCTCTAATGCAACAGAATTGCAAGTTTCATGGACTTCCATTGGAAGATCCTCATCAGTTTTTGGCTGAGTTCTTGCAAATCTGTGACACTGTCAAGACTAATGGGGTTGACCCTGAGGTCTACAGACTTATGCTATTCCCTTTTGCTGTAAGAGATAGAGCTAGGACATGGTTGGACTCACAACCTAAAGAAATCCTAGACTCATGGGAAAAGCTAGTCAATGCCTTCTTGGCAAAGTTCTTTCCACCTCAAAAATTGAGTAAGCTTAGAGTGGAAGTCCAAACCTTCAGACAGAAGGATGGAGAATCCCTCTATGAAGCTTGGGAAAGATACAAACAATTAATCAGAAAGTGTCCCTCAGACATGCTTTCTGAATGGAGCATCATAGGTATTTTCTATGATGGTCTGTATGAACTATCCAAGATGTCTTTGGATAGCTCTGCTGGAGGATCTCTTCATCTGAAGAAGACGCCTACAGAAGCTCAAGAGCTAATTGAAATGGTTGCAAATAACCAATTCATGTACACTTCTGAAAGGAATCCTGTGAACAATGGGACAAGTCAGAAGAAAGGAGTTCTTGAGATTGATACTCTGAATGCCATTCTGGCTCAGAACAAAATATTGACTCAACAAGTCAATTTGATTTCTCAAAGTCTGTCTGGAATGCAAAATGCACCAAGTAGTACTAAGGATGCTTCATCTGAAGAAGAAGCTTATGATCCTGAGAACCCTTCAATGGAAGAGGTGAATTACCTAGGAGAACCCTATGGAAACACCTATAATTCTTCATGGAGAAATCACCCAATTTCTCATGGAAGAATCAAGAGAGACCTCAACAAGGTTTCAACAACAATAATGGTGGAAGAAATAGGTTTAGCAATGGCAAGCCTTTTCCATCATCTTCTCAGCAACAGACAGAGAATTCTAAGCAGAACCACTCTGACTTAGCAACCATGATCTCTGATCTAATCAAAACCACTCAAAGTTTCATGACTGAAACAAGGTCCTCCATTAGGAATTTGAAGGCACAAGTGGGACAGCTGAGCAAGAAAGTTACTGAACTCCCTCCAAGTACTCTTCCAAGCAACACAGAAGAAAATCCAAAAGGAGAGTGCAAGGCCATCAACATGGCCGAATTTGGAGAGGAAGGAGAGGAAGTGAACGCCACTGAGGAAGACCTCAATGGGCGTGCACTGACCTCCACTGAGTTCCCCAATGAGGAACCATGGGAATCTGAGGCTCAAAATGAGACCATAGAGATTCCATTGGACTTACTTCTGCCCTTCATGAGCTCTGATGAGTATTCTTCCTCTGAAGAGGATGAGTATGTCACTGAAGAGCAAGTTGCTAATACCTTGGAGCAATCATGAAGCTAAATGACAAGTTATTTGGAAATGAGACTTGGGAGGATGAACCCCCTTTGCTCACCAAAGAACTAGATGACTTGTCTAGGCAGAAATTACCTCAAAAGAGACAAGATCCTGGGAAGTTTTCAATACCTTGTACCATAGGCACCATGACCTTCAAGAAGGCTCTGTGTGACTTAGGGTCAAGTGTAAACCTCATGCCTCTCTCTGTAATGGAGAAGCTAGGGATCTTTGAGGTGCAAGCTGCAAGAATCTCATTAGAGATGGCAGAAACCTCAAGAAAACAAGCTCATGGACTTGTAGAGGATGTTTTGGTGAAGATTGAAAACCATTATATCCCTGCTGATTTCATAGTCCTAGAGACTGGGAAGTGCATGGATGAATCTATCATCCTTGGAAGACCCTTCCTAGCCATAGCAAAGGCTGTGATTGATGTTGATGGAGGTGAACTGATCATTCAAGTGAATGAAGAATCCTTTGTGTTTAAGGCTCAAGGATATCCCTCTGTCACCATGGAGAGGAAGCATGAAGAGCTTCTCTCAAATCAGAGTCAAACAGAGCCCCCACAATCAAACTCTAAGTTTGGTGTTGGGAGGCCACAACCAAACTCTAAGTTTGGTGTTGAACCCCCACATTCAAACTCTAAGTTTGGTGTTGGGAGGTTCCAACATTGCTCTGAGCAAAAGTGAGGCTCCATGAGAGCCCTCTGTCAAGCTACTGACATTAAAGAAGCGCTTGTTGGGAGGCAACCCAATATTATATTTTATCTATTTTCTTTTGTTATTTTATGTTTTTTGTAGGTTGATGATCATGAGAAGTCACAAAAACAATTGAAAAAGCAAAAACAGAATGAAAAACAGGAAGAAAAACAGCACACCCTGGAGGAGGAACTTATTGGCGTTTAAACGCCAGTAAGGCTAGCAGGTGGGCGTTTAACGCCCAGTCTGGCACCATTCTGGGCGTTTAACGCCAGAAAGGGGCACCAGACTGGCGTTAAATGCCAGAAAAGGGCAAGAACCTGGCGTTAAACGCCAGAAATGGGCACCAGCCCGGCGTTTAACGCCAGAATTGGCTCAAAACGTGATTTTGAATGCCATTTGGTGCAGGGATGACTTTTCCTTGACACCTCAGGATCTGTGGACCCCACAGGATCCCCACCAACCCCACCACTCTCTCTCTTCTTCACCCATTCACCAATCACCTCAACCCCTCTTCCCCTAAAACCCTTCACCTATCAAATCCCATCTTTCTCTTCACCACTCACATCCATCCTTCATAAAACCCCACCTACCTCACCCTTCAAATTCAAACCACTTTTCTCTCCCAAAACCACCCATACATGACCGAACCATGAACCCCCCCCCCCCCTCTCCTATATAAACCCTTCTTCACCCCTTCATTTTCACACAACCTAAACACCACTTCTCCCCCTCTTTGGCCGAACACAAAGCCATTCCCTTCTTCCTCATTTCTTCTTCTTCTACTCTCTTCTTTCTTCTTTTGCTCGAGGACGAGCAAACCTTTTAAGTTTGGTGTGGTAAAAGCATTGCTTTTTGTTTTTCCATAACCATTTATGGCATCCAAGGCCGGAGAAACCTCTAGAAAGAGGAAAGGGAAGGCAAAAGCTTCCACCTCCGAGTCATGGGAGATGGAGAGATTCATCTCAAGGGTGCATCAAGACCACTTCTATGAAGTGTGGCCTTGAAGAAGGTGATCCCCGAGGTCCCTTTTTCACTCAAAAGAGTGAATATCCGGAGATCCGACATGAGATCCGAAGAAGAGGTTGGGAAGTTCTTACCAACCCCATTCAACAAGTCGGAATCTTGATGGTTCAAGAGTTCTATGCCAATGCATGGATCACCAGAACCATGATCAAAGTGTGAACCCGGAACCAAAGAATTGGCTCACTATGGTTCGGGGAAAATACTTGGATTTTAGTCCGGAAAATGTAAGGTTAGCATTCAACTTGCCCATGATGCAAGGAGATGAGATCTTACACTAGAAGGGTCAACTTTGATCAAAGGTTGGACCAAGTCCTCACCGACATTTGTGAAGAGGGCGCCCAATGGAAGAGAGATTCAAGAGGGAAGCCGGTTCAATTGAGAAGGCATGACCTCAAGCCCGTGGCTAGAGGATGGTTGGAGTTTATCCAACGCTCAATCATTCCCACTAGCAACCGGTCCGAAGTTACTCTAGACCGGGCCATCATGATTCATAGCATCATGATTGGAGAAGAAGTGGAAGTTCATGAGGTTATAGCCCAAGAACTCTATAAGGTGGCGGACAAGTCCTCCACCTTGGCAAGGTTAACCTTTCCTCACCTCATTTGTCACCTCTGTTATTCAGTAGGAGTTGACATAGAAGGAGACATCCTCATTGATGAGGACAAGCCCATCACTAAGAGAAAGATGGAGCAAACAAGAGACCCCTCTCATCATGAGATCCCTGAGATGCCTCAAGGGATGCACTTTCCTCCACAAGATTATTGGGAGCAACTGAACACCTCCCTAGGAGAATTGAGTTCCAACATGGGACAACTAAGGGTGGAGCACCAAGAACATTCCATCCTCCTCCATGAGATTAGAGAAGATCAAAGAATCATGAGAGAGGAGCAACAAAGACAAGGAAGAGACATTGAGGAGCTCAAGCACTCCATAAGACCTTCAAGAGGGAGAACAAGCCGCCATCACTAAGGTGGACCCGTTCTTTAATCTCCTTGTTCTTTAGTTTTCTGTTTTTCGAATTTTAGTGCTTATATTTATCCATGTTTGTGTCTTATGATCATTAGTGTCTATGCCTTAAAGTTATGAATGTTCTATGAATCCATCACCTTTCTTAAATAAACAATGTTCTTAATTGAAAAAGAAAAGAATTACATGAATTTTGAATTTTATAACAGTTTAATTATTTTGATGTGGTGGCAACACTTTTGTTTTTTGAATGTATGCTTAAACAGTGCATATGTCTTTTGAATTTGTGGTTCATGAATGTTGGCTCTTGAAAGAATGATGAAAAAAGAGACATGTTACTGAGGATCTGAAAAATCATAAAAATGATTCTTGAAGCAAGAAAAAGCAGTGAAAAAAAAAAGAGGCAAAAAAAACGAAAAAAAAGAAGAAAGAGAAAAAGAAAGAAAAAGAAAGAAATAAAGTTGTGATCCAAGGCAAAAAGAGTGTGCTTAAGAACCCTGGACACCTCTAATTGGGGACTTTAGCAAAGCTGAGTCACAATCTGAAAAGGTTCACCCAATTATGTGTCTGTGGCATGTATGTATCCGGTGGTAATACTGGAAGACAGAGTGCTTTGGGCCACGGCCAAGACTCATAAAGTAGCTGTGTTCAAGAATCATCATACTTAACTAGGAGAATCAATAACACTATCTGGATTCTGAGTTCCTAAGAAGCCAATCATTCTGAATTTCAAAGGATAGAGTGAGATGCCAAAAACTGTTCAGAGGCAAAAAGCTAAAAGTCCCGCTCATCTAATTGATACTGATCTTCATAGATGTTTTTGGAATTCATTGCATATTTTCTCTTACTTTTTATCTTACTTGATTTTCAGTTGCTTGGGGACAAGCAACAATTTAAGTTTGGTGTTGTGATGAGCGGATAATTTGTACGCTTTTTGGCATTGTTTAGTATGTTTTTAGTAGTTTGAGTTGAGTTTTTAGTATATTTTTATTAGTTTTTAGTTAAATTCACTTTCTGGACTTTACTATGAGTTTGTGTATTTTTCTGTAATTTCAGGTATTTTCTGGCTGAAATTAAGGGACCTGAGCAAAATCTGATCCAGAGACTGAAAAGGACTGTAGATGCTGTTGGATTCTGACCTCCCTGCACTCGAAGTGGATTTTCTGGAGCTACAGAAGCCCAATTGGCGCGCTCTCAACGGCGTTGGGAAAGTAGACATCCTGGGCTTTCCAGCAATATATGATAGTTCATACTTTGCCCAGATTTGATGGCCCAAACCGGCGTTCAAAGTCACCTTCAGAATTTCCAGCGTTAAACGCCGGAACTGGCAACAAATGGAGTTAAACGCCCAAACTGGCATAAAAGCTGGCGTTTAACTCCAAGAAGAGTCTCTACACGAAAAAATGCTTCATTGCTCAGCCCAAGCACACACCAAGGGGCCCGGAAGTGGATTTTATGTCATTTACTCATCTTTGTAATCCTTAGCTACTAGTTCCCTATAAGTTAGGACCTTTTACTATTGTATTTTTCATCTTGAGATCTTTGAATCTTTTGATCACTGGGAGGCTGGCCTCACGGCCATGCCTAGACCTTGTTCTTATGTATTTTCAACGGTGGAGTTTCTACACACCATAGATTAAGGTCTGGAGCTCTACTGTACCTCGAGTATTAATGCAATTACTATTGTTCTTCTATTCAATTCCGCTTGTTCTTTGTCCCAGATATCACTCGCTCTTCAACTTGATGAATGTGATGATCCGTGACACTCATCATCATTCTCACCTATGAACAAAGTGACTGACAACCACTTTTGTTCTACAAGCATACAAGGCTCTAGTTTTATCTCTTAGGTTCCTGATGCACGATGCATGTTTGATCGCCTGACAACCGAGTGCTCGCCT